>NC_073354.2:11567500-12167500 GCF_027580225.2 Misgurnus anguillicaudatus
ATGTCCCTCCTCCTCCCACTGTCATCCTCCTCTGAATTAAAATGCTGGCAATAAATCTGTGGGGGAAAAGTTCATTGTTTAGTTTTTTCCAATAAATGTTTTAATAAACAAAAATATGCATAATAATTACACAAGATTCAAAGTATAATAAACAAACAAACAAGTTATTATTACCTGAAAAAAAGAAAAAATGTGTATATGTCCCTCCTCCTCTCACTGTCATCCTCCTCTGAATTAAAATGCTGGCAATAAATCTGTAGAGTAAAAAGTTGTTTTTTTTCATTAATGTTTTAATAAAACAAAAATATGTATAATAATTACACAAGATACAAAGTATAATAAACAAACAAACAAAAAAGTTATTATTACCTGAAAGAAAGAAAAAATGTGTATATGTCCCTCCTCCTCCCACTGTCATCCTCCTCTGAATTTAAATGCTGGCAATAAATCTGTAGAGTAAAAAGTTGTTTTTTTTTCATTAATGTTTTAATAAAACAAAAATATGTATAATAGTTACACAAGATACAAAGTATAATAAACAAACAAACAAAAAAGTTATTATTACCTGAAAGAAAGAAAAAATGTGTATATGTCCCTCCTCCTCCCACTGTCATCCTCCTCTGAATTAAAATGCTGGCAATAAATCTGTAGAGTAAAAAGTTGTTTTTTTTTCATTAATGTTTTAATAAAACAAAAATATGTATAATAATTACACAAGATACAACATAAAATAATCAAACAAACAAGTAAAAAGAAAAAATGTGTATATTTTTTCATTAATGTTTTAATAAAACAAAAATATGTATAATAATTACACAAGATACAAAGTATAATAAACAAACAAACAAAAAAGTTATTATTACCTGAAAGAAAGAAAAAATGTGTATATATCCCTCCTCCTCCCACTGTCATCCTCCTCTGAATTAAAATGCTGGCAATAAATCTGTAGAGTAAAAAGTTGTTTTTTTTTTCATTAATGTTTTAATAAAACAAAAATATGTATAATAATTACACAAGATACAAAGTATAATAAACAAACAAACAAAAAAGTTATTATTACCTGAAAGAAAGAAAAAATGTGTATATGTCCCTCCTTCTCCCACTGTCATCCTCCTCTGAATTAAAATGCTGGCAATAAATCTGTAGAGTAAAAAGTTGTTTTTTTTTCATTAATGTTTTAATAAAACAAAAATATGTATAATAATTACACAAGATACAACATAAAATAATCAAACAAACAAGTTATTATTACCTGAAAAAAAGAAAAAATGTGTTTATGTCCCTCCTCCTCCCACTGTCATCCTCCTCTGAATTAAAATGCTAGCAATAAATCTGTAGAGTAAAAAGTTGTTTTTTTCATTAATGTTTTAATAAAACAAAAATATGTATAATAATTACACAAGATACAACATAAAATAATCAAACAAACAAGTTATTATTACCTGAAAAAAAGAAAAAACTTGTATATGTCCCTCCTCCTCCCACTGTCATCCTCCTCTGAATTAAAATGCTGGCAATAAATCTGTAGAGCAAAAAGTTTAGTTTTTTTTTCATTAATGTTTTAATAAAACAAAAATATGTATAAAAATTACACAAGATACAAAGTATAATAAACAAACAAACAAAAAAGTTATTATTACCTGAAAGAAAGAAAAAATGTGTATATGTCCCTCCTCCTCCCACTGTCATCCTCCTCTGAATTAAATTGCTGGTAATAAATCTGTAGGGGAAAATTTCATTGTTTAGTTTTTTTTTCAATAAATGATTTAATAAACAAAAATATTTATAATAATTACGCAAGATACAAAGTATAATAAACAAACAAAAAAGTTATTATTACCTGAAAGAAAGAAAAAATGTGTATATGTCCCTCCTCCTCCCACTGTCATCCTCCTCTGAATTAAAATGCTGGCAATAAATCTGTAGAGTAAAAAGTTTTTTTTTTTTTCATTAATGTTTTAATAAAACAAAAATATGTATAATAATTACACAAGATACAAAGTATAATAAACAAACAAACAAAAAAGTTATTATTACCTGAAAAAAAGAAAAAAATGTGTATATGTCCCTCCTCCTCCCACTGTCATCCTCCTCTGAATTAAAATGCTGGCTATAAATCTGTAGAGTAAAAAGTTTTTTTTTTTTCATTAATGTTTTAATAAAACAAAAATATGTATAATAATTACACAAGATACAACATAAAATAATCAAACAAACAAGTTATTATTACCTGAAAAAAAGAAAAAATGTGTATATGTCCCTCCTCCTCCCACTGTCATCCTCCTCTGAATTAAAATGCTGGCAATAAATCTGTAGAGTAAAAAGTTTTTTTTTTTTCATTAATGTTTTAATAAAACAAAAATATGTATAATAATTACACAAGATACAAAGTATAATAAACAAACAAACAAAAAAGTTATTATTACCTAAAAGAAAGAAAAAATGTGTATATGTCCCTCCTCCTCCCACTGTCATCCTCCTCTGAATTAAAATGCTGGCAATAAATCTGTAGAGTAAAAAGTTGTTTTTTTTTCATTAATGTTTTAATAAAACAAAAATATGTATAATAATTACACAAGATACAACATAAAATAATCAAACAAACAAGTTATTATTACCTGAAAAAAAGAAAAAATGTGTTTATGTCCCTCCTCCTCCCACTGTCATCCTCCTCTGAATTAAAATGCTGGCAATAAATCTGTAGAGTAAAAAGTTGTTTTTTTTTTCATTAATGTTTGAATAAAACAAAAATATGTATAATAATTACACAAGATACAACATAAAATAATCAAACAAACAAGTTATTATTACCTGAAAAAAAGAAAAAATGTGTATATGTCCCTCCTCCTCCCACTGTCATCCTCCTCTGAATTAAAATGCTGGCAATAAATCTGTAGAGTAAAAAGTTGTTTTTTTTCATTAATGTTTTAATTAAACAAAAATATGTATAATAATTACACAAGATACAAAGTATAATAAACAAACAAACAAAAAAGTTATTATTACCTGAAAAAAAGAAAAAATGTGTATATGTCCCTCCTCCTCCCACTGTCATCCTCCTCTGAATTAAAATGCTGGCAATAAATCTGTAGAGTAAAAAGTTGTTTTTTTTCATTAATGTTTTAATAAAACAAAAATATGTATAATATTTACAAAAGATACAACATAAAATAATCAAACAAACAAGTTATTATTACCTGAAAGAAAGAAAAAATGTGTATATATCCCTCCTCCTCCCACTGTCATCCTCCTCTGAATTAAAATGCTGGCAATAAATCTGTAGAGTAAAAAGTTGTTTTTTTTCATTAATGTTTTAATAAAACAAAAATATGTATAATATTTACAAAAGATACAACATAAAATAATCAAACAAACAAGTTATTATTACCTGAAAGAAAGAAAAAATGTGTATATATCCCTCCTCCTCCCACTGTCATCCTCCTCTGAATTAAAATGCTGGCAATAAATCTGTAGAGTAAAAAGTTGTTTTTTTTCATTAATGTTTTAATAAAACAAAAATATGTATAATAATTACACAAGATACAAAGTATAATAAACAAACAAACAAAAAAGTTATTACTACCTGAAAGAAAGAAAAAATGTGTATATGTCCCTCCTCCTCCCACTGTCATCCTCCTCTGAATTAAAATGCTGGCAATAAATCTGTAGAGTAAAAAGTTGTTTTTTTTTCATTAATGTTTTAATAAAACAAAAATATGTATAATAATTACACAAGATACAACATAAAATAATCAAACAAACAGGGCCCGGTTCCCCGATAACGCTCACTCTTAGCACGCTAAGAAGGCTCAAAAAAATATATCTTAGCAAAGTTGTTTATGTTCCTAAGTGTGTTCCCCAAAGTGTCTCTTAGGAAGCTTCTTAACACGCTGCCTCTAAGTACGACGTAACAATGTCGCTGTCCCAAGTTAAGGTGCTGAATTATTTGCGATCGATCTCTCAGGGATCAATTCTCCACTTCACGCGAAGGTGCATTACGGCGTTAAGAAAGACAACACGCTCTATACAAATGGAACATTACTCAAATTATTCCAGTAACATTTATTTTAACATAGTTTAAGTTATCCGTCAAATATAGACTATTAATTAAATTATAAAATTGTCAGTAATACGGGTAGACGAACCGGGTATTCCTTGCTAATCATCCACGTTAAACATGGGTTTAACGACTTTAAAAAATATTTAATACCCTTTTATACTAATGGTAATGTACTACGATCAGAATTGATTGGCAAGCAGCTGCAGTTACTTCAGTTTAATGCGGTATTGCTGGCCATTGTTTAATGTTTTCAATAAAAAGCAATATCTACAATGAAGAGAGAGAGAGAGAGAGAGAGAGAGAGAGAGTGAGAGAGAGAGAATGAGAGAGAGAGAGAGAGAGAGAGAGAGAGAGAGAGAGAATTAGATACAGAATTATGGTCTGAGAAGATCCAGCAGCTCCATAATGGGTTGTCTTGGGAGGCAATTTTTTTATTTAGCCACGTCAGGCAAATTGTCAAAAGGTTTTAAGTGTTGCCGAATAAAAAAAATTGGCATGGACTAAACGGTTACGGGGTTACCGGTGTTGTGTGAAAGTCTGTTCCCCCTGTGTTTCCCTTTAGTTTAGTCTTTTTATCACGTTTTTATCACATTATATGTTTATTCTTTATATACATTGAAAGTTTTAATGGCTACTGAGATGTATATGTGTGCATTTATGTAATGTATCTTGACTGTTCTTGATTGTAAGTCAATTATTTTTACAGTATGAATCATATTATATGTATAATATATATTTATTATGTTTGGAAACATAACAGTTTTAAATCAAACAGTAGAGAAAAAAGAAAAGAAAAAGACAGGCTATATGTTAAAAGACATAAAACTGTCAAATATGAAATATTTAATAAATTGTGTAATAGAATACATGATATTATTGCTTTTTAGTATAACCAATTGAAATCTTTGATCTTTCGAATTAAATTATAAATATAACGTGATGAAAACGTTATAAACATAGAGGGAACAGACTTCAATGAGGAACAAACACTGGCGCCGTCTTTGATTCATTAGTTCTGATACCAAATAAAGTCAACTGCATAAATAGTCCTCTATCCATTGCAAACATATTCTATTATAGGTCTTAAAAATGTCCATAACATAAAATCATTGTCAGCATACCATAGTTTGACTTGTACTGCGCTGCACTGATTTCTAAAGACTGCGGCGATAGCGTTTTGCGCTCAAACAACGCTAAGAGAGAGCTTACGAATGGTCCAGACCAACCTTACGAAAGTGTGACTTACAGAAGATATACTTAGCGTACGAACGTTTTGGGAACCGTGCCATAGAGTTAAGAGAGAGGTTAAGGATTAGGTTAAGAACTACTTAGCGATAAGAACGTTTTGGGGAACCGGGCCCATGTTATTATTACCTGAAAGAAAGAAAAAATGTGTATATGTCCCTCCTCCTCCCACTGTCATCCTCCTCTGAATTAAAATGCTGGCAATAAATCTGTAGAGTAAAAAGTTTTTTTTTCATTAATGTTTTAATAAAACAAAAATATGTATAATAATTACACAAGATACAGAAAAAATGTGTATATGTCCCTCCTCCTCCCACTGTCATCCTCCTCTGAATTAAAATGCTGGCAATAAATCTGTAGAGTAAAAAGTTGTTTTTTTCATTAATGTTTTAAAAAAACAAAAATATGTATAATAATTACACAAGATACAAAGTATAATAAACAAACAAACAAAAAAGTTATTATTACCTGAAAGAAAGAAAAAATGTGTATATGTCCCTCCTCCTCCCACTGTCATCCTCCTCTGAATTAAAATGCTGGCAATAAATCTGTAGAGCAAAAAGTTGTTTTTTTCATTAATGTTTTAATAAAACAAAAATATGTATAATAATTACACAAGATACAAAGTATAATAAACAAACAAACAAAAAAGTTATTATTACCTGAAAAAAAGAAAAAATGTGTATATGTCCCTCCTCCTCCCACTGTCATTCTCCTCTGAATTAAATTGCTGGTAATAAATCTGTAGGGGAAAAGTTCATTGTTTAGTTTTTTTTTCAATAAATGTTTTAATAAACAAAAATATTTATAATAATTACACAAGATACAAAGTATAATAAACAAACAAACAAATTATTATTACCTGAAAGAAAGAAAAAATGTGTATATGTCCCTCCTCCTCCCACTGTCATCCTCCTCTGAATTTAAATGCTGGCAATAAATCTGTAGGGGAAAAGTTCATTGTTTAGTTTTTTCCAATAAATGTTTTAATAAACAAAAATATGCATAATAATTACACAAGATTCAAAGTATAATAAACAAACAAACAAGTTATTATTACCTGAAAGAAAGAAAAAAATGTGTATATGTCCCTCCTCCTCCCACTGTCATCCTCCTCTGAATTAAAATGCTGGCAATAAATCTGTAGAGTAAAAAGTTGTTTTTTTTTCTTTAATGTTTTAATAAAACAAAAATATGTATAATAATTACACAAGATACAAAGTATAATAAACAAACAAACAAAAAAGTTATTATTACCTGAAAGAAAGAAAAAATGTGTATATGTCCCTCCTCCTCCCACTGTCATCCTCCTCTGAATTAAAATGCTGGCAATAAATCTGTAGAGTAAAAAGTTGTTTTTTTTTCATTAATGTTTTAATAAAACAAAAATATGTATAATAATTACACAAGATACAAAGTATAATAAACAAACAAACAAAAAAGTTATTATTACCTGAAAGAAAGAAAAAATGTGTATATGTCCCTCCTCCTCCCACTATCATCCTCCTCTGAATTAAAATGCTGGCAATAAATCTGTAGAGTAAAAAGTTGTTTTTTTTCATTAATGTTTTAATAAAACAAAAATATGTATAATAATTACACAAGATACAAAGTATAATAAACAAACAAACAAAAAGTTATTATTACCTGAAAGAAAGAAAAAATGTGTATATGTCCCTCCTCCTCCCACTGTCATCCTCCTCTGAATTAAAATGCTGGCAATAAATCTGTAGAGTAAAAAGTTGTTTTTTTTCATTAATGTTTTAATAAAACAAAAATATGTATAATAATTACACAAGATACAACATAAAATAATCAAACAAAAAAGTTATTATTACCTGAAAATAAGAAAAAATGTGTATATATCCCTCCTCCTCCTCCCACTGTCATCCTCCTCTGAATTAAAATGCTGGCAATAAATCTGTAGAGTAAAAAGTTGTTTTTTTCATTAATGTTTTAATAAAACAAAAATATGTATAATAATTACACAAGATACAAAGTATAATAAACAAACAAACAAAAAAGTTATTATTACCTGAAAGAAAGAAAAAATGTGTATATGTCCCTCCTCCTCCCACTGTCATCCTCCTCTGAATTAAAATGCTGGCAATAAATCTGTAGAGTAAAAAGTTGTTTTTTTCATTAATGTTTTAATAAAACAAAAATATGTATAATAATTACACAAGATACAACATAAAATAATCAAACAAAAAAGTTATTATTACCTGAAAAAAAGAAAAAATGTGTATATATCCCTCCTCCTCCTCCCACTGTCATCCTCCTCTGAATTAAAATGCTGGCAATAAATCTGTAGAGTAAAAAGTTGTTTTTTTTCATTAATGTTTTAATAAAACAAAAATATGTATAATAATTACACAAGATACAACATAAAATAATCAAACAAAAAAGTTATTATTACCTGAAAAAAAGAAAAAATGTGTATATGTCCCTCCTCCTCCCACTGTCATCCTCCTCTGAATTAAAATGCTGGCAATAAATCTGTAGAGTAAAAAGTTGTTTTTTTCATTAATGTTTTAATAAAACAAAAATATGTATAATAATTACACAAGATACAACATAAAATAATCAAACAAAAAAGTTATTATTACCTGAAAAAAAGAAAAAATGTGTATATATACCTCCTCCTCCTCCCACTGTCATCCTCCTCTGAATTAAAATGCTGGCAATAAATCTGTAGAGTAAAAAGTTGTTTTTTTTCATTAATGTTTTAATAAAACAAAAATATGTATAATAATTACACAAGATACAAAGTATAATAAACAAACAAACAAAAAAGTTATTATTACCTGAAAGAAAGAAAAAATGTGTATATGTCCCTCCTCCTCCCACTGTCATCCTCCTCTGAATTAAATTGCTGGTAATAAATCTGTAGAGTAAAAAGCTGTTTTTTTTTCATTAATGTTTTAATAAAACAAAAATATGTATAATAATTACACAAGATACAACATAAAATAATCAAACAAACAAGTTATTATTACCTGAAAAAAAGAAAAAATGTGTATATGTCCCTCCTCCTCCCACTGTCATCCTCCTCTGAATTAAAATGCTGGCAATAAATCTGTAGAGTAAAAAGTTGTTTTTTTTCATTAATGTTTTAATAAAACAAAAATATGTATAAAAATTACACAAGATACAAAGTATAATAAACAAACAAACAAACAAAAAAGTTATTATTACCTGAAAGAAAGAAAAAATGTGTATATGTCCCTCCTCCTCCCACTGTCATCCTCCTCTGAATTAAAATGCTGGCAATAAATCTGTAGAGTAAAAAGTTGTTTTTTTCATTAATGTTTTAATAAAACAAAAATATGTATAATAATTACACAAGATACAGAAAAAATGTGTATATGTCCCTCCTCCTCCCACTGTCATCCTCCTCTGAATTAAAATGCTGGCAATAAATCTGTAGAGCAAAAAGTTGTTTTTTTTCATTAATGTTGTAATAAAACAAAAATATGTATAATAATTACACAAGATACAACATAAAATAATCAAACAAACAAGTTATTATTACCTGAAAAAAAGAAAAAATGTGTATATGTCCCTCCTCCTCCCACTGTCATCCTCCTCTGAATTTAAATGCTGGCAATAAATCTGTAGGGGAAAAGTTCATTGTTTAGTTTTTTCCAATAAATGTTTTAATAAACAAAAATATGCATAATAATTACACAAGATTCAAAGTATAATAAACAAACAAACAAGTTATTATTACCTGAAAGAAAGAAAAAAATGTGTATATGTCCCTCCTCCTCCCACTGTCATCCTCCTCTGAATTAAAATGCTGGCAATAAATCTGTAGAGTAAAAAGTTGTTTTTTTTCATTAATGTTTTAATAAAACAAAAATATGTATAATAATTACACAAGATACAAAGTATAATAAACAAACAAACAAAAAAGTTATTATTACCTGAAAGAAAGAAAAAATGTGTATATGTCCCTCCTCCTCCCACTGTCATCCTCCTCTGAATTAAAATGCTGGCAATAAATCTGTAGAGTAAAAAGTTGTTTTTTTTCATTAATGTTTTAATAAAACAAAAATATGTATAATAATTACACAAGATACAAAGTATAATAAACAAACAAACAAAAAAGTTATTATTACCTGAAAGAAAGAAAAAATGTGTATATGTCCCTCCTCCTCCCACTGTCATCCTCCTCTGAATTAAAATGCTGGCAATAAATCTGTAGAGTAAAAAGTTGTTTTTTTTTCATTAATGTTTTAATAAAACAAAAATATGTATAATAATTACACAAGATACAACATAAAATAATCAAACAAAAAAGTTATTATTACCTGAAAAAAAGAAAAAATGTGTATATATCCCTCCTCCTCCCACTGTCATCCTCCTCTGAATTAAAATGCTGGCAATAAATCTGTAGGGGAAAAGTTCATTGTTTATTTTTTTCCAATAAATGTTTTAATAAACAAAAATATGCATAATAATTACACAAGATTCAAAGTATAATAAACAAACAAACAAGTTATTATTACCTGAAAAAAAGAAAAAATGTGTATATGTCCCTCCTCCTCCCACTGTCATCCTCCTCTGAATTAAAATGCTGGCAATAAATCTGTAGAGGAAAAAGTTTAGTTTTTTTTTCATTAATGTTTTAATAAAACAAAAATATGTATAATAATTACACAAGATACAAAGTATAATAAACAAACAAACAAACAAAAAAGTTATTATTACCTGAAAGAAAGAAAAAATGTGTATATGTCCCTCCTCCTCCCACTGTCATCCTCCTCTGAATTAAAATGCTGGCAATAAATCTGTAGAGTAAAAAGTTGTTTTTTTTCATTAATGTTTTAATAATACAAAAATATGTATAATAATTACACAAGATACAGAAAAAATGTGTATATGTCCCTCCTCCTCCCACTGTCATCCTCCTCTGAATTAAAATGCTGGCAATAAATCTGTAGGGGAAAAGTTCATTGTTTATTTTTTTCCAATAAATGTTTTAATAAACAAAAATATGCATAATAATTACACAAGATTCAAAGTATAATAAACAAACAAACAAGTTATTATTACCTGAAAAAAAGAAAAAATGTGTATATGTCCCTCCTCCTCCCACTGTCATCCTCCTCTGAATTAAAATGCTGGCAATAAATCTGTAGAGGAAAAAGTTTAGTTTTTTTTTCATTAATGTTTTAATAAAACAAAAATATGTATAATAATTACACAAGATACAAAGTATAATAAACAAACAAACAAACAAAAAAGTTATTATTACCTGAAAGAAAGAAAAAATGTGTATATGTCCCTCCTCCTCCCACTGTCATCCTCCTCTGAATTAAAATGCTGGCAATAAATCTGTAGAGCAAAAAGTTGTTTTTTTTCATTAATGTTGTAATAAAAAGAAAAATATGTATAATAATTACACAAGATACAACATAAAATAATCAAACAAACAAGTTATTATTACCTGAAAAAAAGAAAAAATGTGTATATGTCCCTCCTCCTCCCACTGTCATCCTCCTCTGAATTAAAATGCTGGCAATAAATCTGTAGAGCAAAAAGTTTTTTTTTTTCATTAATGTTTTAATAAAACAAAAATATGTATAATAATTACACAAGATACAAAGTATAATAAACAAACAAACAAAAAAGTTATTATTACCTGAAAAAAAGAAAAAATGTGTATATGTCCCTCCTCCTCCCACTGTCATCCTCCTCTGAATTAAAATGCTGGCTATAAATCTGTAGAGCAAAAAGTTGTTTAGTTTTTTTCAGATATGTTTTAATAAACAAAAACATTTATAATAATTACACAAGATACAAAGTATAATAAACAAACAAACAAATTATTATTACCTGAAAGAAAGAAAAAATGTGTATATGTCCCTCCTCCTCCCACTGTCATCCTCCTCTGAATTTAAATGCTGGCAATAAATCTGTAGGGGAAAAGTTCATTGTTTAGTTTTTTCCAATAAATGTTTTAATAAACAAAAATATGCATAATAATTACACAAGATTCAAAGTATAATAAACAAACAAACAAGTTATTATTACCTGAAAGAAAGAAAAAAATGTGTATATGTCCCTCCTCCTCCCACTGTCATCCTCCTCTGAATTAAAATGCTGGCAATAAATCTGTAGAGGAAAAAGTTTAGTTTTTTTTTCATTAATGTTTTAATAAAACAAAAATATGTATAATAATTACACAAGATACAAAGTATAATAAACAAACAAACAAAAAAGTTATTATTACCTGAAAGAAAGAAAAAATGTGTATATGTCCCTCCTCCTCCCACTGTCATCCTCCTCTGAATTAAAATGCTGGCAATAAATCTGTAGAGTAAAAAGTTGTTTTTTTTCATTAATGTTTTAATAAAACAAAAATATGTATAATAATTACACAAGATACAAAGTATAATAAACAAACAAACAAAAAAGTTATTATTACCTGAAAGAAAAAAAAATGTGTATATGTCCCTCCTCCTCCCACTGTCATCCTCCTCTGAATTTAAATGCTGGCAATAAATCTGTAGGGGAAAAGTTCATTGTTTAGTTTTTTCCAATAAATGTTTTAATAAACAAAAATATGCATAATAATTACACAAGATTCAAAGTATAATAAACAAACAAACAAGTTATTATTACCTGAAAGAAAGAAAAAAATGTGTATATGTCCCTCCTCCTCCCACTGTCATCCTCCTCTGAATTAAAATGCTGGCAATAAATCTGTAGAGTAAAAAGTTGTTTTTTTTCATTAATGTTTTAATAAAACAAAAATATGTATAATAATTACACAAGATACAAAGTATAATAAACAAACAAACAAAAAGTTATTATTACCTGAAAAAAAGAAAAAAATGTGTATATGTCCCTCCTCCTCCCACTGTCATCCTCCTCTGAATTAAAATGCTGGCAATAAATCTGTAGAGTAAAAAGTTGTTTTTTTTTCATTAATGTTTGAATAAAACAAAAATATGTATAATAATTACACAAGATACAACATAAAATAATCAAACAAACAAGTTATTATTACCTGAAAAAAAGAAAAAATGTGTATATGTCCCTCCTCCTCCCACTGTCATCCTCCTCTGAATTAAAATGCTGGCAATAAATCTGTAGAGTAAAAAGTTGTTTTTTTTTCATTAATGTTTTAATAAAACAAAAATATGTATAATAATTACACAAGATACAACATAAAATAATCAAACAAACAAGTTATTATTACCTGAAAAAAAGAAAAATGTGTATATATCCCTCCTCCTCCCACTGTCATCCTCCTCTGAATTAAAATGCTGGCAATAAATCTGTAGAGTAAAAAGTTGTTGTTTTTTTCATTAATGTTTTAATTAAACAAAAATATGTATAATAATTACACAAGATTCAAAGTATAATAAACAAACAAACAAAAAAGTTATTATTACCTGAAAGAAAGAAAAAATGTGTATATGTCCCTCCTCCTCCCACTGTCATCCTCCTCTGAATTAAAATGCTGGCAATAAATCTGTAGAGTAAAACGTTGTTTTTTTTCATTAATGTTTTAATAAAACAAAAATATGTATAATAATTACACAAGATACAAAGTATAATAAACAAACAAACAAAAAAGTTATTATTACCTGAAAGAAAAAAAAAATGTGTATATGTCCCTCCTCCTCCCACTGTCATCCTCCTCTGAATTAAAATGCTGGCTATAAATCTGTAGAGCAAAAAGTTGTTTAGTTTTTTTCAGATATGTTATAATAAACAAAAACATTTATAATAATTACACAAGATACAAAGTATAGTAAACAAACAAACAAATTATTATTACCTGAAAGAAAGAAAAAATGTGTATATGTCCCTCGTCCTCCCACTGTCATCCTTCTCTGAATTAAAATGCTGGCATTAAATCTGTAGGGGAAAAGTTCATTGTTTAGTTTTTTCCAATAAATTTTTTAATAAACAAAAATATGCATAATAATTACACAAGATTCAAAGTATAATAAACAAACAAACAAGTTATTATTACCTGAAAGAAAGAAAAAAATGTGTATATGTCCCTCCTGCTCCCACTGTCATCCTCCTCTGAATTTAAATGCTGGCAATAAATCTGTAGGGGAAAAGTTCATTGTTTAGTTTTTTTCCGATATGTTTTAATCAACAAAAATATTTATAATAATTACACAAGATTCAAAGTATAATAAACAAACAAACAAACAAGTTATTATTACCTGAAAGAAAGAAAAAATGTGTATATGTCCCTCCTCCTCCCACTGTCATCCTCCTCTGAAATAAATGCTGGCTATAAATTTGTAGAGCAAGTGATATTAAATATGTGTTTTGAGTTTGTAACACCACAGAAGGCCCAGCCAAATTCATACTGTAAAGTGCCCTACTGAAAAATCCAGCTAAGACCAGTATAAACTGGTAGCTGGTTTAAAGTGGCACTAGCTGGTTCATGCTGGTCCTCCCAGCCTGACCGGCTAAATCCAGATAAAGTGACCAAAACACAGCTAGACCAGCTTGCTACACCAGCAAAACCAGCTAAAACCAAGCTGGGAGACCAGTTAAAACCAGCTCACCAGCATATGCTGGTCTTAGCTGGATTTTTCAGTAGGATGGTTATACATTTTCTCTAATTTTGATCTCGACTGTAAAGCCAGTCAACTTTAAAGTACCAATAACAGCAATTACCTGCCCGCACTAAGTGACGTGCTGTCAGTTCACCCAGTGTTGTCAGATATTTCAACAAAAAAAACAACAATTTGTACAAAACAACTAAGGAAAAATAAATTACCTCACAGTGGCCTGAGTAAATCTCCATCATTTACACTACAACATACAGTAGTTAGCTGTCAAAACTTGATTATATACATAGATGCCAATATATCTCGATTTAAATGGCTAATCCGTCATTCGGACTTTACATTTTATAAAAGTCGGCTAACTACTGATACGAGGTCCGGATCTCAGTGACCGTATAACGTTAACTGGCTACAGCCATGATTAAGTTATGTGTTATAACAGTAATAACAACTTAACAGTTACGTGGGCCGTCGTGTTTCTCTTCGTGTGGGATGAGGTGAGACACCTCACCTCAAAAGAGACAAGCGTTGCAACAATTCGAACATTGATCTGTCCAACCGATTCAGATCTATGAAAATACATGATTCACTTAACATTTAACAACATCTAAAAATAAATACTGTCTGGATTCCAACTAGCAGCGCCCCTATGTTTTCACAAAAACTGCTAATTTAAAGATCATAAGTACGTTTTACGAAGTACACAGCTTTTATAAACCCGCTGGATTCCGTTAACTTACACATCATCCGTTACACATATTGGCGCTTTTTTCCAGCCCACTGCACAGCAAAAATATTTTTTGAGGAGCTAAATTACGTTAAAAACAATTTATATTATTTGTGTCTAACATTTACTTAAATAATTAAGTCAAATAATTAAGATGAAATGATTACAATAATTAAAGCACATAATAACTTACACGAGTGTCTCGCAAGACCTGTTTTCTGCACCTTTACTGTTCTGATACTTACCACAGAATGATAGAAGAATCCAGTTCTAACCAAACTTGAGTGAACGTTCTATATGACGTCATAATGGGGAATTAATAGAGGGTATGCATCCCTAACAACTTGCCTAACAACCAGTAGTGGACATTGGCATATGGCCAGACATTGCTTTTTCTGACATATGTGATAACACTTAAACCATCCCACCTTTGCAGAACACAAGGCTCATCGTAATGGATGTTTTTTAATGAAGGCTCACTGACAAAACTTTGCAATTACACAGAATAAGAGTATTATTTGTGTGTATATCGTGTATTTTTTATCCTAACATTTTACATACCTGACACATGGCTACTGCTACTGATTTACATTCAACAAAATGGCTGGCTGTTCTAGCGGCGGCCGCGAAAATGTCAGTACTGACAATTACCAGCAAAAATCTAATTTAGTTGCACTTGATAGTGACCCTTGCAAATTATCAACCCACCTGTGATTAGTGGACGTTGGCATGGACTATCCATTTACTTCTCCTTTCTTGTCAGTCTTTAAAACCATAGCTCCAAATTCTTGTTAACCTGTTAGTACACTCTATCGCACAACAGCTTTTTACCATTTAGACGCGTTTTCACCGTGTTTTTGCTGATTTCACACTGTACCTGTACTTTCACACTGTGGAAGTAATGTCTTATAAGTATCAGATTTTGCAGATAATTATAATCAAGGCGTATTTATACTGTGGTAGCACGGGGTGTTATGTATATTCATCGACGCGCTATATTAACTTTTATGTTTTTTTGTTTGTAGAAAAAAAGATGTTTCGATTGGTCAATATACGGTTTGTCCGGCCTCTCCTCCATTGTGATTGGACGGCTGGATAAAAGCGACTTTACCTGTCTGTCTGTCTGTCTATGAGTCCATCCATGGTAAATACACATATTACCAGATTAAAAATTGTTTTACAAAGCATCTTACCAAGTAGCGTTTTAAAATGTATTAGAACCTAAATTAATATGTATATTTGTTGTGGAAAATCATTTTAACCAATGGGGGCCTAACTATCCATCCATCCATCATACAGCCGAAATGAAAGAGGGGAATTGTCTGGTTAAAGGTGCATTGTGTAACTTTTAGAAGGATCTCTCGACAGAAATGCAATATAATATACATAACTATATTATCAGTGGTGTAGAAGACCTTAAATAATGAACTGAACTGTTCTTATTACTTTAGAATGCACAGTTTTAACTACATACAAACGCTGTCCCTTACATGGAAGTCGCGTCATATTTCTACAGTAGCCCTAAACGGACAAACTGCTCTACAGAGTGCGTTTCGTCCATAGACTGTAAAAAAATAAATTTTGTCCCTACATTGTCTCAGGCGATGACATTTTTTCCCGTGGTGGCTATTGCATGCGTTTTGAAATTAAGGGGTGAGCCGTTGGTTCCAATTTGCAATCTTACCACCAGATGCCATTAAAATGTACACAGACTGAAAATGTTGTAAAAATGTTTTTTTAAAACAATTTTTTTACTAAATTTTTGTGAAATGGATGAACATTTAATTACATTAGAAATTATCTGGAGTTCCAGTTGCAACATGCAATTCACATTTTGATGGCTGCATCTCAGATATTGTAGACAGTACTGTGTGACAGTGAAGAGCTTGCACAATAAAACACCAAAACAAAGCAAATAAGGACAACAAAATATTTATTTATAAATTCACAGTTTCTAATGGCACTACACCGCTGTAGTTACAGTTTCTCCTGGAAAAAAACAAAAGAAATTAAAATACCGTGCAACTCGTCCTCACAGATTATCAGATTAGTTTGGGCAGCACCTAACATACATGTTTAATAAATCACACATTGACCACTAGAGTGCGCCATACTACAGGGTTCCTGTGGAGAAAGGTGATGTAAAACTCAAAAGACATGTTCAGTTCTCCAAAGTGCGAGGGTGAGCCTACGCAGAGGTCTCTACTGGGGTAATTCATCTCCAAATATGACGCAAACGAATAAACATCCATACAAACACAAGGTCCACAAACATATCAATAACATTCAAAATATATGAAGGATCATAAAGGTAGTAAAAAGGTTCGTAGAGGAAGATCCCTCCCCTGAAAGTGTTGATGGTCCACAATCTTTCCCTTTCGATTCAATCACAATATCACACACTTTATTCACCACAAGCCTACAGTCTGATAAAAGGTCAATTCAAATGAAAAAACATTTACCGCCCAGACAACACAACAAACACGGGCCATCTGAGAAGAAAAACTGCACTTGGGTTTTAAATGGTCTCATTAAAAAAAAACATCAAAAAAAAGTGGCCACACTTATAACACGTGTTGAGAGGGACATGGAGTGTGTGAAAAGTTAAATAGAGAGAGAATGCAAGACATCACATACATACATATATAAATAAGCTGTCTATATACATGATAGATTGTGTAGCACAAGACAGTTGCTTCGCTGGACACATGCATAATATTTGCACAAACACAAATTTATTGACTCCGATCCAGTAAAATAGAGAGCTCATCCGAACAGATCCAGAGAGGAACGGCATAGATGCAGCTTCTCTTAACAGCCAACCTAACCAATAAGGTGCGCTAAACAGAAGCAACCAATCAGATGACATCTCTTCATGATCACATTAAAAGCAGTAGAACAATTCACTTAAATAATAAAGTGACTCCGAATACAAAGAACAACTAAAACAGATTAAGCAATCTATAAAGATCAGAGTGAGATGAGTTTGTGTAACAGTACCACTTTGTCTGTACCTCTCGTGTGTCTTGGGATGAATCTTGAGATCTCCTCTAAATATGGTTGTTATGGTTTGTGATAAGACCATGAGCTCATAGAGCCCAGGTCAGATTTAAATAAATAAATACATAAATAATAACCACTAAAAATGTCCCCTTAACAAACTCCGTACATATATTAAGTGTGTAAGAATGTGTTTTGGAATGACAATCTGGCCTTGCTCTGTTATGGCTTTGCTAAACACACACATTTTTTTAAACATACTTAAAATAGTTGAAAAAATGCAAATATTAATCCATGTATGCATGCTGTCTGTGTGTTCAGGCTCAGCCTGGACATGTTGGTCACACTACAGTGAAACGAATGCAGATGTTATTTAGGCTTTAAAAGAAAAAAGTATTTAAAACACAGAACTGGATCTGTTCATCATTCTGCTCTTTTCACTGGATTGAAGCCCTGTGCTTTGTGACATCACTGGTCCCACAAACCAATCACGATGACTGACGTAGTGTTACACAGTCACATGTACAAGACAGACACTTTTTAAAGGGGAAGAAAGTGAGATGAGAATGGAAAGAGATGTTAGTGTAGAAGGTACGAGAGGTTGGTGACCACAGGAGCATCAAGTGTTGCCTGCATCGGACAGTTCACGTGTACCTGGCCAACACCCTTCGGTCATTTCTGTCCATGGTGATACAGCACAAAATCATGTTTATCCGTGTAAACTCAATAAATCTTAAAGGGAATAACAGAAGGATCCTTCGGGGTGGTGAATATTTTCAAATGGATAAAAAAGGCACAAAAGTTTAGGATGTAGTGACATGGGGAAAATTATGGTGTCGGGACTGCCGTTGCACTGCAGAATATAGACAAACAAAGTCGTTAAAATGAAAGCGAGACAAATAACAATAAGCAGCAGCATGAAAGCATGTGAAGGTCAATCCTTTCATTTTGGGATACCGAAGAACTCAAACTCTTCCCGTTACAGCCGTCCTTCCGAACGTGGCCACGGCCAGTTCAGTCTTTCCCTTCATGATTTCCTCCAGCGTGGGCAAGACGCCAGCCGTCACAGGAAGTGGCGCGTGTGGTATCTCCTCCCCGCACCGGCCCTCCTGCTGCTGCTCGGCATTTTTAGTCCGCCGGCGTTTCAGAGACCTCTTCTCTATTTTGCTCTTTGCTGGAGGAAGGGTTTGCGTAGGCTCTCCGTTACAAAGGGCGGGGCCGTGTCCGTTCAACGAGGGGCCGCTGTTGTAAGATTCCTCTGATAAAGTGGAGACCGAACTCTCTGAGCTGACCTCCGACGCAAAGTCCCTGGAAAAGCATGTGGACGTGTAGCTGTCGCATCCTGATGGTAAGAACTGAAGAGAAGGCTCGCCGTTGCATTTGGGTCCGCCGTTACCGATCGTCGTCGGGGGGACGGATGCCCGGAGCGTCTCCACTTTGTCCAGTCCTTTTGTCTTGCAGCGCTTCTTCTGTAAGACACAAAGATACATAAATTAAAAAAAGATTATTAAATAGGACATTTAGACAATTACATTTTTCATGCTTTTTTCCAAATGGTTATTTTTTATTATTTGGCACATATTGTCATGGATTACAAGATGCTACCGCCAAACTTTGTTAGCAGTGTAGAGTAATAAACACATACATGACGGTCAACACCGTTACCTTGTTAACTGGGTCATTCTACAAAAAAGGTGGAAATGCTTGTCCCTTGCTTTTGCAGACCCCTTAATCATTTAATTTGACCCAATAATCCCATAATGATATATATTTAATAAATATAGACTGTCCTTAACATGATGAGAAAGTTTATTTATTTAATTTTCTTTTTTTCCTTTTTTAAACTTTTTTTTTTAAATGTCTGGTCCTGAAAATTGCCCTGCCCCTTTGATCATACATGGAAGTTAAACTGTGTACTTATTATTTAAAACCATGTTTTTTATAAAACAAATCTAATTTACATTAACTTTAAACCTGTATGAATTTACTACAACACTGAAATGGTAAAAATACACTATTAATATGAATAATATCAAATAAATATTTTTCCCCCAAATTTATGTCATTGGTGTTACCCTACCCAAAGCACTTTTATTTTGAAACAATGCATCAGTTCTGAAGTTTTTCATGTGTTGAGAGGTCAGTGAAAGAAGTGCAGTGGAGGAAGGCAAAAGGTTTGTGAGATGTCTTACTTTATTTGTCTAAAATATAATGATATATCTAAGATTTTTGAGATAAGATTTTTTTGGATGTCATTAGTGTTACTCTTTTTTATAGCTGGGAGTGTTAAGATCTTGACATAAAAATACATTATACTGAATAAGTATGTCATTGTTACATCTCTGATGAAATGGCACATGGCTAATGGCAGCCATTTTGTTAAAATATGTTTTTTTCTGTAAATTGTCCATTGGTGTTACCATCATTGGTGTTACCGTCATTAGTGTTACTTCTCTAATGAGTATTTTTTATATTCTAATTTTGTCATTGGTGTTACATTGTGTCATTGGCGTTAAACCAAGTTTTGGTGTTATGAATGTATTTTCTTGTACTTTCTAGTAATATTTTGTTGTTGATATGGGATGTAAGACATTGTTGATATTTCAGTCTTGGCATCAAAGCCTTTTTGGTTGAATACTTTTGTTTTCGTTGGTTTTAAAGAAAAAAGTAAAACTGAGAATCAAATCATTTCATACAACGTTGGGTAAAGATGAAGAATTTAATTAAACAAATATTAATAATCAATAATTTTTCTTGCTGTTATCATTCCTCTACTCAACCTTTAACTAAATACACAAGCTGTAATTAGAAAAAATATTTAGTATCAACATTAATGTTGTTTAAATCACAGGTAACACCAATGACAAATAAATGACGCATGGATTCTTTATTAAAATGTATTAAAAAGTTAAAAATAGATTAAGCTCCCCGTTCTGCGGATTTATAGATTTGACAAGTTAATTAATGCATAATTAAAGAAGTTTTGGCTATGTTGAAAGAAGTTCATTTAAACAGATTTCCATCACCCGAATTCCACCTTTTCTGTAGAATGACCCAACTAATACAAACTTATTGTAACGTATTACCAGCTGTTGTAATGCAAGTATGATCACAAACACTGCAGACGATAGGAACATGAATTATGGGCTGATGGCACAATCACTATGACTACATGGATGGAACACATGAAGGCAAACAACAGGGAATATTTTGTACGCCTTATGATTTACATTAGCTTAAGCTATTACCTGCTATTACAAACGGCTGCTCAAATAAGATACACAGATACACGTTTACCATACATGGTACTTTATTGGTTTTGAAACACGCCCCCAATCCCACTACTCTCATGTACTGTACACACAGTTGGCGTAAAACACACTCCGTACCTTTTTCTCTGGAGAAAACCTTAGAGGTTCTACAATGTACAAGTCATCAGGACCTACTAAAGAGGGGAGAGAGGGGGCAGGTTAACGAAAATGGTATGACAAACAAGAACACAAGCATGACAGCACTTGCAAGTAGTAGCTTAAGTAATATGGAGGACACTTCAAAGTACCTTCGTACTGTAAAAAATGTTAGCATTGTATCCATGGCTACAGCATTTATAGTTTGCATAATATCATTATTTGGAATTTACATCTGTAAAACAGTTTCCTGATGTTACTACTTGCAAATGTCAAAAAACATATGGGAGCCAAAAGCATCATGTGCTAAAAATATCTAACCGCTGCCTTGAACACAAACAACGGTCTACCCATAAGCATGCTTGCCTGCTCCAACACACATGTACATGTGCTGCTGCACAATTTGGTAGAAATAAAAGCAGGGGATTTTGTGTTTAGGCAGTGAGGAATGTTTATTTTACCTGGATATGCTTGCAAAGTTGGCATTTTTGAGGCTGTTAAAATGTTGGGCTATTCAGGGCTCATCATGTATGCTTTACTGATAAGGTGTATTATTAAATTTGGTGTTTTAATAGCACTGTCTTAAGCCCGGGATACACTGCACGATTTTTGGCTGTCCCAGATGAAAGATTGCCATCATGAAACAATCGCAATCGTCATCTGTGTCCTATGTCATACAATGAGAGAGGTTCAAAACGGCCGTTTTTCCAATCTTGCGTCCAAAGCCTACAAATTTTTTTTGACAGTGTCAGAAATTCAGCATGATCAATGCACAGTGTGTTTGCTGCTACGACCTGCGTACTGGTATTTGTTTATAACTAGCGCATGCTGGTGATGTTGCGCTAATGTGTGACGTAGCCTTTACAGCTTCCGTGTCATCATCGTACAGTCTACATGCTTGTCGTAGCCAAGTTTAAACGATCCATGTCGCACAGTGTGATAAGGAAATGATCTTGTAGGAGTGCAAAAATCATGCAGTGTATTCCGGGCTTTAAAGAGATACTCTAGCCAAATATCAAAATTACTCCATGATTCACTCACCCTCAAGCAAAATGTGACACACATGTCCATCATATTTTAGTAAATATCCTTTCATTTGCAAGCTTTATAATGGGAGAATACAGGGATCAGGGAACAACTTCTGACCCCAAAGACCAAAAAGTGCTTTAATTCTTCACAGAAGTAATCCACATGGCTCCAAGGGGTCAACAAAGGTCCTCTGCGGTCAATTGATGCGATTGTGTAAGAAAAATATCCAGATTTCAAACTTAATAAACTATAATAACTAGCTTTTGGTAATGGCGCCACCTTGGACATTTAGGGAAGCTAGTTATTATAGTTTAAAATATGATTTGTTTTTCTTACAATAACGCATCATCTACCCACAAAGGACTTCCATTTACCCCTTGGATCCATGTGGACTACCTCTCCGAAGGATGGATGCACCCCCTTGGGCTGCAAAGTCAAAAGTTGTTCCCTGATCCCTTTAAGGACATTTACTAACATAACTCCAAATGTGTTCGTCTGAAATATGATGGACATTTGTATCTCGGATTGCTTGAGGGTGAGTACATAATGAAATATAATTTTGATATTTGGCTGAAGTATCGTTTTAATGCATTTCCTAATTTTTTATCTGCTTCTTCCCATAACTCCGAACACTATAAAACTGTAAATATTATGACTTTATCATCAAAATATTACTTTAATCTTGTATTGCTATGACTATCTTTGTAATATTTACTTTATTCTTGAAATATTATGACTTAATTCTCTTTATTTTGTCTGCATTCTCAAAATATAAAAATTTTACTTCGTAATTTTATTTCTTTGAGATATAAAAAAAAAAAAACGAAATATCGCATTATCGTCCATTTGCACAACCCTAGTAGACTGATTTCATTTCAATCCGAAAAGTAAGACTGAATAGCCCCAACTATTTGGTCAGACTAGTTCACAGTCTTAACTTACTGCCTATGTTTATGCAACCGCCCCAGGTCAGGGGGTATGATATTTTTATTTATTTATTATTACACACACATATATACATATACATATATGTGTGAGGAGATATTTGAGGAGATAAATCAGAAAAAAGTAACCAAATGCCACCACTGTCAAAAATGAGAATTTTTTTAATTAATTGAATGCTCTCGGCACGTATTATACGGTCACCAAATATTTTTGCTTTAAATTCGCTTTGTTGGCAGAAACATATATATATATAACCAAATATTTTTGCTTTAAATTCGCTTTGTTGGCAGAAACATTAAGAATTCTGATAAAAAATGCTCATTTAAAAGAAAACACATCAGATGCACTTAGAGGGTTTGCATCTGAGCTTTTTTATATTAGTTTTTGATCATAACCATAAGTAAAGTATTTGATCAGCAGAGATTTGGTGGGACCAAATATGAAGCAAGACTTTGCGCTGACATTTAACTACAAAACACATTGTGCTCCAGTATAGGTCACAGTGACATTGAACCATCGCCAGGCACGATGGAACCGTTGGACTCCGAACTAGTCCAAGCTGAAAGCGATCCGGCTATTTGTGAGGCATGGAAAACAAAAGCCCGGATTCTTCTGGGAGGGGCAGCCAAAATGAGAACACACAATGTAAGCCACATGTTAAATAAAAAAAGTTTGATGTTAGTGGGCATACAGCTTGTGTTCAAAAGCTGTGAAAAATGAATGTGGCACAATTGGGTATTTGTAAAAAAGACAACAAAACAACTAAGTGACACGATGAGCGTTTCATGAGAGAAAGAATGAGTAAGAGAGAAAACTAATATTGACTCTTACCTTCTGCTGTAGGTAACTGAAATGATTTAGACCGAACAATAGGGCAAGAGACTCTTCGTTTTAGACTCATGTCATCGTAAGAGGAGAAACACCTGAGAGAAATAGAAAAAGTGTAAGTATATATATATATATATGTGTGCATTATGCCGTGTATTAAATATAGCTAAATATACCTCTTAGGGCTGGGGTAGTGGTTGCTCATAGGAATGGTTGGGCTGGGGTTGTTATTGGTGGGTGAGCTCTTACAGCACTGCATACACAGCAGTAAACCCAGCGTCAGACACAGGATAACAGACAACACCAGATAACTCTGCCTGTCTGACACCTGCAACAAACACACATTAGTTATCATACACAATTTATATACATTACTGGGTGGCCCCTAACAGACGAAAGGAATGTGACAAAAATATCCATGTTTGTATACCTCTCTCTGTAGCTGAGAAACAATAACAGACAGGTTCAGCATGATCTTGGTGGCATTCTCCAGTTGGCTCTGTAACATCTGTATAGACTCAGTCTGTTTCTGGTCCTGAACACACACACACACAGTAAACCACAATGAGTTGACACATTATTACATATGGTTCATACGGATCTACTTATTTCTTATTTCTAATGCAATGATTCAAAACCTGTAATGTGCTATAGAACCCCAAGAAGTATTTGATCTATGTAATCTGACTCAATTTTGGATTACAAAAAAATCTGAAAAATAAAGGTGGCCCATTTGTTTGCAGACTAATGTAATGAAGTTAGTAAGCAGAGGTATTGGTTTTCACTACTGTTGGGCGATATGCCCCATTTTGAGATCGTCCTATCGTCAGCTTGTGAGATCGCCGATACACGATAGTATCAGGGGGAGGGGTCCATCCGCATAATTAAGTCCAGGCGCCTTAAAATGTCCTGGGTGCCAGGTAGTGGGAACATAAACAAAAACGCTGGTTTTAATGTCAGAGCCATGCGTATTCCAAGTTTAGGTGCTAGAAAGAGTCCATGGCACGTGCATTCAGGTCCGAGCAAGAGTCCAAGGTGCGCGCATTGTTTCCACGTGCATGTGAGAAGGAATCCGCGCGCATTACAAGCTCTCTTGTGCAAAGTAAAGCCCATAAACCCTCTCATGCGAGGAAAAGCATGCAATGCACATGTTAATGTGAAACTATGATGATGATGATAATAATAATAATATCTATTGCAACTATCATCATGAAAGCCCACTATTAGCGATATGTCTGACGATCAGCCCTATTTTGTCACATTAAATAGGGACGTAGTTCACTAAATTTAACAACCAGAACCTGCCCAAATACATTATAAAGACTATTCAAATAAGTCAAGCCGCCAAAAATTTCAATAGACTGTATAAAACATGGACATAGTGTCAGTGATGTTACCCATAGGTTTCTAAAGAGCATTTTTATGGCCAAAGTGGGCGGAGCCTCCCATCCCCATCTTGGCCACACATCACTATCGAATCACCAAAAATTTGCAAAGAATCAGAATGTGGGTGAAGATGAGTGACTACTATCGACGTACAGCGGCAATGCACCCGTCACTCAAGTGGACACGCCCATAATTATGCAGAAATGTACGGCTTAATAGTTAAACGGATGAGTTACAAAAAAATCTACCCCCTTCACGGTTGTCCTAAGAGCAAAATTAGCTATATAGAACAAAAACACTTTTTGTACCAGACTGTAAACATTTATTTCTGCTGTGAAGTTGGGCATTTTAACATGGGATGGACTGTTTTGGAGCCAGTTCCTAGTGGCCGGTAGAGATGGGCGATAATTTGCATGTGATTGTTATTGCGCATCTCATCAGTAAAGCCGGTTCCATGATTAGAAGTAAATCGCCATCAGCTGCTTTCAGAGGGACAGGCATTTACTACACAAAGCCGTAGTTCATTAACAATCGGGGCAATTAGCATTAAATATCGCGGACGTATCACAAATTATCGCCCATCCCTAGTGGCCTGTCGATGAATTGCAGTTTAAGTCACTTCGTGTTAGCTTCAAGAGTGAGACTGGAAGGTTGCCCTTTGGTATTTTCGGGAAACATTCTGTATACGAATTTACAACAATGCCAATCATAGACTTCTTGTCATGCTTGTTAGCCCACAGTACGTTTTAGAAGCAAACACCACAGTTTATTTAAAGTCCTGGTTTGAAATGCAAATGTACTGCGAGATTAATAATAACCTGCTCCTCTGCAATTCTGGAGGTGTTCTGCAGTTTAATGATGGTCTTATTGAAAGCCCGCTGCATCTCCTCCATTTGCTTACGATACCTGTAAAACAGGGGCGCAAATTAACCCAAAAGTGATAATTAGCCAAAATTTCATTTGAGTTTAGTAGTCCATGAGTGTGTACCTTTGACTGAGCTCCTCCAGGTATCTGCTGCTGAGAGACATGTTCATCTCCAATGCTTTGATTCTATTATTCAACCTCATGAACACGGATTCCTTCTGGTTGGATCCGTGCACCTGATTCCCGTTTCCGTTAACATGTCCGTTTTCCGAAGAATGCTGCTGCTCTGCGTAAAACTCTCCAGCGTTGCGGTGAGGTCCGGTCTGGCCGAGCAGGATGTCATCTACGGTCTCCTCTTGCTGAGGGAGAGGTGGTTCGGAAACCTCTGGTTGGGTGACCACAGCACTGTGGTGCGAGTCTTCCACACCTGCTGCCCTACTGTTGTCTGAGGCCTCTGGAGTTAGGATGGGAAGTTCGGTAGGTGGGGGGATGTCAGCAGGCTGAGTGTGGGTTGGCAGTAGCTGTACTGGCAGTTCACTGGTAGAGGTGGGAAGCTCCAGTTTGGATGGATCCGTCTCTGGGCTGGAAGATTCAGTGGTGGTGGAGGTGAGAATGGTGGAGGGGGCACTAGGAGTTAGGATGATGATAGATGAACGAGTCTCTGCAATGTTTTCCAGGTACTGCGAGCCCTGGTCTGCGGTCTCTCCGATAGCTGGGGACTCGGGGATGATTTGGGTGGGGGTGTCAGAAAAGCTGTGTAGTGGAAGGGTGGAGGTGCGACTGGGTTCCAGCAAAATGGTCTCATGTTGGAGCTTCTGGTCGGTCACTGTATCTTCACTGGAAGGCTGAGGCGGAGTGGTCATCGTTTCAGTAGGGGATATGACTTCGCCTTGTGACTGAGAAGGATGATCCCCTTCTGCAAGTTTCTCAGAGAGAGATGGAGGCTCTTGAGTGGGGGTGGTGGGAGTCAAAATCTGTTGAGAGGAACTTTGAATGTCTGTGTCGGGGTGTGTGTGCTGTAGATCTCTGAACTGGCGTTGTAGTGCTAAAGCGGCTGAACAGTAGCAGTAAAAGTATTCGTGCAAGGATGCCAAGCATGACAAAGTTGAGAGGTGACTGCAGTACAAGGCACTTTCTCTCTCCCACACCTCTAATCGCCTTCTCTCCTCTTCACTCTCCTCCTCCTCCAGCAGGGTCACCGTTGGGCGGGTGACCTCTTCATCTTCCTCCTCTTTGATGAGGATGACAATGCGGTCTTCCTCAGGGAGAGGCGCCAAATTGGCTTCGGGAACAGAAACCTCCACGTCTTCTTTTACCAGAGTGGGAGACAACTCGGGGGTTTCCAATCTGGAGGCATTAAGACAGGGAATGAATATACTGTCGCCTGTTGTCTATAGAAATGTCAAGTGCATATCAATATTAAGAACAAAGTCTAGTCAATAATTGCATTCAAGCCATATATAGCATCCCCGCTTTAAACTTTTAACAAAAATGTAATATTTAACTTACAAACAAGCATCATAAAACCATGCTTGGGTAATCAGATTACCATATTGTAAGTTATGAGTAGGAATTTGTGATATTTATGCTATTATAGCACCATTACACACTAATAGCATATTTCTGAAGGAGGGACTTCATAGGACAAGGAAGACAGATAAGTAAATTATGTGAAATTTTTTTACACGTGAAACATGAACACATTATATTGCGCACTGTAAACACAATTAAAGCTTCAAAACACAGGAAGAACGGGACCTTTAAACTGCCAACTTTTAAGGAAAGTTGCTCCACCTGCCAATTTACAAGTTTAAGATACCAAAACAATTTTTTTTATTTATTATCAAAAAATACTGAAAATGTATTTAAACTAAATAAGTTTTATAAAATAAAGTGACATAATAAATGTATCAAATTATTTTATAGTACATAATGCCTCGACACAAAGATATGCATGTAATTTCATTGACCCAACTACAATTTATTAGCGTTTTAGAAGATGCTTTATGTAAAAAAGACTTAGTAGGTGACTTTGTATGTCAAACCAGTTTGTGCTGGAAAACTGGTACTAGCTCTGGGCTCAGTATTGAGCAAGCATTTGGTGTTTTAATGTGTTTGATGAGCAGGCGGTGTGTGAGTGTGTATTAAACTCACATAGCAGGCGGTTCAGTGGGGGTGATTTCTGGCATGAGTGTAGTTTCTGTTGACGTCACTGTGAGGTTTTCAGTCTCAGAGGACACATTTCCTGTTGGAAAAAACTGAATTGTGAAAGTGCAAGAAAAATGAGAACACCAATATTGGTCTCCATACTCTTCTACCTCATCACAAGGAGAAGAATTGTTTAGATATTTATCCTCCATTAACCAACATCAAACACAATTGTGTCCTTAAATAAGATCTGATTAAGATCTCTCATAGCTTGAAGTGGTAATACTTACACTGAAAAAAAGATTCATTGAATTTAATAAATTTTTTTAAGGTAAGTGGTTGCAATCAATTTATTTAAGCTACATTTAAACAAAAGAATTAGGAATACAACACAAAACAAAAAACTTTTGTTTAAATGTAGCTTAAATAAATTGATTACCTTACCTTAAAAAAATTAATTAAATTCAATGAATCATTTTTTTCAGTGTAGCATGGTTTACATATATTCACAATAACAGGGGTTTCCAAAGACTGCTGCTGACTGTCTATTAGTTCAAGGCTGTCTCCATAATTTGATTTATCAACGTAGTCCAAAATTGTAAATGCCTTTACACATGGAAAATATCACTTAAGTAATCTTAGTAACCAAAGGAACATTACATTACGTATGATACAGTTCACAGCCTGGATTTCTTACTACTATTAGTTAACCATGACTAACTGTTTGGTAAAATGCTTGTCATGATGTGATGATTTACATTGTATCATGTAATATGTTTTGCTCAATTCAAATTCTAGGTTTGAGATTGCTTTCTGTCCTAAATTTTCTTTGGGTGACGCAAAGAGATGCACCCAACACAAGGGGGGCACGTGCCAAAAAGTACCACTGGCTTAGACCATCGCAACCAAAAAACAAAGAAACTAAAGACACACCTTTTCCATGTGCAACGGAGTAATCCTTAATAATGCCTAACTTTCCATTGTTTAACTTTAATTTTGTTAATTTCGTAAACTACAAAAAAAATGTATTTGTTGCCGATTACTTCTGGTTTCAGTAATATTGCTATTTGTGTACAAACTTTGTAAACTGTGGTTATGGTCGGCTCAAGACAAAATATTAAAGGGACCCTCCACTTTTTTGAAAAGAGGCTTTTTCCAGCTCCACCTAGAGTTAAACAATTGAGTTTTACCGTTTTGGAATCCATTCAGCTGATTTCTGGGTCTGGCGGTACCACTTTTAGCATAGCTTAGCACAATCCATTAAATCAGATTAGACCATTAGCATCGTGCTCAAAAATAACCAGAGTTTCAATATTTTTCCTATTTAAAACTTGACTCTTCTGTAGTTACATCGTGTACTAAGACAGACAGAAAATTAAAAGATACGATTTTCTAGGCCAATATGGCCGATATTGCGCGTGCTGCACCCATGTTACGACAGCAAGGTACTTGATTATTACGCCAGAATGAGAGTAAAGTCCTAGCCATATCTGCCTAGAAAATCACAACTTTAATTTAATTTTAAAAATAAACTGTGGTGTTTGAAAATTAATTAATTGTAATTTTGTCTTAGAACACGATGTAACTACAGAATAGTCAAGTTTTAAATAGGAAAAATATCGAAACTCTATTTTTAGCGCGATGCTAATGGTCTAATCAGATTTAATGGATTATGCTAAGCTATGCTAAAAGTGGTAGCGCCAGACCCGGATATCAGCTGAAAGGATTCCAAAACGGTAAAACTGAATGGTTTACTCTAGGGGAGCTGGAAAATAAACGTATTTTCGAAAAAAAGAGGAGTGGTTTTCCGGACAGGGTTTAGATTAAGCCAGGACAAGACTTATATTAAGACATTCAAGTAGTTTTTTTTTCAAACAAACCTTACAAAAAATATTATTGGTGTTCATCTTGAGACAAAACAATAGCACTGATATATTTTAAGATATGTGAGTGCAAGCTGTGTTCATATAAGACAGCTCAAACATACATTTTAGTCTTGGACTAGACTTAAGCACTTGAAAAATCACCCCTAATTGTCAGTTTGGATAAAAACATCTGCTAAATGAAACATAAACATTCATCTATTCACAGGATTACAATCTCCCAAGAGCCGTAGTAAAAATATCTTACTTTCTATACTCCTAGCCAGACTGCTTACAGTTACGATACAGATTGAGTTCTTTTTTGTCTCACTTTTTTATTTAGGAAAGCCACATGCTTACTTGAATAGCGTTTTGTAACAACTCTCTGTGAGTGCATACACACAAACCCTAGGAGAGTTTGATGCTGGCAAGCGCAGATAGAGAGCTTGTCAAAGACAGGCATTCACTACCAGGCCTCACAGCTCTAGCACTGCTGGCATAGTGACAACCTTTACTAGTCACAAACAGATGCCAAGCACAGAGGAGCAATGACCTGGGCAACAGAGATTTAAATATCCATCCACAAGTTGGAGATTAAATCCATACCTTCGATTTCGACTCCACCTTCAAGCTCTGATTTCCCTCCAAGCACGTTGGCTGCGATGTTGTTTACCATGTTCAGGATGGCATTAGAATAGATACAATAGCATCTTTATTTACCAGAATGACTTTACCAGTAAATACAAAAATTTACTGTTCACACACGCAACAACGTAACGTCTTTTTGCCAGTAAGATATTAACTTGCATATCAGTACCTTAATACAAGTAAACACTCTTCTAATACACCTGGTATTAAGATTTGTTTTGGGCAATCGGATCACAAGTGGACAACGCTACATAAAGTGTAAACAGGGTGTAAAACTTTTTTGAGCTCGTCCACTTGCAACCACATTCAGAGCAGCCATGTGTTTCATTGTAAAAAAAGGAAATTAGCGGTAATCTTACAACTTCTCTTTTTTTTAATGGTCCTGTTCACACTTTCACTGCCTTTACTGGTAAATTACAGTAAATATCTATACAGTGAACAAAATACTAGAATCCTGAGCTGTGGAAACTGAGGTAAGCACGAACAGTACAAACTCACAGGTAGATGCAAATTGACTTTAACACAAATGTGAATGCATTTTCTGTGCACGTCTCAAGGCCTCCATGCTCACTGAGCCAAGCATGAGAAAGCATTAATGTGAGTGTGCATGCGTTTGACATAATGTGTGTGAAAGGGAAGTAATTTTCACTGGAACTGAGGAACCCTCAGGGGTAACATCCTTGTATGATAAAGTTAGCATGTGCTTCTAGAAAAGATTTCTTAACTAGTTCCCTTGCAATACCCTTTTCACAATAACAGAATTCAACATATTATTGAAATGAACATGCATATAAATCCTGTGATCTAATGAACTTTCTATGAGGAAAGCAAATTGATTTTATTACAATTATAAACAGTTTAGGCACGCAAGTTATTTTTTTTACGGATAAGGCACTTATCACTTATCACTATAAGGGATAATTCTCCCGAAAATTAAAATTTGCCGTTTATTTACTCACCCTCAGGCCATCTGATATGTTGGTGACATTTTTCTTCAGATAGAAACCGAGTGCTCTGTGACTCATATAATGCAAGTAAAAGCAGATATATAAAAGCAGATATATCAATTCAAAAGTAAACTCCAGGTGACATATTGATGTCCTGTGAAACAAATTGATAAGCCTCTCAGTGCCACCTATATAGCGGGATGGTACAACGCACTTCCTGTATATCCTTCCTGTGTATGTATATCTAATAAGTGCGCTTAACCCTTCCGTTTATATGTGGCGCAAAAGGGGAGGGTCCGCACACCGGACAAGAAGCACAGCGCTGCATCGTGTCTAGGACAACTTTGAGGTATCGTACACCGGAAGTGCACATTGAATAGTGCGAGCTTAGTCAGATAGCATCTATTTCAAAATGCAAATATATGTTAATAGCCAATGTTAACCGATAACGATTTGGGACAAACATGATGTTATTTAATGTTAAACTATGTGAGTGGCACGACAGGGATTTGAGCAGTTTCCAGAGTCACAGCGGACAGACGCCGCCAGTGTGCGTACATAGAAAATAATGTGTTCTGTTCTTAGATTTATGGCGTGACGCGGCGCTTCTCGTCCAGTGTGCAACCCCCTTAAAGGATTAGTCCATTTTCTTAAAAAAATCCAGATAGTTTACTTACCATCATGTCATCCAAAATGTTGATGTCTTTCTTTGTTCAGTCGAGAAGAATTATGTTTTTTGAGGAAAACATTCCAGGATTTTTCTCATTTTAATGGACCCCAATACTTAATGCAGTTTTAAAGGACTCTTAACGATCTCAAACAAGGCATAAGGGTCTTATCTAGCGAAACGATTGTCATTTTTGGCAATAAAAATAAAAATATGCACTTTTAACTCACAACTTCTCGTCTTCCTCTGGTCCTGTGATGCGCCAGCCCGACCTCATGTAATACGTCGTCACAGATGACATATCGAATCTACGCCCAAGTGTTTACAAGTGTGGAGAAAGAGGACCGTTCCGATGTTGTTGTATGTTGAATGATACTGTCTGTGTCAGTTTATTGTTTAAAATGGTCTGCAAATGTGCGTTTCATATATGTAACACGTGACCTTTCCACTGCATAACGCAATTACGTGAGGTCGCGCTGACTCGTCACACAGCCGGAGGAAGACGAGAAGTTGTGGTTTAAAAGTGCATGTTTTTTTCATAGCAAAAATGACAATCGTTTCGCTAGATAAGACCCTTATGCCTCATTTGGGATCATTTAGAGTCCTTTGAAACTGCATTAGAACTGTTAAGTGTTGGTGTCCATTAAAGTCCATTAAAATGAGAAAAATCCTGGAATGTTTCCCTCAAAAATTATAATTTCTTCTCGACTGAACAAAGAAAGACATCAACATTTTGGATGACATTGTGGCGAGTAAATCATCTGGATTTTTTTTAAGAAAATCGACTAATCCTTTAAGGGTCTGGTTTGCCAAACTCCACCAAACACCACAAGATCGTGCTCATGTTTAGCAAAGGCTCTACATTAATGGTAATAAGGTTGTAAATAACTTCAATTTCTTGCAAAAACGATCGATTGGTTTCACAAGCTGTCAATGTCACCAGGACATTTTTTACTTTTGTATTGGATATATCTGCCTTTTTAACTGTTAAAGTGACGGAAACCGTTTACCTGCATTATATGAATCACATTAGCACTGCGGTTTCTGCAAAACATCATCATTATTGTTCTACTCAAGAAATAATGTCACCAACATATCGTATGGCCTAAAGGGTAAGTAAAATGAACAGTAAAGTTTCACTATCCATATACTATCCACTATATTAGCTGCGCTTGGCTGCTATGATATTTCTGTTATGTTTATCAGTCGTTGTACAATGTGCCGGTTGGTATTTGTGGTATGTGTCCTTGACTGTGATTGGACGGCTGGATGAAAAATGACATTGACAAGTCTAGCGTTTCATCCAAAGATGAACATTTTTTACTCCTGGCAAGAAAAAAAAATGCAAAGCACTCAGCATAAAAAACACTCAGCGCCTCACCAGCAGCTGACAGTTTTATTTTTTTTTAAATGTGGCATTTTCATTAGAAACAACTGGAAGAAATATGCTGGCCTAAAAAAACAGGACCTAATGAACATATAGAAAGAGGACCTACTAGTAGCAGAGCCCAGCAGATTTTTTGGTGGCTTGTCTTCTGATGGCAAGTAGCCGGGTGGGTAATCTGTAAAATAAAATTCTAGAATGAAACCAACAGGATTAGCAAAGGAAACACAAAACAAGAGTTAAAATGAAAGACAATAGCATTTTCACAGTGGAACTTGCTCCTGAAAATCCAAATGTTTGTAAATGTAGGCGTCGCCATCTTTGAGCTCCTTTGTGTAAGGGGCTGTTTACACTTGGAATTAAGATGCGTTTTCATCGATCGGATCACAAGTGGACGAGAGACACACATCACGTTTACACCTGGTATTTAAATCCGTCTCTCTTGTCCACATTCGACCGCTTCTGTCCTGAATACTGTGATGGGGTGGTCTGTCGAGACGGTGGGCAAGTCTCTCCGCTGTCATTTAAACGTGAGCGGGAGTAATGATGAGTTTATATGGACGTGAACTAATATTATAGTCCACTACTTGTGTATTTATGTTTAAGTAATGATGCTGCACAGTGTTTTGTATATGAATATGTTAGAGCTTTCTTGGAATTTTCAGTGCAATTGATGAAATAAGGTCGCGCAACTTTCACACGCTTGCAAAATTAAATTGCGGAGATCAGCCGCTTTAGTTTTATCAAAGAAAGGCTAAAAATAGCACGGTACACCGCGTTCGCGCCAGAAGTCAGAAAAGACATTGTTTTCAGAACCTCATATTAGATAAATGGGTGGAGAGAAGGCGGTCACGTGTGACTGTTCGAAGACATTCAACCACATGTGCGTTTACACTACAAAAGCAATCCGATCGAAAGGGGTTTCGACTACCTCTGAATGTGGTTTAAAGTGGACGAGCTAAAAACTTTTGAACACTGTTTAAACCTGGCATTAACGTCGTCCACTTGTGATCCGATCGACGAAAACGCATGTTAACGCCAAGTGTAAACAGCCTCTAAGACTTCCGGTGAGCCAATAAAGCTGGTAGTCGTATTGTAAGAAACACGAGTGTGCCGTTTTAACTGGCTTTTTAATGTTTATTATGTAATCCAGGAAGGCGGGCATACTTTGTGCAGTTAGGGTTTGCTAATAACATTTCTGATGATAACATTGTCCTTCTGTAACCTTTTAGCAGTGATGAAACACAAAAGAGACCAGAAAGCTATCTGTATGTAGAGAGGTCATCGTACCATAGTCTTCATCCAGATACTCGGATCTCTCTGAGGTGTACTGCGAGTCGGCTATCTCATCATACTCCTCCACCATACTGGTACCAAACACCCTGATATAAACAAAATACAGATGAACAAAGAATTGAATAGATACTTCATAGTGAAAGAGACAGTAACAAAAACTAGGTGATAAAAATATGCCTACATTATCTTAAAGACCTCACAGTCCCATTACAGATAAAGTCTGTTAGGCCTTGGGACTATTTGAAACTTTAAGGCAAAGCCCACTGGGATCACCAGCATAACTCATCACTACTTTCTACAAGTCTACTATATCACTCTGCTCTTTGCCCAGGTTAGTAGGGGTTTTTAAAACAAGTTTTTAATTCTTAAGAGCTAGTTATGGAGGAGATAATCGCAGGGACAGATAGCTAAAAATGTATAGATATCCAGTAAAACAGTCCGGAGGAGGAGGGAGGGGAAATCGGCAGTTCATAGATAATTCCACTCAAGTGAGGGATTATAAATTAATTAACCGTATATTAAACAGATTGTGACTCATAATTTGGACGTGTTAAATGTCAACAAAAAAATCTGACCAAATATTTAGTAACAGCTTAGTTTATAATGAGATCATTTGGGAAAGAGTTTTGTTTGTTTCTCTGTGGTGTTTTGCTTGCCTCCCAGCAATACATACAGAAATGTCCCTATAGTGGGTAAGAATGTCTCTTATAGAGTGAGTGAGCCCACATCAGTCCCTTTATGGGCCTCTAACCAAGATTAAATCTGCTGCCAATGCACACGGACCAGAGAGGAGCCAGAGGCAAAAACAGATGAATTCAACTTCAGAACTGTTAAACATCTATAAAAGCTGTCTGTCCTTTTCTCAGAGTCATTAAAAATGTAAAGGTCACTGGAAATACATTATGCAGTAATGAAAAACATTTTCTGATTATGTTAATGTGCATCTGTTTTATATAGACAACACAAAAATTTCCTTCACAGCATGATTTAGGTCAGACAACATCAGGTAATGTGTTAACAGCTACTGACAAACTAATGTTTAGCAAGGTGTTTCATTCTTAACTTTTGTGCCAATTTGATTAAAGTGGATTCTAAAGGCCTAAAGCCTGGAGTATTGTTTGCTTTTTACGTGTACGTGAACGTACGTAGTCAAATGCACAGCCTTGCAAATCAAAACCATAGTTTATTTGACTCGTATGTGTACATAGACGTTCGACCCATGCGCATTGCAACAAAATGCAATGCATCTTCTTGGCTGTGTATGCGCACAAGTCAAATCAAGTATACTTCGCATGCTGTTCACTTGGGCGTTAACGACCATTGTAGTGCTTCTTGTGGTTATACTGAGATTACAGCTGGTACTAAGATAATTCATAACAAGCACACAACTCAGTTTATATACACTTGGAGATTATGTTTTGGACTTAGACACAGCGCACGTTTTTTATCACAAAGTTAAATATATGGTTGTTTTTAACTCTTTCCACACAGAATTAACAGAAAACACTTCCCTGCCAAAGACAAAATTTTGTACTTTTGAAGAAACCTATCCCATATTTGAGAGGTAATAAAAAAAGAGAACAATGAATTGTTTTTCTTGTAAAAAAAATGCTGGCGCTGGCTGGCAACTTTTTGAAAAAAATAATACACACAAAATAAGATTGTTAAATAATATTAATTGATACAAAAATAAACCAATAGGAACATAGGGTTTCAACATACCTGATCAGGCTGAGGGGACAAAAGTGTTCGGACCCAAAATGGGAGAGCAACTCAACCTACATAAACACAACAAGACAAGCATGCTTAAAAATGCACCCCAATAAAACCAGTACACATCTGACATTTTCCCAATTTCATAACAATCTTTAGTGACATCCCAATAATCCACAACAAGATTAGTGCTGCATTTAGTGCTGTTGTATTTGCAAAGCATAAAGTTTTCCTGGTGAGTGTGAGAAATGCATGCAGGTGTGTATATTTGTGGGTTCAAGAAAGTTACACAGCCAGTGGCGAGGCCAGAAAAGTTCACACTGAGTGGACCTCAATGCCTATTCTTAAATTACATAATTTGACAATATAGTAGTGGTTAAACCAATACGTACATTTTTGTAGCTTCGGATATACTGCCTTCTTTAAACTCTTTGATTTTGTAGAAAACTCATTGATCTTAAAAGCGCCGTGTCCCTGATTGGCCAGCTAATCTGTACGTTCTGATTTGACTGGATATCTCTGACTTTAGCCGGAAATGTGACGCTCTCTACCATGTTTGAAAGATTTAGTCACAATGCAATGCTAACAGGATTTAACCTACAGGCTGTGAGTCAAAGTCGGAGGAATTATGATAAATTCGGTCTTGTCTACATCACCAATTCCAGGAAGTAAACTGTTGCCTACAATCCGTGTGTTGTAGTCCAAGAAAAGAGATTTACGTTGGAGACAATAACTTGCGTCATCGTTTACTTTGTGGTTTGTACCTTTTGCATATCGTTAACATGTACTAATACACACATACACACCAAAGGAAATGTAAAATCAGGAATCAGACAATAGGGCTCTTAAAGACATAACTGACTGTTTTTATGAGAATACTTGCCAAGACTGTGGTATTTCGAGTTAATTTTGGCTTTATGTGTCCTGTTAAGTTCAGCGAGATGCGGTGTTCAATTTGTGTATGTGTGTGCGTCATCTTGCGCTCAAATTGTTTAAAATTTTTACATTTGCAAGGTATAGAAACGCATGCAAAGGATAAACTTTCTGTATAAATATTTATTTAATTTATTTATTTCTAAATTATGCATATTTGAGCGATTATTATTAACAAGATTATTATAAAAAAGATTATTATAATTTACGCGTGATTTATTTTGATTTATTTTGTGTCTCTTCTGACTGGGTGAGCCAGCTGTTTATTTTAGTGGGCCAGCGCCACCCTGGCCCTTACGTAGCCTCGCCACTGGACACAGCAGTGCACTACTGTATCTGAGCCCTGCCACCCAAAGCAGCATTCAGAGAATCTGAGAGAGAAGAACGCTAACCTTAATGTACTTGATGAACATCTGATGCAGGAGCAGAAGACAGCAGAGAAAAACAGAGAGCAAGATCAGTATATAAAAGACTTCATTCATGATTAAGAACAACTTCTTTCATGAACTGAGCAGCCTTATCGATGCAGGAGAAAAAAAGAGCTAGTTTAAGAAAAGCTTGCAGCATGAAAAGCAACAAGCAAAACAAGGAAAGAAAAATTTAATTAAAACAAAATAAAAAGCATTCAAATACAAAACTACACAGCAGCAGAGGAGGACAGCATTGCTCAATATTGAGAAAGCATTTCACAAATCCTAGAGAAAAGCATTTAGGAAGTGAAAATAAGTGGTGTCAATCAAAACAAGCTAACATGAGAGATTGGTGTTTGCGTAAAAAGTTCAAGTTGCATTCAATGCTTTAACACATACCAATGCAAATCTGTGACTATAACCGATCAATGTGTGTGGGGGGGATCATAATGACAGGCGGTATACATTCATGAGCCTCAAAGCCCTCAGGGAAAGGCATGGCTTCTCTCAAATAACTGCACTGTTCCCAGCACACACTGTAATTTAATCACCTTAACATAAAATGTTAATGCAAACCCATGTTTTTAGATCATAGCTATGCAACAGATATGTGTGTGATAGTTTAAGCTTAATGCTTCAGAGATTATTTAAAAAAATGACTAAGAGATTGTGTATGTTCATCCACTCATCCAAGCATCTACCCACTTTTTCCTTATTACATAAAAAATTATTTTAACACTTTAAGTGTTGGTAAGAAAAAATAAAACTAGGTGATGCTACTAACATAACTATATTTATCAGTGGTGTGAAAGCAGCTCAGATGCTTATTACAGCAATGTAGCTTTTCGAAGCAGTGTAGTGTGACAAAGCAGCACATTGTATTCCATACACAACAGAGTAAGCAGAGACAGAAATGTAACGCCCATCCTATGACCTCTCTATATCACATGAGTGTCCGATTTACTTTAGCAAATGATTGGTTGGGGGAGATCATGTCAATGCGTGGGTGAAAACTATTCATAGTGTCATTGATCCACACTACTCCCAAACTCACAAAAAAGATTTTATGTATAACTAAATAAATATTATTCTCATCTCTGCCTTACCTTGACATATTTGGCATAGAGTTGCTCATCCAAAGGAAAGCTTTGTACTGTGCGTTCATCGCGGGCATGAAACGTGCCCAGCTTGATCCATTTATTGGTCGGATACCTGTGTAATAAAAAAAATCAAAGTGTGATGAGGTTAGCGTTTATGTACCTTCAAACTACATCTATGCATGTTTGCATGCGAGTTACCTGTCGCTTATGGACACCAAGAAATCTTTTGGCGTAGAAGAAAACAGCTCAAAGTTTGCGATGTCCAGCTGCTTCACCTGGATTGGCTCACAGAGCTCAATAACAAACCTGGAATTGCAGAAGAAACGAAAGTTTAAAACTTCATTAAACTTTGTTATAACAATAATAAATCAAGTGAACATTGTATTGTACATTTAAGTAGTTGATGCATAACAATGAAAAAATTGATAAAAATGGATAACAACATAAGGCACATGACTGCTTTATTACAAATTTTAAGCAATACTCCAGGCAAATATTTTAAGCAACATCAGGACTAACAATTACATATGTAAATGGTGTATATTTTTTGGTCTAAATTATTTTAGATGCCCAGAGTCTAATGCTGCGTTTACACCAAACGCAGTAGAGGCGTGAAGCGTGAGTGATTTCAATGTTAACTCAATGTGAAGACGTGTTGACGCGTGTATGGACGTCCCGCGGCGCGGAAGAGGCATTTGGCGCGGAAGACGCATTTCCGCCGCATTCGCGCATCTAGCTTGCGCGAAAGGCGCGAATTGAGCGTTGTGCGCGGTACGCGCCAATGCTGCTTTTTGTGCATTTTGTGGTTCACGCGAATTTGCGACTGACGCCCGAGTTGAAAAATTTGAACTTTGGCGGAATTTCGCGCTGCGTTAACCAATCAGGAACCTGCTTGCTGCTGTGGTGGCAGCCCTGCCCGGAGTCACACATTCAACCAACGCTTGATATTGTCTGTGAGCAGTCACCCAGAGCTAAACGACACAAGTTCTTATTTCTATAGAGGAGACAGGAATAAAAAGGACATCGCTTGGAAGAGTGTCAGTGAGGACTTTGGGCAACCTGGTAAGTTGTTATACACACTTCACGTTTGAGTCACGTGACGTTTATTGACCCGCGCCGTTTATTTTCCCCCTATAGTAAGGTTACCAAATGCAAACTGGTAATTCTCTTGATAAATGCGCAATCAACATCAGTCATCTTGCAAACAGACAACCGCATAGCACTTGCCCCTCCCACAAGAAGCGGATTTTGCCTCGGAGGCAAAACTCAGTGTAAGGCCAAATCCAGCCAGAGCTGTCCCTATCCCTTTCCTTGTTTAAAAAAAATCTGATGAAAAAATATCTGCATACACACAAAACCACTGACACCGACCAAAGCCAGACCAATATTTGACACTATAATACTGCCACAGACATACACTAAAAACATGAGAGATGACGACTTGAAGCATGCGCATAAACCGGAGCAGAAGATTTTGCTTTAGTAAAGCTAATAGGCTCACTACCTTCAGCAGCACAAACACAAGCATGTGACGTAGCGGTGGTGACTAACTATGGTCGAGACTAACTAGGAGTAATGGCATTATAGTATCACAAAATATACGGATTGGCTGTACACACGAAACCACAAGGGTGTCGTTTTCAGATTTATCCCCAATGATTAAAAAAAAAAAAAAAATGCAGTTTCAGGCTCCCAAAACGGCAGATCCATCTGGTTTTTTTTTTTGTACGTATACAGCTAAACGTGTCTCCATGTGGATGGGCTCTGCACGTCACCCTGCAGGACAAGCCAACATCCCAATAGTATTAGATGTCAACTGTCCATATACATAGAAGAAAATGGATACTCCAAATATATTTATTCATTATTTCTCGGCATCTGTTGTAGTCTCTCTCTTAAGCTCTCTGTCTGTAGTAACTCACCAGATTTTAGTACTGCATGGATTCAGCATGTACAAATCCATATTTTCCATCAGGATTGCAGATGTGCTCTAAAAAGAAAAGACATGCATGGTTGTATGAAGCAAATGATAATACATCAGAAACATTCAACATGGAGGAATATGCAATTGAATGATTGTTCTCTTATGGAAATCAATCCATCTTTCTCTGGAGTTGTACCTTGGCCTCATTGTTAGCCGAGAGGATTTTGGCCCCGCATTCAACAGATGCGTAGTTATTCTTGAAATTTTTCTGGACCTTTTTGACTGGGTGAGGACTGCCATTCGATGAAGTATGCAGAGATTGACCTGTGATCAAAATGACAAGTAATGTAGATTATCTGTGAAAGTTGTACGACATGGATAAAGCTGATTTTGCATGCTAATATACAGTAGTGTGACTGATATGCTATGCGTGACATGAAAATGAAAAGGTGGTTTGTCAACATGTCAACTACCATGTGAAAACATGCGAAAGACCAACTTATCTCAATATTTGCATGTGATTGCATAGATAAGAAGATTGCTACACAAATGGGTTATCAGTTAGATTTCAACTACCAATAGCTGCTGTCAATATAAATGCTCAAAGTTATGACCTTTAGGTAAAGCTATACATTTAGCCTGCAAAATAAACAATTAATCAATCTAAATAAGCAACCTATCTGTGTCTTTGTAGTTATAAACGCCTCTGATGGAAAGCAGCCTAGTCTTCCAAAAAAACTATTCTTGATTAACTTAAAATGAAAAAACTTTTTATTTTCTGGTTTGAGAACGTACATCATCAAAGAGACCCTGCTACACAACCTCCTCATTTTGCTATACTTCAACAATCTCTGTGCAGATGTTTTTCTGAGAGCTCTTTAGTTTGTAATTATGGTTTAGCAGACATTCATTTACATTCATTAGAGATAATTAACACAATATTAGCTAGTGGTAGTTTAGACAACAGTGGACTTGTTATAATTAGCTTGATTCGCCTAGGGAACAGACACGCAACAGGCTTAAAAAGCCCTGATGATCCAGTGCAAGAGAGTTAAATTATTTAGTTGCCCTACAGCATGAGTCTAGACACTAAAACAGTGTGTTACAGCAGCCTACTTTAGGTTATGCAACATTCACGGTGCACGCGGCTTCCTGATATATAGGATGGAAAAAAATCGGTCCAAATTAAACTCAATTGGAGTATATAATATAAAAGCAACCTAAAAATCCCCATCGAAACAATCGAGATTGGAGACTTTTTTGTGAAACCAAGCAGAGCGTGCACTAATGCAAAAGATCCCGGGAGTGGATTTGCATGCAACGATGCACTCATGATCTTGCAGCTTGGTCAGTCTCTTACTTTTCTTCTCCTCTACTTCCATCTGTTTCTTCTTCCATTCGTCGAAGGTGGGGATGTCCTCTTTATCGGGCGGGTGTGCTGCTCCCTCTTGGTCCACCTGCAAAATAAAAGCAGCAAACCCCTATAATAGTGACCAAACCAGAACTCAGCCAATCACATTTTTCCATTGTGGTAATATGCACATAAACTTCATTAACTGGACTTCAAGAAGCGTGACATAGCCTCTTTCACACAATAATTCTGTTAAATTACCATGAATTTACCAGAATGAATTTACCAGTAAATACAAAAAATGTGCTGTTCACACATGCAGTGACCTTCCGTCTTTTTACCAGTAAGACATCATTCACACATCAGTATCAAAATACCGGTAAACTCGGAGAGAAAGTGGAAGTTACCTGTGGCGCGCGGCCGGCGAGCTCCGTGTCGTATTTGTAAACAACTGCGGGTTATGACTTAATATCCACGGCCCGTATTTTGTTGTTTTCACATCTGTGGCAAACGGTCGCGAAGTTGCTCGTGACTAAACAAATTGCGTGAGGCGACGTCAACCTGCGTTTGCACATTAGGCTTCACAGATGGTGTGCTAAGGACGTCGGCAATATGGCAACTAGACGGTAAGCTGTTTTAAACAACTTTGGTGAAGAAATGTGGATGTTAACTTCAGTTGTGCTTGACTTTTAAGCAGCATGTCTGTGGAAACGTCCGTAAACAGTTCGGGGGTATACGTACCTGTATAAAAAAAACCTTTCTGATTGGCCCGCCCGATCTGTCAGCGCAGTCTGACGTCATCCTTTCTAATGCCGGTAATCCTATATTTTTCATTCACACATAGCGCTTACCGGTAAATTACTGGTAATCTTACAACCTGTCTTACGGGTAAATTGGGAGCACTGATTTACCGGAAAGGTTCTGTTCACACATGACATGTTAACTGCAATTTACCAGTAAATTACCAGTAAAGAATGTATGTGTGAAAGGGACTAATGTCATATGTCTGTGTAGTAAGGACAAACATACCAATATATCATCCTGACCTATGAATCACCTGATATTTGGTGGTATATTTGACTTGTATAACAATTTCAGAATCTAGCAACAGCTTTGTCAAATGCATAATTTCTGCCCAAAAGTATTTTAAAAGTGTATTAAATTCAGCTAATCTATGGGCGCTTTTCAATTGCATAGTACCCCATGGTTTGGGTCACGTCGGGTCAGCTCACCTCACTTTGGCTTGGTTAGCTTTTCCATTGAGTTTAGTAACACTTCGGAGTGTGAGGGATTGTAGGCGTGTCGTTATATTTGTGCTGCCTACTGCTGTAACATCATACAAGTAAGAGCATTGTTGTACATTCCCATACATTTATTTATTTCTCAGTCCGCCACAAAATTAAAATTGACCACCACCACAAACAGATGTTTGCACATCGTATTTATGACTACCTCTGTGTCACATGACAGTTTCTGTACAAACGCCCGTGGCGTCAGTCGACGTGCTCCACTGAGCCTCATTTAAAGGAACAGTATGTACGAAATTTATGTAAATTAATCATAAAATGGCCCTGATATGTCACTATACATTAAGAAATCATTTTCATTTCAAATACTTATATCACTGATAACAGTGGTCCAGGCAGGATATTGTCATTTAAAAAGTGGCGTTGCAGCCCTCAACTGATGTTTATGTTGTCATTTTGTGTATTGGCCACCAGTTGTGTGATTGCAGTACCATTTTTAGCCACAAGTTTTGTGATTGCAATACCAGTTTTGGCCACAATCCTACATACTGTTCCTTTAAGTTGAATTTAAGCATATATGCGGACATGCGCGTCGCGAATGTGCCGCCACAAACTGCAAGTCTGGAAAAAAACTGTTATGGTGTCCCTGATTCTTAACCTGTGGATGTTTTTCACGCTAAAAGAGAGTTTGGGAACTTACAGCAAAGCACAGATGACAACAGATTTACTCGAGACAGCGCAAGCTAGCATGAAGGTAAAGCTAATCTTTTACATTATAGCGATGGCGCTGGTAGTGACTATTCTCTCAGATCAATCAGTGACAGGGCTCGAAATTGCGACCATTTTGGTCGCATATGCGACCGAAATTTTATCTGTGCGACCTTAAAATATATTTGGGAGCATTTGTGCGACTGCCCATTTTGTTGTGACGCGAATTGATTGTGATCCTGCGTGCTGGCGCTGTCCCAGGTTCAGTGTTCTCTCCAACGATACATAACCAATCAAATTTCACCATTAAGTTCTTGCGTTTAATGAAGACCGCAGATTGGCTAATATGAACGTCAGTCATTCCTTGTTGCCGTGAAGCGCGGAAATGTGAAAAGACGAACGCGTCGCAGGCATGACGAGAGCGAGCCGATTACAGCCAAGGTTATTACTGTATTTTTTGACGACGATCCGGATTCAAATGTAACTCCACCACCGGAAAATACGAGTTGACGTTAAACCTTTCAGAGAGAGTGGCTTAAAGATTTCGAGTGTCTCCGATATGAAAATGGAACTTACTGTGTTTACTGTAAATCCTGTAAAATGACGTTAATGGCGGAATCAAAACATTTTAAGCGCCAGACGTACCTTGCTTAAACATGGCGAAAGTGCCAAAAAAATAAGACGTGTCATGAAAAATGTGTTTATTATTGATGGAGACACCGACCTGTCTGTCAAAGTGTGTTTGATGGTGTATGTGCGCATGCGCTGGTGAATGGACATTCGACAAACATCCTTGTGGTCCATGATGCTGTGGAATACGACAATGCTGATGGTATGTTTTTGTTGTTTTTTTAAAAACATTGCCTATTTAGTAGTAGTAAAAGCATCCTGGTAATGCAGTTATCAATACCAATATATATTAGCCTTCTATATTAGGGTCACTTTTGTAATGTCACAATTAATCAGTGTTTTACGTGTGTGCTAGATTTTCTATGTAATCTTAATCATGTTACCTGTAATTGTTAAATTATTATTGCTGCTATACTATTTCAACAGCATTTGGGTATTAAAATAAAATAGAAGCCCAACTTTTAAATGCTGGCCATAGGACGTGTAAAGCCCGGTGGTGGTGTTTTATTTTTAATAAAATAAATCTATTAACATTTACATTGTAGTTGTGGTGCTTTTTTATTTTTGGATGGATGGCCCTAAATTTTTGCTGGTGCTCCTAACTCTTTAAAGTTGGGAGCACCAGTGCTACCAAATAAAAAAGTTAATTTTGAGCCCTGCAGTGATCTACAGTGCTTTCTCATCACGTTTTGGTATCAGCTCGGCTCGTTTGGAACCCCGACCGAGGTGGTACAAAAAAAAAAAGTATTGGGCACTGCGTACTGAACCAGTGGAAAAGCCCCCAAATGAAAGCTAACCCGACCCTAACCAAACCAAACTGTGGGGTACTATGCAATGGAAAATCGCCATGTGTGTCAAATCTGCTTTCATGATTTCTAAATACCGATATCAGCCATTGGATAACCTATATCTGTCAAATATCATAATCTGTATTTGACCCATCCTAACCAAACCAAAACATTGGCATAATAACATCTGTAATTGACAAAGGTGTTCTTAAAGCACTGAGATTTGAATGTAAAACAAGTAAATGCTTAAACTTATGGTTCTGCGGAAGGAAATCAATCTGTTCGTTTACGTGCAAGGCCTTTTAAAAGTACGCTGCCCAACAGTCTTCCCATCACTTTTTCCTTTCTAATCTCTCTCTTTCTCTGGGTCTGTCATTGTCTAAATAGCATTGCTGACTGAGCATTTAGCTGATTAAACATTTACAAGGCTGACCAGCGGAAAACAAACACGCTGACTTGTCTCACTCTCTCGGTTTACACTTCATCTTCCTTCCCTCTTCTCTCTGTCTCTCACTTTCAACTGCGCCATTAAGGGGATATAGATTTGTGAACCTCTAACGGAGTGTCGACAGGCTCGGCGGTAATCAAATATATTTGAAATAGCTTTAAAACTGATGTATGCTTTATGTTTAAGCAATTCAATTAAGAAATTTGTCTTCTCTAATACCATGCCTAAAAATGATGCGCCTGCAGTTTCTGGAAAGTGTGTGTGTGTGGGTGTGTACCTGCGGGTGCTCCTTTTGGTTTAGAGGCTCAGCTGGGTCAGTAATGGTCTCAATGTCCTGTGCCGGTGTGTGGGACTGATTCTCTGCATGTTCCTCCACATCAATGCTGAGAAACAAGTGAGAGGGAGATAGAGGGTAGATAACAGTGGATAGATACACAGTTGAAATGTAAAATATTAATTAATAATTTCTCTTTGTGCACTCAAAAAAAAAAAAAAAAAATTCAAAATGAACATTGAAGCATCGTGGATTTGGGGTGGATGAAGGACAATAAATTAATAAAATAAATGGAAATGAAAATAATAAAATACATTGCTTGATAGGCCTGAAGCAGCTTCATTATGCGATTATCCAGCAATTACCAAGCCACCTGATATTACCCGGGTGCTTGATTTATCGTAATGTACAGCAACTTGCTGTTTACCTTTCAGGTGCTTAGTACTCACCTGGTAAGATTGGTACCAATGGGCTGGCTGAATGGGGGCACAGAGCCCACCTCACACTGACTGGCACTAGAGTTCTCTACAGGGGCATCAGCATGCGAAACGTCTAGTCCACTGAAGGAAAGAAATCATATTCTATTTACCGTGAGAATGGAGAGGGAGAGAAAAAGGGAGAGAGCAAGAGAGGGAGGAGGGAGAGAGAGCGCGCTGGCAAAACGAGACTTGAGGTCAGGATTGAAAGTTAATTTGCCAAGCTCCCGTGGTCCTGGTAAAGTGGTGCTTTGTTGACGCGAATGCGAAAAGTCCGGTCAAAAGCTAAAAGCAATATCGAACTACAAGCTGACATCCATTCATGAATAGTGATGTTTTTGAAAGCTCCAAGGCTGGTCCAATGTGAAGTCCATAAAGCGAAAACATAAGTCAGTTCGATTTCAAGATCCACAAGTAAGTAAATCAATGAAACAATGAATGGATCATAAAAAAATTAAAAAGCTGAATAAATAAATAGTGAATAATGAAAGAAAATGATTGAAACTCCATTCTCCTTTCCTCTCTAACATGCGTGTGTGTACTCACCTGGAGGAGCTCTCGGAGGTCACTGAGGTAGATGAGGTTGATTCTGGACTCTTCTGGAGCTCGGCATCAGGTGTGGAGGACTCTTCCACCTGTGGGTCAGTCTGGGGAGGGGTAGGTTGCTCCTCTGTGGTAGTGGCCTGTGAAGCTTCAGGGTCTGGTTGGGACTGGGCCGAAGGAGGAGGCGTTTGGGGCTGTGCAAGTGTGGGTGTTTGATCTGGTTGTTGGAGGTTTTTGGGTTCTGATTGCTCCTTCTCCTCTTGCTGCTGCTCCTGCTGTTGTTCTTGTTGTTGTTCTTGATCAGAGAGGTCAGATTCAAGCTGAACCTGTGCCTCCTCCACCACCTCCTCTAGATTCACAGTCTAAAACAACAGAAAATCAGATGCATAGTTAATACAAGAATATGAAAAACATCACACTGAGCTGTTATTAGTTCCACAGGAAAGCTGGCTGCACTTGCAATAACATCAAAACAAAAGAACATCACTGAGGTTTGGAAGTACACATAGTAAACTGTTAGGAAGTAAACATGAATAATGGTGGAGAATGTGGGTACCTGTTTGTGTTCTTTCTCTTGTGGGGCATGTTGCGATAGTGATAAGGCTTTCTCTAATTCTGCCTTCTCGGCCTCCAGCCCCACGTCGTATGATGACTGAATGTGTGTCGTGCTTTCCTCTTCAACCTAAATTGAAACAAAATCCCCAATGTTTTATATAAGTCTAAAATAAGAAAAGAAAAAGATTTTGTGGCCAGAAACAGGGCTTGGCCACAGCAAAAACAGCAGAGGTTTTACATTCTGTGGTACTGACTGATAATGAGAAACAGATTAGACCACATACAGCATATTAACTCATATTAACACATACATCCGCCATTGACGAGTTAACTCGAAGCGAGAAAACGCTTTCTTGACAATGCAGAGTTTTTTCTGCAATCAGTATTTCCGTTATTATCCACCAGGTTGCGCTCTTAACCAACTTATAAAACTCAGAAGTAATCCCTTATATTAGGGCAAAGAGTTCAAACTCAGTGTATGTTTTGATCATAACTCTGAATCTGATCTCTAACAAAAGTCCTTCACAAAAACTATATAGGTAAAGGTCTGATGTAACTTTTTTAAAGCAGAGGGTCTTCATTTGATATATTGTATGTTTATACATAAAAAAAAGTCCCCCTGTGGTCAATAACTTGAATCACTTAAAACTCATCTTTGAACATCATAATAAAATATATAAAAGTTTTACCCGTCACAGTAATTACTTAATGCTTTGAAACAAGTGCTGCCTCACAATTAATCGACTAAGCGACTAATCGTTTGCAGAATAAAAGTGTTTGTTTACATAATATATCTGGGTGTAATGTGTATAATAATTTAGTATAAATGCACGCACGCATGTATATAATTAAAAAACATTTGCATGTCTATATACATGTTTATATATATATAAATTTAATTTTTTCATAAAATTATACATGTATGTGTGTGTATTTACATAAACAAATGTTCCGATTCCGATACCAGTAGCGGAAATGCGGTCGATACCACAAAAAAATCTGGCATCGGAATCGGCGAGTACTTGAACCCATGTACCGATCTGATACCATTTTCTTACTAAACCTAGTTATGGCCGTTATAGCTAACGCTGCAAAGCGAAACTCATTTCTTCTTCGCTGCTCTGAATGCGAACACCAGGAAGTTACCTCATGCGTGACGCAACCACTGTTTACTTACGGCTGCATGCTTTCATTTCGTTGCCGCTCTATGTCCGCTGTTAGTTAGTATTTCAGACTAATAAAACAAAACATCGACATGTCTCAACGGAATCCACGGACCCCCGACAGTCAGCACAGCACATCCATAATTTCAAATCCGTTTACAAGACGAATGCTCTTGTTATGTTTAATATAAAGTTTACATTGCGTTGTAAAAATGATGAAATTATCTTCATACGTGCTTAATTCATAATGATAACGTTTACACAAGCTTTTTTATTCTGCTATAATATATATTAACAATAATATGTGTCATTTTATATAGGCTACAAACTATAATTCTTGACATGCACATTATCTGGTTCATGTTGGTCCAGTTTAATTCAGAGGACTCATTGGTTTGGTGTATTCATTTTAATTGTAAGCCTTAAAAAAGTAATTATTTTAGATGCAATTTTGTAATATTTAATAGCTTAAATTCTCTAATTTCTTCTAAAAACATTTAAAATCATCCCACATAATTCTACAGATTTGTCAAATTATTCTAAAACTAAAATACCCTTTCAGTGTACAGTGTTAGATTTGTGGCTCGTTTTCTCTTAGGAAAAATAAATATTACTGTCAAATGTCTTTCAGATAATAAAAATACCCTAGTTCACTGTATGTATTTGTTAATGTTTTATACAGGAATAAGTCTGAAGCACACCATAAAACCGTTATATCCATTCATACAGGACTAGTAGTATGTATAGCTGTATATTTTACAGATATACACCCAGGTATCGGATCGGTACTCGGTATCGGCCGATACCCTGAGCTAGGGGTGGGCGATAAACCGGTAGACATAATTAACCGGTAGAAATTTGTCAACCGGTAGAGATTTTGGACTATCGTTTCTATCGAGGTTACGCGCTCACGTCACGCTCCTGTGCGCGTGCTCGCGAAAACGTAACGTTTGTACACTTATTTAAGCACTGCAGTTTTAAAACAAGTTATTTTAAGCTATTGAAACACAGACAGCAGATCTGTATGCGTGCGTTCTTTATGTGTGTCAGGAGCGGAAAAGTCGCGCAACCGCTGCTTTTTCTGTCTGTGAGGAGCGCGCAAGTCGCGCGACCGCTGCTCATTAAGCTCGTGAGCATTTTCCGCTTTATTGGCCTTAAATACACATATGCGTCAAAATTCCCGTCTTTGCAAGCATCCTCATAAACATGACCAGTTAGATCTTAAGAGAAAGTAAACAGCTAAAAGAGAAAGCGCATGTGTAACAGTGTTTTGGAGAGGGACTTTGGTCTTAAAGGGGAAGTTACCTAATTTTGCTCCTGTCTGTCACTCGTGTTAATCAAACAGCATTGAGAGAAAATCTCTCACTGCTCCTGATTAAATCACTTTTCTACCTTAAATAAAAATATATATAGGCCTATACATACATGAATAATTTTTTATTATCATTCTTATATCATTGACTGTTTATCTTTAGAGAGCTTGAGCTTTGTTTGTATTTATCTTCTTTCTATGCTTGTATATGTTTTTTTGTGAGAATTATGAACATTTCTATGGTATTAAAGATTTAAACCTTATTAAAACATAAAAAAAACTCTACCGTGATACATATCGTTATCATGATATAAAATTAATCCTATCGTGATAGAAGATTTTGGTCATATCGCCCACCCCTACCCTGAGCCCAGGTATCGGAATCGGGAAGAGAAAAATGGTATCGGAACATCTCTATAAACAATCATTATACACAGTACAAAAACATATACTTACTTAGTATGTAAACAAAAATGTATATTCTGCAAACGATTAGTTGTGACTAATCATGAGGCAGCACTATTTGAAACAGCTTGAATGTAACGCTACACCACTCCATCATTTAGTATATGTGCATCTATGAATATGCGAATTAGCCCCTGCCTCCACTATTGCAGCACCTCGAACCATAGATATATTATATGCAAATAGATGCTACATTCGGCAGTTTCATACACATAACTGCTACTAAGTCCAGTTTCACACAATGCATTTGTGCACTGCACATTTGCAGCACTAATCAGTCTATGTGGCATCTATTCATAATATCTATGCCTTGAACTACTGATCCACATGTAGTGATTGGTTTAAATGTTTGTGACGTAGACAACAAGGCGATTTCCAACTGCGGGAATGAGATGGTTGCATATTTTAATGAGAAAATACTCAGCTATAGTGTTGAACGATGAATTTGCAAATGGTTTATCTTAAAGCATATTAAAACCCCCACAAAGACATAAAAACAAAAAAACTGATTTTCACCACGGGGGACTTTAAAAAAAACTACTTAATGTTATTGCTTTTCATCCTTGTCCTGCTGCAAGAAGTAAAGTCACAAGGGTTTAGATAGACATGATGAGGTAAGTTAATTAAGACAACTGTCATTCTTGGGTGAACTATTTCCTTACCGTAAGGAAAGTTGACAGAACAAGCTTGGTAACTTTGATAGTCTTTGCCCATGAAAGCTTACCTCAGTCAAGTTACACAAAGGTAAGAGAAAACATTTCTGACATAAATCTATAGGTTACACTTTTATCTTTCAAAAGAAGATTGATTCTTTTTTGGGCCCCTGCCAGTATTTGTTTATATAGATTAGCCTGTTGAAAGGCAGAATGTCAACAGCAGTCATTAGTCTGAATAGGGAACTATTGCACAATTTACGGGACAATCCAGGAATGGAGTTTTGCAAGCTAACCAAGCCAGAGGTCAAAATACATTTGACCTTTTTACAAACGCTGGTAAATCTGAATGGTGCCAAAAGACAAGCTTAGAGACTTTAAAAGATCTATTAGGATTGTGTTGGATTCCAGAAGCTGGACTTAAATTACAGTTTAGAGAAAATTCTGGTTGCATGCTGACAGGGATTAATGTAATACTAAATGGTATTACGTCAGTAGACAGTAGTTGTAGTATAATATATGACTATAATTATTGGTATACATACACATAAACCAATTGTGGCTGTGGATTTAGTATACTACGCAGCCTTCATGTTTATTCATTGATATTACCTCTTCGTCAGCTCCCGTTTCCTGCATTGTGTAATGGCTGTCATCCTGTGCAGGGAGTCCTGGGCCAGCGGAGATCTCTTCTGAACAATATACATGATGACCAGAGTGCCTGCAATACAGAGAGGCAAATGTAAGACTGACTACACAAGACAAAAATGAGACGACAACTTACAGGCCAAGACATGGCCTGTATGCATAACATAATAGCATTACAGTCAAGATAATGTATACATCTCTTTTCTATGCAATATAAAAACTCTCTTCCATCCAATGGAGAACTAAGCAATCTTGGGCCACCTCCCAAATACCTGCTGAGAATATTTAACACTATATTGCCCATATTATGCAAATCCACTTTTACAAAATGTTTAAACATAAATGTGTAGGCAGTATGTAAACTATACAACCCTACAATTAAAAAAAAGAAAAAAAGCACCTTATTTATTTTTTAATCCCCATTAAACCAATGCAGTCTCATTAGACATGTCGTTTTGATTGTCTTGTTAGTGTGATGTTACACCGATAAAGCCCCACCCACGGACACTGACTAACTGGTTAATTTTACCCAAACGCTTTTCTAAATGTGTTTTTCCATCACATTTTAGCACTAATGTAGCTAAAGATACAATTGTCTGAGACTGTATTCACAGGAATCATATCTATTTTTAATCAGTGGTGCTGCTTACCATCTGTTGGTAAGGAAGTGAGGAAGTAACTCATTTGCATTTAAAGTGCACCCACTTCATTGCTAAAAAACAATGTTATTTGTGTATTTGGTATAATACAATGTGTGTTTGCGTGATTTATGGTTCGAAAAACACACATATCGTTATTTTCCACATATCGTAAATTTTTGTAGTTCCATATATCTTTGCTGCCCAATGAAACTCATGTATGTCCAAAACGGTTACTGTTCAGGAAGTGAAAAAAAACCCGTATTTCAAAAGCAGTTGAATCTAGCGTTGTCATACTTGCTACGGCTTCTTTACATGTAACCATATTCTTGCCAGTGTAATGATATAATCCACATTTGACCAAAATTGAGTTTAAATGGACATGCGTGCATATTTTACAGCAACGGTGGTCGATACGCGTTCTTCTGATCATTAATTAGAATGGCCAAGTCGCGTTTCATTTTAACAGATGAATACGCTCAGTTTATTAAATAGCCTACGTCTTAGTTAATTAAATATGCTTAGTTTATTTAATTATACATGTATTAAATGTCTCTTGCAAACTATGAAGGGACAATTAAAACACTGACATGGTAATGCTAGACAGATACTTTGTTTGCACAGTCTTACCGTAATTTTGTAACTCCTAGACGTTCGTCTGGCGTCAGGGGGGAAACGTTTACCTCGATGAAGGAAAGTCATTGTCTCACCAGGCTATGTTTATTCGGCTATCCAGTGCTGAGCTTCGATGAAACTTAATGAGACCGGCGAGATGCTTCCACAGGGCGGGAGATACGCTGCATAATTGACAGCTTTGACACCAAATAGATATGTGAAAATCAGATGACATGATTTCACAACTTTTCATTGTCCATTTAAATATGTGAAGCATACTGTATACGGAAATGAACCTGGACATTCAATCCATCGAAAAATCTCAAAATCGGCAAAACGGACATATGTGGTTTTCATCGGACAGCGATGATATACTGCTTTCCTCAAATGCATTGATTTGTGTACAAAACTCATCGACCTGAAAACCACTGTGTCCCTGATTGGCCAACTAATCTGTGCATTGTGATTGGCCTGAATACCTCTGACGTCGGCCGGAAATGTGAAGCAATGCTAACAGGAGTTCACTTACAGGCTGTGAGTCAAATCAGGCGGAATTATGAAAATGTCAACAGGCCCAGAAAGTTAACTGTTGCCTACAATCCGTGTGTTTGTTGTAGTCCAAGAAAAGAGATTTACGTTGGAAACGTTGTTTACTTTAACGATATGCATATGGTACAAATCTTAAACATGTACTAATACATACTTGCACACCAAAGGAAATGTAAAATCGTGAATTGGACCACAGTTGCCTTTAAAAAGGTACACATCGCCTACAAACAACACTTTTAGCTCCCACCCAAATAGGGACATTTTGGACATACTATAACAAATCATCTGTGGGGTATTTTGAGCTGAAACTTCAGAGACACATTCTAAAATGTATATTCCATCTTGTAAAACCCCTAAACACACACCACCTTACAAGGGCAGTCTGCAGGAGTTTCTGTTGTAGCTTTAAATAATTTACAAACGGACCAATCTTTACTGCTGTGAATCAACCATAACATATTTCAGCCATACTGTATATATGCCTAATGCTGTCTAAGCCTAAAACTTTGTTCCATTTTGTAAATAATAAGAGGCCAACATTTCATGAAACAGGCGAAAGACGTTAAGGTAAGGGATGTACAAAACATTTTTAATGTGGCAGATTATCTAAACAGGAAGGTCAGTCTTTAAAAAAAGCACTATAAATGTTTGCTTGGATTGGACTAGCTCAGAAAATGCGTAATTGCAAAACAAAATGTGATGTCTAGAAACCAAACAGTTAGAGCCACCTGTGTGCACCATTAAAACTGAATGAACATGAGCGAACATGAAAATATTTCACGTTTAGTTCTACGCCACTAAACACATTTGCATGGTTAAGCCATTACTAATTTCCACTAGGCTGAGAATTTAGGCAACTGTGTGAAGAAAACACACAGTTAATCATTAGACAGCAAAACACAACAACCTGATTTTAAATGTCAATTCACCTAAGCTGTGATTTCATGCCTCCTTGCCAAGCTCAACACCTAAAACAAGCCATGTTTGGAAGCGAATCCAAGCTGCATGGGCAACAGCATCTGAAATTAATATCAATGGGTCCGCGCCACCAAACCGATCATAGTACAAATCAATCATATCGTCCCCATAACCTTGCACTTGAACAATTCAACCAGCATTTAACATTTAACTTGGCAACCAACTGTCCGTTAAAGAAAGCTGTCAGATGACTTGTAGAATGAACAACAGCTGAGGCTGGTCAATGTAAGCACTCGGTTTCACTCCCGTTTTAAAGTGTCACACAGTCATTTGAGAGCGTCACCTTGACTAGATTTAGGAGTGAGGACTTGCACACATGCAGGAACATGTTAGCACACTGTCAGCACCTCAAATGATACGACTGAACCCTCAATCAACGTCGATCAGACACTAACTGATGTCGACTGATCATTCAAGTCTTATCCTTCGACTCTTCATTATCAGCACTTTGTGATTGGGCATTTATGTTGACTGTGTAAAGGCAAGTCACAGCAGTAAAGACGCACCCACTTTAATGACAATGTAAGAGTCTTTTTGAAAGTTTACTACATTTAACAACATGCAAAGATCGATAAAATGTCAAATTATGTTTGTAAGATAACAAAGAAGGATTTGTTATTGACACACACTGATGTAAAGAGACAATGATAACTGAGACAAACCTTTAACACATAAACACACACACACGCTCTCCTGAATGAATGTCATCTCATTTCAGTTATTTATCAGGACTGTTTTGCTGCATTTATTTATTTATTTATTCTGATTCATCTAAAACATCTCCCCCAGACCCACAACCCAGTATTGTGCAGGCCTAATGGACAATAAAATTGTTCCTGTCCTAGCACTACATCCCTTTACTTGGGAGACAAATCTGCAAGACAACATGACTTGTCCCAACAGGAAAACAGGTCAAGCCCTTACCAAATAAGAGAAGAAAGGATGTTTACATTCTCTTCCTTAAAAGAGGAAATGAATGCAAAAAGGCAGCCCAAGCTAAATGTTTCAGGCAAAAAAACCTACTATGAACCATTTAACAGTATTTGTATAGTAATTTTTGTGAGAGCTCTAATATGATATATCTTAAACACTGATACAATCAGAAAAGGCACCATATAAGTTTTTGTGAGCCTAAAAATGTACATTTTCTCAAGGCTTTGTGCAGACCATACACACACACGCCAAGTGTCCTGTGTTAGGGGGCATGCACACCAGAGCTTTTACGCTTTTCAATTGCTTCCAAATGGAAGCGCTGCATTTTTTTAAAACAGCCAGCAGCTGGTGGATTTTTTCCGCACTAAAAGCCGGTTAAGAGATTCAACTTTGACAAGCAGAGCTTTTCACCCAATGTCAGTTCTCACATAGTCGTCCAATAACAGTGGAGGAAGGGCGGGACAAGCATCACAACATCCAACTGGCTCACGGCTCAAGTATCGCAGCTACCAAAAAGCTCAGCTGACGACAGCTAGCGCTCAGCTGAAAAAAACAGCTCGCATCCGGCATCCTCCAGGCATTTTCAGCCACGTAAAAAGCTTTAGTGTGTCCTGCCCCTACAGATAAAACCACAATGTATAATTTTCACCACTAGAGTTCAAAGAACAATAACACTGGCGTAGCTTGATTACGCTTTGAAGAAACGAGAAATGATGGGAGCTGGGTGTTGTCTTTACTCAACTACCAATGAAAATCCAATGGGACTGCCAAATCATGTTCACGGACGACTTCAAGGTGATGTGTACATTTAGCGGCATCTAGTGGTGAGATTGCAACCAACGGCTCACACCTCAATTTTAAAACGCATATGGTAACCACCAAAGGAAAAACATGTCGGCATCTAAAACAATATAGGGATGAAACGTGCCCTGTAGATCAGTTTGTCTGTTAGGGTTACTGTAGAAACATGACGACGACTTCATGTAAGGAGACCCGCGTGTATTTAGATAAAAACGGCTCTTATTCTCATGAGTGCCTTGTAAGTCTGTATGAATTAATTTAGACATTTATGAAGGCAAGAGACAACATTACCGTCTACCGCCGCGAGAGTCCGCTATATGCTGCTCCAGTATTTATGCAATTCAGTGGATTCAGTGATGTTGAATGACGAGTCCGCGAAATTGATGCTCGGTGGCTTGTTTGGTAATTTAGCCTATTCAGCCTTCCGGTATGTTCTGTATGCTATTGGTTATCACTTTAATAACTGAAATGTTATGATTACGTACGAACATCTATTCAGCCTGCTGTTCTGTCTGCTATTGTGTAATTGAATAACTTGCCTCTCCAGATGAAATGTGTTCTTTGGTGCAGATTTTGTGAAATAATTTTATAAATAAATGACACATATAGTCCACTGTGACTTAGATGTTATTTCATCTGACTGACACATTTTTGATTGGTGCAATTTATACTCTGGTGCGACTTATAGTCCGGAAAATACGGTATTCAAACAGTACCGTGTTATGTCAGATCGACATGATTTATGTCTTATATGTACTTCAAAATGGTCGATTTATAAAATGTTAAGCATAACAAATGCTTTTTTAGTTTCACAAATTTTCTGTTTGCCTCTTATTTACTGTAATAACATTTATATCAGCCTCATGTCAGCCAATCAGCTTTCTTAATATCGGCACCTGTGAAAAAAAACATATCGGTTCGACCACTACTCAACAGTACTGCTTTTATTGCTCTCGCAATGCTTTGTTTTATGACACCGCATAGACCAATTGGCGTACGACAAACACACCTATCATTTCTGTGGCAGTACAACCAGAAACCAAGGATAACAGACATGACACTATTGACAGGTGTCAGAGGAGGGACATTACACTGGTTAAAACTGTGAATTACTCTTGTCTTGATTCCAACGTTTGAGATAATACCAATTCACAAGTAAACAAAATATATAACAGCGTTCTAGTGTTTTTTGGAAAATCTTACATTCTTTGCCTTTGGGGGTCCACAAACACAGAACAAAGAGTAGAACTTTCGGACCACGGGAACACAAAATTAAGATACTTCCTGTTTTTTAGGACAAGCCATGCAGCCCAACAGCAAATTTGAGAACTTGCTGCTTTTCCATTAGACACAGAGTTGTTTGTGGGACACTACATTTTCCATTAGGCAAAACTTTTTGGCGTGTTTCTCACACAGATTCCGTAAAACACACGGAAAATGTGTAAGTTTACATATCCACAATTTCTCTCAATTGCACAGCAGTATAGTAGAGAAGTTGCTTTCAAAATCCCTTGCCCTATCCTATTAAAAATAAGATTTTTGCATTACCAAAGGCAGCATTATCATCACACTCAAATAAATTTCAAGATTTATCAAGCAATAATAAATAGTTTAATAATAGACTACCTGGAGTCCAAAACTACAAAGACACAGTGCATCAAAAGTACCAAATAAAATGTGCAAGTCCGCCCGTGTCAAACCTAATTGGTCCAAAATCTTGTGCTCCACTGCTTCACATCTAGTCCTGACACAGAGAATTGCGCAAAATTTTAGCTTTCGGTGATAGTGGAAAAGGGTCAAGTCTGTGTCTGATGTTGCATTCAAACTGAAACCATTGTATTAAGTGGAATTATCTTCAACAGATAATGAATATGGAACATTGTCCAAAGCTGCGGTCGGGTTCACGCTTGACTATGCGATGTTCAAAGTAAACAGCAGTAAAGAAAACAGGATCACACGTTTATTGTTGTGGCTCACAATAAACGACTACAATCAATTTGCCAGTGCTCCACTTGATGCTACAGATCACTGCATTTCTGCACTAGCATTCATTTTCACAGTCTGTCTGGATGACCCATGTGCCCAGTCAAATCCCCCAAACATTTCCTGTTAGCTTTAGCCCTATTCTCTATTCCAGAACTGGATTCCAATACCACAATCCTGTGAAGCTTTCATATATTGCTAGCTTTTCTTGCTTAATAAAATGAGCTAAACTTTATAAACACTGTCATCTCAAAACAGAGGTCAAAAACAAAATATTATCAAGTCAAAAACTGATAACACGAAACAAACTGGAGCCACAGAAGAGAAACTAAAAATGCATGAACATCATGAAAATCCTGTGGTTAAGTGACAGGAAAAATTCATTTGTTTAAAACCATAAATGACTTCTAAACAAAGTGACCGCCTGAAATTGTTATTGAAATATGACACTAAACACATGCTTTCCAAATTGTGGTGAATTTAGGACTATTGGTGGACCAGGTATGTCAATGTATCCCTGTTTTCTTGCATCATAAATGGACTTCAGAGGTAGCAGACAGTCATCCAAACACCCCAAACCTATGTGAACTGTGACCACATTTTTAATAAATTTAGTTTAAATGACATCCTGACATCTCAAAATAGCACAGATAAGTACACTAAGATTATCTTAAGAAGTACTAAAGAAGAATTGTAGGTATATTAAGTACAACATAAGTACGTGAAAATAGAGCACTTTAAGTACATTATGGAAGTGTACTTTTTTCACCTAGGGATTATAAAAATAGTTAGTTGCAGCCCTTGTATTAAAAACCAATAATATCTGCAGCACAATTCCTATGTGAAGATGTAATCCTAGCTGTCACTAAGCTAAGCAAAAATATTCAGGTGTGTCACCTCTGTAAATAATCTTGAATGTCACAATGACGCAAGAGGTGCAGAAATGTTTAAAGAGCTTTACATGAATATACATGATAAAGGGCATTCATAATAGAGAGTTTTTGTGTTTTAATGTAATCCTGCGTGCCTTCAGGCATTCATCACAGTACCTATCAAGAAGGTGGATGTGAATGGATGATGCTGTAAACTGCAGCTACTATGTGAACAGGTAATGTTGTGCCTCTATATGTATCTAAAATAAAATGTTTTTTAAACAATAAGTCTCAAGAGAGATCTTGTGATCATGGTTTAACTTGCTTGGCTAAATAAATAAGGGAATTTCAGTTGAAAGCCAGATGCAAAAAGGTCTTCCCCTAAGGGTCTATGATATTATGGTGTCTAAATAGGTACAGGTCATACCAGCTACCTTAGCAAACAGCACTAATGATTTCATGACATAACTACACAAACGCAGATCCACATTGTGCCTATTTGAGCACCTTCACAATGTCATCACATACCTAAAAGACAGAGAATGTCAAACTTTGGGTGTTTAAATCGTTCCCACGTCAGTCATGGCTAGGCCTGATTGATGACTGCTGACCTCACCTGATCATATTACTAGCAAAGCAAAGGTTATTTTTATGCAGTTATGCTAAATGGCTAAGCTAAATATCACTAAATATGCAAACAGATGCATCATCTAAGCATGAATGGGCAAAAAGCTTAAAGAGGAGGAGGAGAAATCCATATCCGTTTGTTTTGCATTCACCGTGGACTTTAACTTGCCTATGTGGCAGTGGAACAGAGCATCTGGCACATTAAAAGAAAAAATGCCTGCTTTACAGAGTGAATGCTGAAGGATGACTAGATACTAAGTGCAAATGCTAATTTTTGCAGTGTGGTCTGCCTAACAAAGTATATACACACAGTCCTGTCTCAAGAATGCCAGTAAAGTCTCTGGCAGAAAAAGCTGGCAGTAATTTGAAGCTTAAACCACAGCCAGAAATCTCTTAAAACCGCTGAAAGGTGCAGAACCTTGTAAACAGGGCATGGGGTAGATGCTCTGATCTAAGCGTGAATTATATTTCTGCATCAGTCAGACCTACGCATTTCCCTTATATCCATTTCCGCTTGCAACGGTAAAAACAAACATGGACCAAGTTGAGGAGTGATCAACTCGCTGTTACTTTCATTACTGCTGATGCTTCAACAACGTACACATTAAGCTGCTTCTTCCTCAGCAGTTGCCTTTACTCTTAGAACGGGTGTGTTAAAAACAACACAATCAGTGTTAGTTTAGGGACAACACACCAGAATACACACAACTTGGTGTTATTATTGAACCAACACATTTTGTGTTACTTTTAACAACACAAATGACACGCGTGTCAGAATTACACTGTGTTAAATAGCATAACACAAAGTGTAAAAAATGAAAACATCCTTTCTTAGTGTGTTGATACATGCCCGTGGGCACGGTTTACTAGTGGTCTGCATTAGGGATGTCAATTTATGCAATTCCCCATATTCGATGATCTTTTAAATGAATGATCAATCAATTGAATAATTGTACCTTTAATAGTGCAACAAGCCTTTACTGCAGTGGCATATAACGAATGACATTAAAGTGTGCATAAATTAGAGGTGGGAGAAAAAAAGAAACTATTCATCAAACTATCGTGATTCTTTGTAAAAACGATTTTGAAATCGATTTGTTTACCTATATATTGAATTATTTTTCTTTTCCAAAGAGGTAGTGGGGAGACGTTACCACTTTTATTCCAACAAAGGGCAAAACGTATTTGTAGTTGTCTGTAATAGATAATGTCGATAATGCGAAAAAGTGGCAGAGACAGGGGAGCAATCCTCTTCGAGAACTTTTTCTGCACTTTCTCGTGACATTGACACTCTTTGATAATGACATTTTGCATGTGAGCATGTCGTGTCTCTCTCGATGAGTTCGGTGTGCTTTCGCGTGCTGTTTCTGGATGAATTTGGTTGCAAAAGCTCTGTGTCACATTGTAGGCTTCCATGTTTCTGAACTTGAGACGAATTAAATGCATTAAAGGTCTTCAAGGAGGATCCGGGTCTGATTAACATTGTGTGTAAAATCTGATGATCAGAGTCAGTCAGCGTTAACCCATTAATGCACATGTGCAGTCGGTTTCTAAATGCGGATAATAAACTGGCTCTTGTTTTAAAAGTCACGACCACGCACTTCAATTTTTTGCATGTTTTTAGCACATGTTTTTAGTATATGTTGTTCAATTTTAAATACATTTTTCAGTAGCTTATTTATTTGTTGTTATTTATTGGAACAGTTTAACATACCACTTTATTTTATTTCAGAGAGTATTGTTTCTACTCATTATGTTGCACATTTGATTATTCTATTCAAGGTTTTGGAAGGTTTTATGGTTTAAGGTATTTTAAAACAGGCACTATATGTGGTCTGCTCCTGAAATAAAAATTCAGTAATATTTAATGCATTGTTTTTGTTAATATGTATTTTCAATTGTCTAGTCTTTATTAGGCAAACAAAATGTGAATCGCAACTAATCGCAATAGCCACAGAAATATGCATCGAATCTGCACAGGTATCGGGATAGTATTGAATCGCATGTCTTAGGTTACATACTAAATGTTTAATTATTTTAGTTGAATATAATAAATATTTTTAAATAAATGATAATAAATGAGAATGTTTAATAGCACTGGATTTGCCATGCTATCAACACTGGTAAAAATATCATAAAATTCTACAATGTACCATTTTGAATAAAAATCGAGAGAATTAGAAGCTAGCAACGTGGCCATGGGAGGAACTGAGGAATGGGGCACACAGCCAGGACGATCCCAAAAGTAGGTCAATGCTGCAGCCAGACAAGGCATTCTGCCAACCAGCAAATGACAGAAGCATTTTAAAGCACAGCTGACATGCCCCAAAACAAAAAAAGAAAGAAAAACAATCCAGTGCATAGCAAAATAAATCTTTGAACATTTTAAATCCAAATCTCTAGAGCCAATTGAAACTGTACTGAGTTGAACAGTAGCAAAACAATTGCAATCAAAACACAAGTGCTACTTTGTGGCATTACAAGTATTTGCAAATGTAACAAACATCATTCCTCGCATTTGTGGATATAATTAACTTTCCTGACATCTTGACATGCTGTTTCATGTATATACGGGAATCAATGCGACTTAAAACAGGTTTTACATTTCCGTACAACATCTGAATAGACGAGAACTAGAAAGAAAGAAGTCAAATATGAAACTGAACTTTACCAGGAATACATTTACAGCTTTACAAGCAGAGCTCATCAAAAGACATAACCACCTGTGGACAACTCTTATGAGAGTGTGAAAGACTGTGGGTACAGTTTCATGTGGGTACGTTCATGCATGTATTCATGCAGCTAATGCAAAAGGACCATGGCAGACGTCACAGAGCACAAGCTTATTCAGCCATGGAAAAACACTGCCACTGAATCTCACCATGCAATGACAGATGTTACACAGCATCAAAAGGAATAGAACTGTAAGCAATAAAACATTTATGAATGATAAATCTGTTATTTCTTTGTGTGCATATCAGCAAGGTCCCAACCGAGAGGTGTGCCATCTATTTCATCTGTTATTATTATTTGGAGCTCAAATGTTGCTTCATAAGGCATTTAGACTGTAACCTCATTACTCGCAAAAGCATTCGGTTCCAGTATTGTAGAAACAGAACCAGTTCTATATAAAAACAGATTTTCGTTTCCCTAACCCAAAGGTCTACAGTCACATGACCCTAATGAAGGAGTTACTGTGCAGATAAGGTTTACACCTAATACTTTTAGCCCTGCTTGGTCCAAAAAAAAAAGCTTTGGTGTCATTATCATGGGTCATTCATATCACAAAGTGATACTGTATATTAGCTCAGTCCAGAACGCTAAATCCATCGATTGAAATGCTATGCTTGTACTCCTCAACAGGCTAAGCTCTGGGCAGCCGAGTCAGCATAGTACAGCGGGTCTTGTAAATGACCTTATGTTTTCCCTATGTAAAAGTCCAGGGTTGTTATACTTTGGTGAAGGCATCTACGTGTCCATGTCAACCTCGTTTGTCGTTTCCAAAGATACAAAGGAAAGAGGTGTAATTTTATCTGTTGGCATAAAAGATAAGCATAATCTGACATTAGGGTGAGAACAATATTTAAATCCCATCTTCAAACAAGATTCCTTTAGGATGTGTCAAACAATGGCATAATGACAAAGAAACCTGACTGTCATGTTTAACCTGCATCTGTTTAAGTAAAGACAGAGTATATTCTACATACAGTCTTGTTCAAAATAATAGCAGTACAATGTGACTAACCAGAATAATCAAGGTTTTTAGTATATTTTTTTATTGCTACGTGGCAAACAAGTTACCAGTAGGTTCAGTAGATTCTCAGAAAACAAATGAGACCCAGCATTCATGATATGCACTCTCTTAAGGCTGTGCAATTGGGCAATTAGTTAAATTAGTTGAAAGGGGTGTGTTCAAAAAAATAGCAGTGTGGCATTCAATCACTGAGGTCATCAATTTTGTGAAGAAACAGGTGTGAATCAGGTGGCCCCTATTTAAGGATGAAGCCAACACTTGTTGAACATGCATTTGAAAGCTGAGGAAAATGGGTTGTTCAAGACATTGTTTAGAAGAACAGCGTACTTTGATTAAAAAGTTGATTGGAGAGGGGAAAACCTATAAAGAGGTGCAAAAAATGATAGGCTGTTCAGCTAAAATGATCTCCAATGCCTTAAAATGGAGAGCAAAACCAGAGAGACGTGGAAGAAAACGGAAGACAACCATCAAAATGGATAGAAGAATAACCATAATGGCAAAGGCTCAGCCAATGATCACCTCCAAGATGATCAAAGACAGTCTGGAGTTACCTGTAAGTACTGTGACAGTTAGAAGACGTCTGTGTGAAGCTAATCTATTTTCAAGAATCCCCCGCAAAGTCCCTCTGTTAAAAAAAGGCATGTGCAGAAGAGGTTACAATTTGCCAAAGAACACATCAACTGGCCTAAAGAGAAATGGAGGAACATTTTGTGAACTGATGAGAGTAAAATTGTTCTTTTTGGGTCCAAGGGCCACAGGCAGTTTGTGAGACGACCCCCAAACTCTGAATTTAAGCCACAGTACACAGTGAAGACAGTGAAGCATGAAGGTGCAAGCATCATGATATGGGCATGTTTCTCCTACTATGGTGTTGGCCTATTTATCGCATACCAGGGATCATGGATCAGTTTGCATATGTTAAAATACTTGAAGAGGTCATGTTGCCCTATGCTGAAGAGGACATGCCCTTGAAATGGTTGTTTCAACAAGACAATGACCCAAAACACACTAGTAAACGGGCAAAGTCTTGGTTCCAAACCAACAAAATTAATGTTATGGAGTGGCCAGCCCAATCTCCAGACCTTAATCCAATTGAGAACTTGTGATATCAAAAATGCTGTTTCTGAAGCAAAACCAAGAAATGTGAATGAATTGTTAAAGAATCATGGAGTGGAATAACAGCTGAGAGGTGCCACAAGTTGGTTGACTCCATGCCACACAGATGTCAAGCAGTTTTAAAAAACTGTGGTCATACAACTAAATATTAGTTTAGTGATTCACAGGATTGCTAAATCCCAGAAAAAAAAAATGTTTGTACAAAATAGTTTTGAGTTTGTACAGTCAAAGGTAGACACTGCTGTTTTTTTGAACACACCCCTTTCGGCTGGTTGCCCAATTGCGCGGCCTTGGGGGCGTGCATGTCATGGGTGCTGGGTCTTGCTTGTTTTCTGAGAATCTACTGAACCTACTGGTAACTTGTTTGCCACGCAGCAACAAAAAATACACTAAAAATCTTGATCACTCCGGTTAGTCACATTGCACTGCTATTATTTTGAACAAGACTGTACATCACATTACATTTATCTAAAGAACAAAAATAACTAAGAAACATATAGCTTGGGAAAGCAAAAAGACCATTATGGCGTCACTGACAACTTTATTGAAATAAAATGGACCAACAATCACAGACACTTTGCTATTTACCAAGTAACATTTGATAGACATTTTTATCCTAAGCGACTTACAGGTATACATTTTAATCAGTATGTGTGTTCCCGAAAAAATGCATGACCCATCACCACCAAATCATTTACTACTAGAAATTAAAATATACAAATATCCACATTGGTGAAAACGTGATTTATCATTATAACAGCTATAAAAAGACGAATAACCTTTTAACAATGGTCTTACTTTCTTTAAAAAAAAAAATAGAAAGTGACAGCACATAGAAAGTATCTTATCAACAAACACGATCTAAGTTTCAAGTCTGCAGGAGGAAACTCAACAGCACACCTCAACATGTTGACATTACTATGGCAGGGCCATAAAGACCAAAGTTGTGATCCTGTGTTCAGTCCATATGGGGTCTCAGCACATGAAGAAATGCTGATGCATAATAAACATATCTGAATGTGAAAACGAAGCAGAAAAGTCTTGGTTTTAAGGCCAACATGTACTGACAGGACATTCTGCAAATAAGCGGTCTGCTGGCTGGGTGTGAGATTTATAAGGGATATGAGCGGAAACACTACAACATGGACAACAAGGTTCATTTTCACACAAACAACTTGTCAAGAAGTTGTTTTGAGGTAATTGACAGTTTTACTGATGTATTGAAGGCATAGGATTTTAAATAATTTGGAAAAACTGAGGTATTTGCTGAGATTCAGGAACAAATAAAAAACTGTTAGAGGTTTGCTAAGCAGAAAGTTGCAGAAACACAGATTTCAGGAAATGTTAAGATTGGTAAAAGCAGTTAAACGGCAGGAAAAATGGACACTCAGAAAGAGTTGAAGCGAAATGAGGGATGTTAAAACAACGAAAAACTGACAAAAACAAGGTCTTGCATTACTGCCGTAAGCATGATAAAACCACAATACATGCATTAAACAAAGTGGGTGCTTGCATTGCACTACTCTTTAAAACATCTTTCAGCATATATGCCAATTTCTATTTTGCATGCCCATGTAAGACATTTGTGTAGTAAAATGTATCATACATGTGGTCTAACCTTCCTACTCTATAGGCTTTCCACGTCATAGGTTGCTTTTGTTCACCCACTTTGCCATTTAACAAAACGTACAAAACGTCTTCGTATAGAAAGGGGCTGAAGAATGTCTGTGAGAGACAATGTGCCCTCTGCCTGAAGAAATGGGGGATGGAATACACAAAGTTTACTCCAACCACACCAAACATTGATGAGGAATGAGATCAAATTTTTTTATAAACCAGGACTGGCCATCAGATGGCTCTTTTGAGAAGAGCAGTTCACTCAAATATGAGCATTTTATAATTTATAATTATACCTTCAGTTAAACACAAACAAATACTTTTATCATTTTGACCCCGAAGTCTTTAGTGTGATTGCTCTATATCAAGTGTCACTTCTAGAAAAACTGGCACAAAATATCTAGTAGTCACTGTGAATGCCATTGTGCATCATTATTATTTATTTCCAACACCACAACATCTGCCTTAAAGTATAAATGAAGAACTGAGTAGTGATAAGCAACAATAATGGACCGATCAACCTCCGAAAATGATAAACCATAAGACGACGGGGAAAAAAAGACCCAGTCTTGGGGAAATATGGTGTCTGTTCCAGCATCAGAAAGTGATACCTTTACTCAGTGCTATAAATGGCGTGCACCAGCAGAACTAAGAAATGAGAATCAGTAAGTAAAATTTGCATACATCACAGCTGTAAGAAGCCAACAAGGTAGTTTTGCTAAGGAATATTTGGAAATATTATCAAATTCCATTCAGCACTAAAAATGCTGAAAATAACAATGTCCTTCAATATAATGTTTAGTGTCCTAATAAATAAGAGAAAATATAACTATAATTGTCATCGGGGCCATATATCTTGTTTAATACAATGCAAGGGGTACTATACACAATTTTAATCAGTCCTGCACATTCTGCACCAATTTTGCACCAAGTACTGCAAAATAAATGAATCCAAACAAATCAAGGAATATTTGTTCATTTCAGGTTTTAAGTCTTTAACTTCATAATCACCACAAGTGAATTAGATCTAACTTGTACCTCCATCTGCATGGGAAGGGAACTGTGGCCTTGTATAAACCAGGCACATTTTCACGTACTTTTATGTAAATAAAGGGGAGGCAAAACAATCACTAACATTTAAAGGTGCCAAAGAATGCATTCCTTTTTTATTTGTACTCTGATATCTACATAAAAGGTAAGTGCAAAAATGATCAGAGATGATTTTACATTTACAACCCTAGGATTTGCCCTTAAAATTAAATGGTCTTTTATTACCTTATTTGAAAGGGTCATGAATAATAATGTTGAGCTCTGCTCTGATTGGCCCTGATGTTGTTTCTCAGAGCAGCTCTTTTGAATAGCTGTGTGTGTAAACAGAGCTTATATTTGAACCTGTATCATACGGATAAGGATACGGAATTTGAGAAATAATTGTTTGTAGATTGATTTTATTGATGAAATAAACCCAAAACCTACCATTAACAATCAATCAACATCAATAGTAGAACTTCAGCCTAAACGCTAGCATATAGCATTAACTCAGTCCAGGGAGCTACACTGCGACCAAAATGGTCGCATATGCGACCTTTTGAACTGCCGTTGCGACCCTTATTTTTAATGGGTCGCAAATGTGCTACCTAATGTTTTAGACAATATGCTATGATTTACTATAAGCATTTATTAAAACAGAAATGTGGAGTTTAAGAATACGTTTTATAACGTGCTCTGAGCCATCAACACGTTGGCTTTATTTTGCGTGAAAGCACGTCGTGTCTCTCCCTATCAGTGTGCGTTTGCGTGCTCAGCTGTTTCTCAATGAATTAGGTGCGACGCGACGCAAGCGCAGTCAGTGTCTTCCATGTTTCTGAACTTGAGCAGAGGTCTTTCTTCACTGAGGACGCGGGACCCGTGTGGTTCCGGGTTTATATTTTAAATGGTCTGTCGGGTCCGGTTAGGTCCTAGTTTAATTACTTTGGGTCCCAAGTCTGATTAATGTTGTGTTTATAACCCGAGTCGATCGGAAAACGGCCATGAGTGCTACCGCGCTAAAGCTCGAGTGCAGTTTTAGCGTGCCTCCGGTTTCTATGGCGATGGTTCTTGTTACGACCACGCGCAGCATTTTTCTTTCTCACATTTTTTTTAATAATCTTATTATTAATAAACCATATCTTTTCTAAAACCATATCCATATTAAGTTTAGACAGAGATTGTAGCAAAAAGCAATGCTAATGTCAAGCCAATTGCACTGAACGAGCAAAGCAATGTAAAGTCTGTCACCGGGACAGCAAGTAGACTTTTAAATTTGAAATAATGAGTGGATTAAGCTTTTTAAATCGGCAAGAGAGAAATAGAAAGATTGAGCAGAAGTAAAAGTGCCTATCTAATAGAAATTATTACCATTATAACATCAGTCATAACATCAGTCACATTTATAATCTATAGACCTGCACTGTCTATTAATATACTATACATAGTATTGTATTATATTGAGTTTGATAAAAGGGGTCTAATTGCTTCATATATCAGTGCAAAAACAGTAAGTGTTTTCGTGGTGCTTTGACAAACAGTGTCAGCTTTGTTAATGGCAAAGAAAGTTTGGGGTGGTTAGATTGATGAAATATAATGTGAAATTAATATTAATTTTCAATAAATCAAAGTATTGTGTTGTGTCACACATTATTAGTTCTTCGTCACATGTATAGTAGACCATTATTTGTCAGTGGGTAATGATTGCCCTTTTTTACCGGCTACCACCACCAAGTAAATTTCAGATCTTTGGGAAACACTGCAACGTTTAAGAAAACAAGAAGGCATGTGCAAAAGATGGCAAGTAAAATAAAAAGCATATCTGTATGCAATACAGTTTCATTATTGTTCATTATTATCCAGAGCGCCTTTATATAACTTGAAAAAAATATGTGCGACCAAATCATATTTTGCGCCAGTAACTGAAAAAGTTGGTAGCGCAAGTGCCACCAGTGGAAAAGGTTAGTGTAGTTCCCTGCAGTCACAACAATGTTTTTAGCATTGTAACAACATTTAATGTTGGGTCGTACATCTCGACTGTAATGTCACAGTTGGTGTTATGTTTATATTGGCCTGTTTTCCAGTGGTCTTTGCATGCACAAGGTTTACATAAGGAGGAGGATCAACAGCGTTTGAGATGTGTTCACGAAGTCATTACCATGTACAGAGCTCCTATTTATCTAAGCCTAGGTAAATACAGTTTTACATTCTATGGCACCTTTAAATAAAGCTAACGCTGCTGAAGTGATGTAGTTTTAACGCTGCGTTCAATTATGAAACAGCAACACCTTTGAGAAGAAAGATAAGAGAGCTTCCCTGTTAGTCTAAGCCTAATAAAAACTGAAATGTGATAAACACACTAAAAAGTAGGGCTGTGCAAAAAAAAAAGGAAAAAAAAAACTGCGATTCTAATGCACGTTTCATCAGTAAAGCCGGTTCCTTGATTGGTATTAAATCGTCATCAGTTGCTTTCTGATGGAGCGGCATTTATTACACAGACCCATAGTTCACAGAAAAGCTAGCCAAAATCGCATTATCAGAGTGAATTTTTCTCGATTATAAACACAATTTCTCTGCGAACTACGGCTCTGTGTAGTAAATGCCGCTCCATCTGAAAGCAGCTGATGGCTAAATGTATTGAATTGAAGTAGATAGATCCCCATAAAGACGCAGTCTGCATGTCTGTCTGTAAAGGGCGATTTATAGTCGTGCGTAGGTTCTACACCGTAGCTACGGCGTAGGCTATCCGTAGCCTGTGCGTAGCCTGACGTGCACATCACAAAAAATTTAACAGCGCGTCAGATCTACGCGGACCGCAAGCGCTGTGATTGGTCCACCAGAACCCCTCCCGTCAGGTAAAAAAACTGCGTCATAGGTATTTCCATTTGTGACGGTGAAAACAAAGATGAGCCAAGTTGAGGAGTGATTTAACTCAAACTGCATCAAGTCACTGTTTATTTACTTCCATCATTGCTGGTCTTCTCAAATTATACACAACAAGTTGCTGTTTCTTCTTCGTTTGTGGGTTAACTTGCTAAGCTTCTTCTTTCACGTTTGTGCTGCTACTGTGGTTACACACCTGGATACTGCCTACCAGCGGTCGCGCGTGTGTTTGCACGTCGACGCGGACGACGACGCAAAAGTATAAATGAAAACCGAGGCAGAACCTACGCCGTCGCTGCTACGCCGTAGGACCTACGCACGACTATAACGAGCCCTTAAGTCCCCACCAAAATGTATAAATCCCCCTATAAGAGAATTCCCCTTCTTTTCAGAAATAAATTTCAGGTCCTGCAAATGTAAACATTCGCTCTGATTATGGAGCTACAATTTCAGATCAATGGCAAATGAACAGTCTGCATTAGATGCAGACCTACAGATTAGCTTAAACAGGAACCTATTCTGATCTAATGCACAAGGGAAATTCCTCTGAATACTGCAAACACCAGATATTGTCATTGTCCTGTGAGACTTCACTTTTTAAAATTAAATTCTTAAGAAAACCAAACGTGTCCCTTCAAGGAAAATACCAGATAAAACTTGACAAAGATTCTCATTAAACTATACAAGCAGGATATTCTTGATATAAAGCAATCTAGCCTTAAGATCACGGTCTTTAAGGGCCACCCCCTTTCTTATGGTAAAGAATAAAAAAACACCATTTCTGACTAAGAACAAATCCCCATAAACCACCTAACCCTCATGTTATCAGCCGGAGGCATGTTCAGGGTTACCCTTGCTCCACTTATACAATCATCCACATGCTAAAAACAGGTTTGTGTGATAACTAGGAGTCACACATGACCAATGTAACAGCCCTCGTGGGATGGGCTTGCGTAAGAGGGCTGCACAAATAGCCTTTAAATTTGCCTACAGGCACAAATGCACATGCATATCGGCACACCACTGAAAGCATGACTGCTCAGTTGTCCCTCCATGAGGATGCTCTACTTTAGTTGTGTATAGATCACAATGAATCTACAGAGACGGGCATCCCATTAAAGACCAGCAAACAAAGCACATAGGCTTGAAGACCGACTGTCTTCCTATTTCAATCCCTCTTATCCAATCCTCTATTATATAATGCAATCTCTTACTACGCAGGGCTCATGCTAAAAACATTAGCCCTCTAAATCATTTTCAGTCTCATTCAGCTATACTGTACGTGCCACACTGATCCTGCTGTAACTGTGAGGAAATATCTGGAAGTATGATTTACCCAAATTAAAAATTAAAAGGCTGATATATAATAATCAAAACAAGACCCTCATAGAAGGTAAATCTGTGTAATCTGTAAATATAAATTCATCCCTTAAAAACACTGTGTGAGGTGAAATGTCAGTGCCTGCATTCAGGGTAAAAGTCTTCACATAACAAACCAGACCTTCCTATAGAGGAGGGGGGAGAACACAATGTTCTAAATCTTTACCATGAAATGTCACGTTGTGCACATGCAACATTCACAAGAGATCAACATGAGAACCTAGGCTAAAATCACAAAATGCAAGTAACTGTTGTTCAGTTTTTGTTGAGTAACATTAGCAGCATGCATACATGAGCATACACAATACTAGTCTGTATACTCAGTCGTAAAGGGAACATATAGGACCCATCCCCCAGACCCATGCTAGGCTGGAAACTCAAACACTTACAAACGGGCGATTTCAACCAAGTGGCTGCTTTCAACCAGATGCATTGCATAACACAGCTACAATGCCCACATTCACCAACAAAACAAACTTGTAAGCACCAAAGCTAGAGCGCTCCGTAAACAATGTCCGAATGTGTGTCAACTGTGATTATGTTTTTCACGCATGTTTCTGTTCTTACCATGCAAGATTGATCATTGCATGTTTTGCTTTAAACAGTCCATCTGTGTAATCTTTTAAACTTGATCGACCTCTAAAATGACTCAGATGAGTCACAAATTACTTTAAATTATACCGTCCCTCCAACGTGTGTAGCTACATTAGTATGTACCGATAACTGAAAACGATCCAATTAATACCCGACAGATACATTAATCTTAATAAAAAACGTAAAATGCATGCAGGGTTGCCAGTTTCTCAGTAAAACCCACTCCAATGCTACTTAAAACTCTGATAATAAAGTATAATACAGCTGATCAGACTTGACTTAACTGCACAGATACAAAAAAATATTTATGTAGAATTTATGACGATTTGTGAGTTTGTGATGCGATTTCTTATGCAACTGCCCATATCTCTTTTCATACGGTTTAAAAGTGTCAACATTTCACACCAGTGTTTGTCAAAAACACAGAAGTTACATTGAAGTTTCTTACATAATGAATTTTTTCAGCTGCACGACGACAAACCACCATAAAAAGCACAATACTGCTTTGTAGAGTCTCAAGGCCAAAGGCGAAGATGAACCCAATAACCAAGATTTGGTGTTTCCAAGGCAACCCAAGAGTCCACCCCTTAACTGAAGGTGGGTGATGGGCAGTTCAAAATGGGACATGCATATAGCGGGTCAAACTGTTCACAGCCTTCACTTGCTGAGCCACCATTACAGTTTTTCGAGAAAGGTGAGAGATGTTTGTATCTCACAAAGAATTTAACAAGGCCTCTGCATGAGCTCGAGCCTGTTAGTTGTAGTGCTGGAGGTGTGGAGAAAGATGTCACAGTGGTATGCTACATTCATAGCCATTGTAATAATAAGGAAAAGGAGGTAAGGAATCAAGAAGAAAGAAAAATAAATAAGTAGAAATGAAATATTTTTGGTAGGCTTGCCGTGGGTCTGACCATGTGCCAAAGCAGCCAAATGTCCTGGCCATAACTGTAGGTTGCGTCTGTCTCTCACCATTTTAACTTTTCTCACTTCTTTCCTACTCTCACTAGAGCCTTTCATTCTTGAACTGCCCTAGCTGAACATTGTAAACAATTACTTGACTGCGTCCCTGCAAAAAGATTAGATACGAACAGGAATGGGACACACTTGAGTAATCTCAAAATTCTCCCAACTGATGTTACATTGTAGGTCAAGATCCAGCACTACATTTAAAAAGTTGTGTCAATTTTATCCAACTTGCCACGTCTTTTCAAAAACAAGGATTGAAAATTTTTCCCTGCATTTTAGCTTTAGAGTGTTAAGAACTGTTTATACAAAAACATTTGTGAGGAAAGTGGGTGAACGTTTCAGAAAAATAAGCAAAGTAAAATGACAATGAATAAAATGAATTATTATTGGATCCAGTCCGCTAAACTATGAACAATAAAGTTTAAACCTTACTACTATTGAAACCAAGTACAGACTTCTAGTCATCATGATTAGCTGATACAAAGTATCGATTCCAATCCTTTAAGCTGTGATGTAAGCACTTTGGTAACAGTCACTGTTAACCCTTTTCAGATAAAGTTAAGTTACACCACTTCTGTTCTGTTCTCATATTGAATGACAGGCTGTGTCTGTGGGTGCACATTGGGTGTGCGCAGAAAGTTGCAACTGTAGTAACTTTAAAAAGCATACGAATAATAAAGTTTCAGCATGAAGACGCAATATCCGCAATAGAGATTAGTGCTGCACAATTAATCGCATCGCAATCGCAATGTCAGCCTGTGCAATTAGGTGACAGCAAAATGTTGCAATTATATTAAATAAATAAATGTGTGGACTTGTTAACACAAACTTTCTGATAACAGTTTGATGATTTTCCTTGCCGTTTAAAAGAGAAAGAAAAACGAACAAAAAAGGCAGTGCACGTGTGGCATGCACGTGTGTGGTGTGCGTCGTCACTTATACCAGAGCGAAGATGAGGTTGACAGTGATCTGGTAGCTAAAAAAAAACTATGTCTGTTGTATGGCGGTATTTTGGATTTAGGATTGCTGACACTGAGCAGTTGCTACATCACGTGGCAATACGAAAACATTTCTGGTTTTACAAATACACATTTTAGCTAAACTGTGTGTGGATTTTCCTTAAAACCCATCAAGCTGACTCATGATAACATTTAGTATAATCGCAATCGCACATCGCAATATTAGCAGCAATAACCGCAATGGGAAAAATTACCCAAATCGTGCAGCCCTAATAGAGATGTATACTTGGTATACGCTGTTTTATGGGGATGTGAAGGCTTTTCACGCTGCATGTTTAGAGCGCGTAGCCAAAGAATATACACATGTACTAGGGTTGTGCCGATAGACGATAGTATCGTGATATCGCTGTAAGAAAGAGACAGAAAGCCAAATTTGCAGATCGCACATGAGCAACTGGTTGTAAAATGCTAATAATATGTAAAATGGTCTCAAAATGTGCCTCTATTCAGGAGTCTTAAAAACATAAATAAAAAGATTATTTGTGAGATTGGCCAAATTTAGCGAACACCGATCAAGCTTTCAATTCTATGTTCATCTGATACTAATCTGCGGGCCGATCAATTGAAGAATTCCTAATTATTATAAAAGCAAACTGCACAAACAAGTCTACAATATAATACTACAGCATATCTAGATAAACATGTCAGAGAAAAATCTAATTCCCAGTATTTGCACAATAACTTGAGTAGAATGACAGGAGAATGACACTTTTTTACCGTGGTCGATTCAAAATCGATTCTCAAGAGCAGAATCGATTTTTTTTTTCATATTTATTTGCGCAAATATTGAATGTAAGATTAACGTAAATCAAATGACTAGTCTTCTTCACTAGATGTCACCCTCTTTTTTGCCTTTTGCGATGTTACCAAGGAGCGAGAGGCGAGCCTGTCATTCATTCATTCAGTGATTAAAATGGCGGCTTTCAGGTGCTTCATCGACGTTGATGCCACCTTCACATAAAAAGTCAGAGGTATGGAAGCATTTTAGATTTCGCAAGCAAGACGACGACGATAGTGTTGTGGCTTTTAATTTCTTTTTATTAATTACCCACTTGTAAACTGCTGTTCACTGTTTTTTATTAATATAGTAATAAAATAAAAAATTGAATCGAGAATCCAATCGATTTGATAGCTTGTGAATCAAAATCAATCTGGAACATCTGAATCGATACCCAGCCCTAGTAATAAACAATGCGATTTTTTCATGGTCACAAACTGTCTTACTCTTCTAAATTTCACTAAAAATTAGACTTTTCCATATTTTAATTTTACTAAACTGGATAATTTCGTAAAGCCTTAACTAATTTAAAATGATATAACTTGCGTCACATCAGAATCTCTTGTAGCCTGGAGCGTTTTACCAGCAGTCGGCGCATGTTTTCAATCGTTTCAAAGCATTGTGCTTTTAAAAAACACCAGCAGTTTGATGTTCTTGTACTCACTGTTTTACATTGCATTTTTGGAGTGCATTTTTTACTCTCAGTTATGTCAACAGGTTAAATGAAAAAAATGTCTTAAGTTGTAGATTTATATCAATTTTGAAATGTACACACATCCAAACCACATTTCAACTACAAAGACTTCAAAAATACTTTCACCCAATACTTCACTCTTACCATGGGATCAAAAATGAGACAAGTTTACACATTTCTAGATTATAGACTGCCAAGCAAAAATGCAGTTATATAAACTAGTACAAAGTTGTTATGAAAATGACAGCGAGTTCCCAAACCAGCCTGATATTAAACTCATTGACCTAATAGGATGGCTGGCACATGGTTAAATTGATTTTAAATACTGCAACATGAGTTGGCATCCTGTTTGCTTAGTCAACATATGACAATCCCCAATCTGCCACCTGTCCACTGTAGACGTAACATCAGTCTGGCAGAAATACTAAAGACAATGTGCCACATATTAAAGCAAAAATGTATATCAGCACATATAGGCTATGAAAGTAGATTGATATGCTGGCCACAAATGTAAACTTTATAAGCTGCTGCCATTGGTTAATTAACCAGCCAGCTGTTCAACAAAGATTAGTAAGTGTTAGTAAGTAATAAACAAATAAACAATTAACACAGCTTAACATTAGTTGTTACACAGTTGTGGTAAGTCTACCTTACTAATGAAATAAATGATGGGCGTGTTTACATGCACTGTCTGGATCCTATACATCCACAAATACATACATATTGGACAGCTGATGGTCCAGTGCTTTCATCAGGGTGACAACCCATATTTGTGAAGTTTACTCATCTTTAAATTGAAATACTATATAAATGAGTATCTGACTAAATTTTGTCATTGTCAACATAGCTCTCAAAAACATCCCACATTCGAAGCTACTGAACTAACGTTAGCATCTAGCATGATGCTATCACGAGAGACAGAATGATTACGGTTCTTGTTGTCAATATAATAACGTTTATATTACTTAGCTTAATAGGTAGATATATTACAATATCATTTTAATAAATGTAACGGTTAGACTTACCAGCACAGGAGAGCTAAAACGGCGCACAGCAACAACACGCGCAGCTTCTTCATTATCTTCCAGCGGGGACCAACATCCTCGCTTTTTATATTGTCCCCTCTAATAATGACCAAGACAACCTAATAATGCTAATTGTTAACAACTGTATAAATGCAAAGGGGGTGTGTTTGAAGGTACAGAACGAACACTTGGGCAGTTTTTTGTGTTAAACCCCCCGCTGACGATCATTAACTGGCTCTTCCCGTCGTATACTGCTGTTGCTCTAGCTGCCCAAGTTCGCTTACCGCTCCTGCTGCCCCACCGTCAGCCAATAGAAATGAAGTATTAAGTCCGACTCCGCCCCCGTTTTGAGGTCTTGATGAGTTGGAAGTTTTGTCATCAGACGCGTCATTTTATTGATAAGAGGCATGAAATGAAAATGTGACAGATCATTTATATGGCAGAGTAACAATCTATTACGTTAACATATTTAGTTAATATAAAATTATATATATATATATATATATATATATATATATATATATATATATATTATTTTTTTTGCGGTATGGGCTATTGTGAAAGATCTCAATATAAAAAATATTTCACAAATGTGATGAGGGGGATAAAGTCAATTCCTCGTTTTTTATAAACACTTTAAATACGTATTACTGTTTAGCATCATTTAGAATCTGTATTAATTTTAGTTTAGGTGTTTTAAGGTAGCCATGATAACGTAAACACCCAATTATAAAAGCATTATAGGTGAAAATATTGATAAACAATTCTGCATTTATCTTGTAATAACATAAAAAATGTTTCAAAAATTTGTTGCTATCACTTTTCTTGGTATCAAATAATAATATTAAACATTTGTTTGTGTATGATGCAGTAACTAATTATCACCATATGCTGGATAAATGCACTTGACGTTGACCTAAAGTGACGTTCTGGAAAGTTGTATTGAGCGCTAAACTATACGGCGCTCATAAAACTACATATCCCACAATGCACCGTTTTAGTACGTCGCGTAACATGCCAGTTGATGTTTCGCGTGTATATAAATATTTAATTCATTTACGTTAAACAACCCTATTCCAGTGTTTACGGAATAATAACTTATCTCCAAACAAAGAGGAGATACATGTTCTGTTAGGTTTAGTACCGATTAATAACATCTATGTTTATGTGGCGGGGTCCTCAAGTTACAACATTTCTCAACTCGTTCGGTGAGCTGTCCCAAACAGCTGCTGCTGAAGTTTACAGAAGCGAAGTTATCATCAGTTTCTGAAGTTTTTTAGGTGTAGTTAGAGGCGGAAAGGCATGGATGTGTTCAGGGTGTTTGTGGCTGTTTTATCACTGTGTGTGTCTGTGGTCAGCGCTTTTTCTCAGTCTCTGGACAGCGACTTTACATTCACTCTCCCTGCCGGTCGTAAAGAGTGTTTCTTCCAGAGTATGAAGAAAGACGGATCAATGGAAATCGAGTATCAGGTACATCTGAATATTTGACAGTTTATAAAACTCTGCTTTTTACAATGATTTACATAAAGTCTAAGATAGTTTTAGACCTTTCACAAAAACTCACATTGCAAGAAATCACGTGCATTAATTCATAAAGTTAGATGTATAGCTTCAGTGAGTCGTTTGATGTGAAAGGTCCTAATGTAGGACATCAGTCATCTTAAGATGCTGGTTGCAAAACTATCTGATGCATTGGGAATATTACACTGTGACACAATGATGCTAAAGGTCATTGCTCAAAACAAATGTACCAAAAGTACTGTAATTCGTCATGTTTGTGTATTAATGCTGTTTCTTGATTCATTATGAAAAGGTAATCCATGTGTCTTTGTGTTTGTTTTGGTGTAGGTTTTGGATGGAGCGGGTTTAGATGTAGACTTCTACCTGTATGCACCTAATGGTGACATTTTGGCCACTGACGACAGAAAGTCTGATGGGGTTCACACGTAAGCAGATGCTGTAATAATCATATACAGACTCATAGCATCACCTTCCTGTATTAATTGTTTCTGTGCTTTTTCTATGTGATTTGTTCACCTTTAGAGTGGAAGCAGAAGATGGAGACTACATGTTCTGTTTTGATAACACATTCAGTTCTGTTTCTGAGAAAATTATCTTCTTTGAGCTGATTTTGGACAATATGGATAACGGAGAGGAACCTGAGGACTGGAAGGCATATGTACAGGGAGCAGACCTTCTGGACATGAAGCTTGAAGATATCATGGTAAGAATCGTATGTGTTTGTGGGGGCTACACGCCCATTCAGTTTCCATTGCATTCACTTTAAGTTTCACATCACCAATCTGAATACTTTATACGACAAACAAGTTTTGGAGGCAGTGTGTATACGTGATTGGCACAATGCAAGGTTGTACTTATTTTTTTAACGTGCAAAAATTTCATTTTGCAATGTGCAAATTCCATTAGACTGACTGGACTCAGTCAGAAGCTGCATTTCCATTAGCCTATAAATTGCGCAAATTGGCTTTGCGAATTGAAAATACAGCCAATAGAAACACGCAAATTTAGCAAAAACTCCCATATATCGCAAAAACTCCCATATATCGCAAAAAACTTTTTACACTCGCATAAGGTGGTTTTCAGGCATTTCGGAAAATACTCTTATGTCTCCTTCGGTAAAAAATAATGCCTACACTGTAAAACAATTCAGTAAAAATTGCAGCTGGGTTGCCGGTAACTTACCGTAGATTTAAATTTATGATTTTTACTGGCAACATTTTGTTCAAAGTTAAATGAACATTAAACATTTACAAGTCTTTGTCTTTACAGAATAAAACTAAAATAACAGCATCAAGCAAAGCATTCTGGGAAAGAAAATCTGAAGCAAAAAACAGAAAAAGGTTGTTGATGATTTCTGGTTCCCAGAATGCTTTGCATTAGGCTGTTATTGTATAGTTTTATTCTGTAAAGATAAAGACTTGTTAATATTGAAAATGTATTTAACTTTGAACAAACTCTTGCCAGTAAATAACATCAAATTAAATCTACGGTAAATTACCGGCAACCCAGCTGCAATAACATTGTAATTTCTACAGAATTTTTTTACAGTGTAGTGCGGTGTATGTGATATTAGTAAACCTACCAACATAAGTTGACGTGCTGTTTGGAATAAAGTGTACACTTTATGAAAATAACCTAGAGGAAATTCTACATTTCAGTTGCATATCATCGATTAATGGAAACACCGTCATTTCGCAATAATTTTTAGTCAACATTTAAAAAATAACACTAAAGTTTCACGCAAATCTGCAATGGAAACGCAGCTAGTGTCTGATGTGTGAGGGTTTTGATATGTTTAAGACTATGGGCTCTATCTTACACCCGGCGCAATACAGCACAAAGTGGGACGCAAGTGTATTTTGCTAGTTTCGACCTGGCGCAATTATAATTTTTACGTTTAGCGCCACGTTGTTTAAATAGCAAATGCATTTACGCCCATGTTTGCGCCCATGGGCGTTCTGATCTAAAAACGAGGTGTTTTCAGGCGCATTGCTGGTGCGTTGCTATTTTGAGGCAACTAAAATAGACTACGCCATTGACCAACTAAAACCTGCTCTAAAGTCAATGGCGCAATATGTTTTTTGTTATTTAAAGAGCGCGTTAGAAATATGAGCTATATAAACGAGACGAAAACGCAGGTTTGCTTATCACATATGAATGCTCAGCAGCATAAAAATGCTTTTCAAATATAAAAAGATTAAAGGATTGAATGTAAAATATTCTTATTGAGTCTCTTGGACATAAATGAGGACTAATTATGAGACGTTAGAAGGCGTAAAGAGCTGCTTCACCTGCAGCCTGGAAAGTAAATAAATGCTTTGCTTTTTTTTAATGCTACCTCACATATTTATTGTATATAATACCTCTGTACCTGTGGATATGGTGAGATGAGAAACATTTTAAGTAATGCTTAAAAAAACTCTTTGCTTAAAAAAACGCTGTCCAAGTGCTGAAACGTGCGGAGAGCCGTTTGTAAATTCTTTATCTCCTGTTTGTTACAAATGAAGTATTTTTAGAGTACAAACCTTTTCTCACATACTTGTAAATAATTTTTTTTATGAAATTGGATAGCCATACATTTAAAGCAATTAAAAGCCTGCTTTTTACTTCCATGACTAAAAGAAAACGGCTTTTAAAGGTTTTAATAAAAAATAACATTTCAATACAAGTGAAAAACAACACAATTATTTAACAATAATCTGAAACTGGGGATCTTCTTCCTCCGCTTAGTTTTTCAGTTTACAAAGTCCGTCATCTAAATAAAGATTAGACATAGCGCCAGCGCAACAGGCTTTTAAAGGGGATGAGAGCTGAGACTCTCATTGGTTTATTGCACGTTACGCCCAAAATACTCCCATTACCCATTAAAAAAATAGGACCTACCCCTTTCGACCATGCGCTCGACGCACAAACCATTTTTCCCGTCGTTAAATTAGCAAAAGTGCTTGTAAAGGAGTAGGGTCGGTAGCCAACATTAACGGTAACAAGTACTTTTTCATGAAAGATTATAAGCGGATTCAACATTGATGTCAGAAGCTATATAAGGAAACAACAGGAAGCTTTTAAATGAAACTCACAGCTGTAGAGGAAATCGTGTGTTCCTATTGGGTCAAAGTGTTTAAGTCCTGTTTGTTTACCTGTCAACCCTTTGTCCATTGAGACATTGTTTTCAGAGTTCATACAACATATCTATATATGTTCCTCTTTTGATAATTTCACCTTTTTATGTACCTCTGAGGCCATAATACTAAAGTTTTTGAAGGATTTCACTATTTTATTCTCTCTTTTCTCAGATACAAAAATCTTTGCCTTGACTTTAAGAACTGATGTAATGATTTTTCTCTTTGTAGGAATCCATCAACAGCGTAAAAGCCCGTTTGGTTAAGAGTCTTCAGATCCAGACGTTGCTGAGAGCCTTTGAAGCACGTGACCGCAACCTACAAGAAAGCAATTACGAAAGGGTTAACTTGTGGTCCTGTACCAACCTTGTTGTCATGGTGATCGTATCTTGTGTCCAGGTCTATTTGTTACGCAGTCTATTCGATGACAAGAGGAAAGTGCGCACATAGCCTGGCCTGCCGCTACTGACTGAAAAATCTCTGATTGTCCCTAATATTCTGCTCTATCCTCGGTTATCCCTCAACAAAGTGTCCTTGGACTGATGATAGATGGAGTCTCTCCTCTGCACACCTTCTCACTTTTATATCCGTCTTGTTGTGATAAAGACAATCATATTTTACTTGAGCCAGGCAGTCTTACTGATAAAATAAGACATTGAAGTTGATCTTTAAGCTGCTGCTGCTATGTGTGACAGAGATCTCACCAGATGTATGACTTCTTAGATGTTTTTAATGATAAATCAGATCACTAATAGTTTTCTGTTTTTGTATGACATCATGTTTTATAGATTGTAACCCTATACTGACTTGTTCACTGTATAAAGTGTAGTTACTGAATTTTTGGCACTGATAATACACTGATATGCAGCATATTTCAGGTTTTTTGTAACAAACAAGTTAACTATTTTGAAATTAAAATGACGTGAACAGTTTGTGAATAGCAATGTCTGATTTAAGCTACTATTTTGAATGCATTTTTCTACATTAACCACACCCTGAGTCCGTTTTGTCACAGATAAATATAAAGGGAGACACACCCTACCTGCACCTAACATGCTAGGTTCTTTTATTACTAGGGTTTATTTAACACCGCCCTTCTTAGAAGCTGTGATCAGCCCGTTACAGGGAAGAGATACTGGTCAGCAGAGTTTGGCTTGACCCAAGTTAAATGTGGAGTAAGCCACTAGTATAAATCACCAAAGGCTTTAGTAAGAATACATGACCTACTGTAGTAAGGACAGCAGCGGTTCAGTCCCTCATCCTTCAATGACAGAGGGGTCTTCTTACAGTGGGCAGCCTGCTAAACCAATGCTTGGCTTTCACTGGCTGGGGGCTGGATTTCTCTTTGGTTATTGCTAAATGTAGCGTTTAATGTATATAAAACGCATTCTGTGAAATGTAGGAATTTGATGTTAAGTGCGTGAATCGCTTCAGTGCAGGAACACGTTAGTTGGGAAGTTTAAAATTAGGGAAGATTCTCGTACTGTTGCTCAGTCACTGTATTTACAGTCAGGCTATTTCTTTTTGGTTACTATGATAGTCTGCGTCCACTGAGATTGCCTTTGGGGAGCTGCTCCTACAGTAAAGGACAGCTAAAACTAAATTAACGTCCACACCAACAGACGATAACGTAATGTTTATTCTAAAGTCGCGCGCTGCAGTTTCACAATTTAATTCCGCGAGCCCTTTAAACTGGAGTGGATTTTGATTGGCTGCAGTTTTATCGTTAATCGGATGGAAGTGAAATCGCAATTTTATTAAATTTAGTACGAATTTATAACTTTATTTTTATTCTAATTACCATTAATTGTGAGTTTAATAAAATTCTGCGTTTGTATACGTTTATCCGGTTTAAAAAAAACTGCTCCAGACAAATTGTTCTAGTGATTTTTTTTTTTAAATTGAATTAATTCTATTAAAAATGAATTGATTCTATTAAAAATGTTTTCAACCACTGACAGATTTCCAGTTTATCTCTACTTCATTATTTGTTTTGCAGTTTCACAGAATGCATTTGAATTTCTAATCTTACGTCGCCACCTACTGGCAGTAGATGGAAAAATCTGTTACACTGCAAGCTGATCATTTTTAGACATTGTAAAAAGTGAAGCAATAGAACAAAGCAAACAGATTAAACATGTCATTGTCTAAAATTTAAATGTTTTTTTTTTAAACAAAAGTTTTATTGATTCCTTCGCAGTGTCACTGATTTTGTGTATGAATGCTTCTGCGTCTTAAGTGTTTAGGCATGTTAAAAATTTCTCTGGACGTTTAATCTAAATTATGATGATAAAGTAATTCATTGTATAAACGAAGTTTAACCAAATTCAAGAGGAACGTCATGTAATGCAACCAACCAGCGCAAAGAGTTCTGTATCCCGTCCCGTGACAGTTTTTTTTACAGCGACTTCGGCCTCGTGCGGCGCCGGATGACGTCAAAGTTCCGCGAGAGCGATTTAAAAGCGAACTCCTTCATATGATTTCCCGAATCGCTCTCGCGGTACTTTGACGTCATCTGATTGTCGATTCTTGCGGTGTCGCATGGAATCGAATAAGCCTGTGGTCATGTCTCTCACTCATCTTTGGAGACAGTAGCAATGCCAACCGCCATTAAAAAGAAGACGGCATGTGCAGTTTATGAAATAGAGCGGACCTACCAGCTAAGAAAAGCTTTAAGAAATATGAAAATCAATGAGCTGACACTTTCAGCTCTCCGTGGAGAAGGTCCCAAACAAACAAGAATTTATCATGAGTTATTTATATATTTAAAGGAAACGGGATTATTTAATAAGATGTAAAACTCTCCTCTGTGTAACTTTTATGTGTGATATGAACGTCCTTTCCATAATGCGCGTCACACTCCTTTTCAGTAGGTGGCGGGAATGCACATTTAAGTTAGTTTGCAAACCACCATTAAATCCTAGAAGAAGAAGATGCGCCCCGTTACTTCCGGGTTATGGAGAAGGGGGTTGTGTGATGGCATGACAGCAGTGTAAAGAGAGAAAATCCAGTTTATTCGGTAAAAACGTATTTTTTTGTGTAGGTTTTTTGAATTGTTAACATTTGAATTGCATATTCGCGATAAATAAACTTGACAGTTATTGTGTTATTAGTAAGCTTGAATCGCTGATCTGCTCTTGGTGTATATGTAGCTGTCCATACAAAGCAGTTTATTTATTTAACCAGTCATCTGCTATATAATTATCCTGGTCGGTACTAATTTAACTATTCTAGTCGTCCTTTAAGATCTATCGATGTTAAACTTCTTCATTTATGGGGTGTCGCGTAGATCCATGCTAACAGTTTGTGTATGTAGCGTGAATTAAATGTATCATTGGGTTGATGCGTTATGCTTTTATCTACTGACAGTTGTTGTTTGCGTCCCATGATATCATGACGTGATACACAAGTCTTATTTTCTTGTGTGTATTTTTTTTTTTTTAATGTTTGATGTCCATTTTGACAGGTGATGGGGGCAGACAGTGATCCGGGAGCTCCGGCGGCCGTCCCATGGCGTAAAGTGTTGTACGAGCGACAGCCTTTCCCGGACAATTACGTGGACAGCCGTTTCCTGGAAGAGCTACGACGCAACATCCGGGTCCGTCAGTACCGTTACTGGGCTGTGGTTCGAGAGGCTGGACTGATCGCACAGCAGGTGTCATGCGTGGCAATCTTTCTCACATTATGGTCTTATATGGAACAGGGAGACCTTGTGCCATCCACAGTGTTGTGGGTCAGTCTGGCTTGTGCTCTGCTGGGCTACGGACTTTACGAGATGCTGGGAGGAGCCGAGGTTCGAGAGCGCACGCGCCTGGCAGACCTGCAGAGTGCCACTATCTTCCTGGCTTTTACTTTTGGGTTCTCCCCAGTTTTAAAGACACTGACCGAAGCGGTTAGTACAGATACTGTGTACGCCATGTCAGCCGGTATGCTCTTGGCACACTTGGTGTCCTTCCCCTATGCCCAACCCAGTCCGCCGGGCAGCCTTTCACTCAACGCGGCCCTTTTTGGGTCGGTGTGCCTGGCATCTCGGTTGCCCGGTGCCCTGCATACCTTTACGATGCTGAGTTGTGCTCTTCTTGTATTTGCGCTTTGGCCCTGCTTGCTTCATCGTTTAAGGGAGAAAGCGACGTGGAGCTTCCCGTGGGCAGCCGGGTTGGTGTGTTTGGGTGGAGTGGGGGGTCTGGGTAGTCTGTGGCTTGAGGGAGCAGTGCTTCTCTCTCTGGCTCTGATGATGCTAACTTTCCTGTCTCCACTGTTACTAGTCCACCTGCAGAGACAAAAGGACAATATCCATGGTCCTTGGGACGAAGCAGAGATCAGAGAAGACCTCTCCCACTTCCTGAACTGAAATAAAACCGGGCTACAGGATTTTAAAGCAGTTGTTACTATAAGGCTAAAAAGGTCTTTATTTTAAGACTTGTGTGCACTTTTTCAAACTCAGGGTCAGGGACAACTTATTACTGTGTGCCAGAGATCTCATATGGGATGGTTTGCAACCATTCAATTTGTGATTTTAAAAGGGACATTTCACAAGACTTTTTTTAAGATGTCAAATAAATCTTTGGTGTCTGCGGAGTCTGTATGTGAAGTTCTAGCTCAAAATATTATATAGATAATTTATTACAGCATGTTAAAATTGCCACTTTTTAGGTGTGCGCAAAAATGTGCCATTTTTGGGTATGTCCTTTAAATGCAAATGAGCTGATCTCTGCACTAAATGGCAGTGACATGGTTGGATAATGGAGATTAAGGGGCTGACATCACAAGGGGAGCCAAATTTCAATGACCTATTTTTTCACATGCTTGCAGAGAATGGTTTACTAAAACTGAGTTACTGGGTTGATCTTTTTCACATTTTCTAGGTTGATAGAAGCACTGGGGTCCCAATTATAGCACTTAAAAGTCAGATTTTCATGATATGTCCCCTTTAACACATCCGTGTCATGTATTACCCTGATACCAGAAGAAAAAAAGAAAATGAGAAATGCAAAGAAAATGCGAAAGAAAATGAGCAAATATCAGAAGCAACTGTTAGCCAAAATTGTAATTGCCAAAATTCTGTTCCATTAGGTTCTCAATACTGTATTATGTCATTCAGTCTGTGAAAACCCAGCTAAAGTTATTTTTTCATCCTACACAATGTAAAGAAAATTCTGTAAAAGAAAAATATGACCTTGATGTCTTTAATACTGACTGAGCAAGGTACTAAAAATACTAAACTATAATTTACATTTTTATGCATTTGGCTTTTATTCAAAATCACAAATTGAATAGTTGTAAACTGTCCCATCTGAGATCTCTGGCACACAGTACAAATATTTTATGTCAAATAAAATTAAAATCAAACTTTGATGCTTATAATCTCATAATAAGATTGAAACTTTACCTCGGATTTCACAGACAGGGTCACATAGGTGTGGTTTCCCGGACATGGATTAGACTAGTCCTAAATAAATAAATGTTAGAGCTGTCCAAACTGAAAACAGCTTGCACTAACAATCTTAAAATAATCTTAAAATACACATTTTGCCTTAAAATGCACACCCACATTTTTTTAGTAAGGCATGTTTGTTAAAACTAGATATATTTTCTAATTAAACTAAGGCCTAGTCCTGGCTTGAGCTAATCCCTGTCTGGGAAACCACCCCAACTGTATTTTTGTGATGATTTACAAAAAAATGCGTTTACACTTCAGTAATACCTAATTATCACATCATGTATTGGATTTGAAAAACAGTCTTTGTGTTTCTATTTTATAAAGGATGTTTTGGGGTAAGGTGCAGTATGATCCAGGCATGTTCACCTAAATGAACTATATGGACTTTAGGAAGCTATAAACTCTTTAACAGTATTTATATAAATGCGAGCACATTCCAGAATTGTCTGGGTTGAATTATGAAATGGTTCAAATGTTTGTTTGTAAAGAATACAGTTATTTACACTTAATGTGTTGAAATAAATATTGTTCTTAACAGTGCTGTTTCTAGATTTTTTTACTATTTCCTGGTGTAATTTTATAATAAGGGTCCATGAATCATGATTAATTAATACCTGAATTAAAGGGATAGTTCACCTTAAAACGAACATTCTGTCATCATTTACTCATCCTCATGTTGTTCTAAACCTGTATGAATTTCTTTTTTCTGATGAACACAAAAAATATATTTTGAGAAATTATGGTAAACACATAGCAGATAGTGACCATTGACTTCCATAGTACACTAAAACATTTCTGTAGAAATTACAGTATTACTGGCAACTAGCTGCCAGTAACTTACTGTAGATTTTACATTTCTGTTATTTACTGGCAAGTGTTTGTTTTTCAGTCTTTACCTTCTACAGTAAGGTACTGGCAACCAGCTGCATAATTACAGCTTATTTTTTACAGTGTAGTTATAATTTGATGGAATTTAATAGGTACTGTCAACTGTGTGCTTACCATTATTTATCAAAATATTTTCTTCATCGTTTATCACAATACTTCCAAAATATTTTATTCCTACTATGGAAGTCAATGGTCACTATATGCTGTGTGTTTACCATCATTTCTCAAAATATCTTCTTTTGTGTTCATCAGAAAAAATAAATTCATACAGGTTTAGAACAACATGAGGATGAGGAAATGATGACAGAATCTTCATTTTAAAGTGAACTATCCCTTTAATTCCTAATTAAATGTGAACTAATGCAGAGTTAAGGCATGTACTAATCATAAACTAATGAAGAGTAATCAACTACAACATGACTCAACACATGAATTCATTGTTAATTAATACATTAACTAACAATGAAAATACATGTCATGTTGTACTTGATGACTCTTTATTAGTTTAAAATTAGTACACGCCTGAACTCCGCATTAGTTTATGTTTAAGTAAAAAATACATTTATGTCTTAGTTCATTATGATTCATGGACCCTTATTATAAAGTGTAACCAGATTTTGTGTATAATGTTACATTACAGGTAATAACAATTCTTGCAGAAACACATTTGCCCACAAGATGTCAGTCATATACAGTATTGGTTCAAGCATTATAAGCGTTGTTACAACATTACATGCCCCTGTATTGGCTTTTCTTTAGTCTCATAACTGAATTTTAAGATAACAGTTGTATATATTTATATATACAGCACTTAACCCCTATGTTAGGGTGTTACCTCAAAAAGGTATAGCGAATTGCCCTAATGTGGGACATTTTATACATTTCAGAATTCTGTGACATTGCAATGTGTAGCCAAAACATTAAATCCACACCCAACCCCAGGATTTAGATTACATGAGACTACAACTTTGCTAAACCATAGTTTCAATGGCATTCATGTATGGGTATCCCACTTTAGGCAGTGTCCCACTTTAGGGCAACACAACCCTATCATTCACACTGCACGATATACACGGCTGTGCATGTTTAACAAAACTGTCTTAAAAGTTTGTTCAAATTTGTAACTCCTGAAAGAAAGAAATTGTTTTTTTCCCTCAAGGACACAAAGTATTTAAAAAAAAAATTATTTTTATTTGAGCCTATAAACTCACTCAATGCACGGATATTGTAAAACAACACATACAATGTTGACCCCAACTAAAATGAACATGTATGTACAAAAGAGAAACAAACTTTTCAGCATGAAAGCATAATGTTCAGTTTTGCTCCCTAAAAGCAGAATTATTGGGCAAAAAGATTATTTGGCTCGCTGGAGATCTGCTTTGCTAAACCACAATCTGTCTAAAATCAAAGATCCAGAACTGATTCAAGGTCTGCATTTACGAAAATGTTTTTCCACTCTAAAACAAATAAACTGAGTGGGGAGTATCGGGTTTTCTTAAAGGCAGTTTAATGAAAATTCAAGCAGATTGTGTAATTGGTACTTTTTCCCTTGCAGGTGGGTTTGATGATGGCACAGGGGTCTCAGTGTGTCTCTTGTGTGGGTACCGCCGGTGGTTGTCTCCTGAAACACATTAGACATAAGCCGAGCGTTTAGAAGAAACTCTGAGAGGTCAGCGGTCAGAACTCTGCCGATTCAGCTAATGGAAATAACAACAATCTCTGTTTCAGATGGCTGCATGTGTTTACAATTGCCCGTGTGTATGTTTTGTTTGTAAAAAATAAAAGTTAAAATGAAAGATCAAATCTACAGAACAGAAAGATTTTTCTTTAGACAAGGCGCATATGAATACCAATCCCTGCAGATTATTTGAGACATGAAAAGGACATGAATTCCAAAGGCAAACCTTTATAGATGTATAGCTTAAAGGTAGAGTATTGCATTAGGAGTGCATAAGGTCATGGGTTTGAACCCAGGAAACGCACCCCTACTGATTAAAAAAAATGTATACCTTGCAATGCACTGTAAGCTGCTTCATATAAAAGCGTCAGCCAAATGTATAAAAAATGTATAATTATAGTCTGTTGCTTTTTTTAGAGGTGCACATATTTTGAAAATGTTTAATTATAGTGATTTCCCTAAAAGTGAAATGTATCATTACATAAAATGTAATTATTACACAGCAATATTTTATGCAGCACAAAATCATGCTGTTTATAAGGGTAAATGTTAAAATATGTACCCCAGCTGTCACTGGGCCGGTACCCTATAAAAAGTGCAGCTTTGCACCTAAGGAGTTTATATTAGTATGTCAGAGGTACATATTGGTACCAAGGAGAGCTTATTAGCACCTCAAAGATAAATATATGCATCTCAAAGGTACCTAAATGGTACATGTTATAAGACGTTTTAAAGGAACACGCCCAGATTTGGGGATCCTAGCCCACTCACCGCATCCCCCAGAGCTAGACAAGTCCACACATACCCCCCCCATCTCCGTGCGCGCTGCAACTCGGTCCGACGCAGCCCCCGCTAGCTTAGCTTAGCACAAAGACTGCAAGTGAATGGCTCCAGCTAGCAAACTGCTCCCAATAAGTGACAAAGTAACGCCAACATTTTCCTGTTTGTGTGTTGTGATTTGTATAGTCACACCGTGTACAAATACAAGGTGATATGAGACACAGCCATCTTTTAACAGTATACATACAGGGAACTATATTCTCAGAAGGCGAAGCACTGCTACTTGGGCGGAGTGATTTGCACAACTCTGACCGAACTCTCTGCTCCTCACCAGGAGGCTTCTCGGGTGCTGCGAGCAAGTCACTCCGCCCATGTAGCAGTGCTTCGTCTTCTGAGAATATAGTTCCCAGTATGTATACTGTTAAAGGATGTCTGTGTCTCATGTCACCTTGTTGTTTGTGCACGGTGTGACTGTGCAGGTCGCAACACATGAATGGGAAAATGTTCGCGTTGTTTTGTCGCTTACTGGGAGCAGTGTGCTGGCTGGGGCCGTTCACTTTCAGTCTTTGTGCTAAGCTAAGCTACCGGGGGCTGCGTCAGACAAAGTTACAGTAAGCACGGAGATGAGAAAGGTATGTATGGACTTATCTAACTCTAGGGGAATACAGTGAATAAGCTAAGGTCTCAAAATATGGGCGTGTTCCTTTAAAGGGAACCTCCCTAATGACAACTGGGGTACATATTTTGACTATTTTTTACTAACAGTGTTCCTTTATTCCCATTTATATGCACCCTCATAATGGGATTTTGGCAATATTGTGATTATAATGTACCTCATGTAAACACAATACTTTGATTAAAATAATGTGATTAAGCTCATAATCACAGCAAGTATAACTGTATTAAAGGGGCCGTCAATGTTATCAATGCAAAGTCGGCAACACCAAAGCTCCAAAAGTATCAAAAATATTTATTATTTAAAAACGAGTGCATGGCATCAAGGTAACGATTCGAGTACAAAGGCTCTGCATTGTTACACTATTATGTTTTTTTGTCAAGTACCCAATTTAGATTGATGTGCGTGCTTTAGCTTGCTTTTTGTCTATTAGAGGGGACATACCATGAAAATCTGACTTTTTCCATGTTTAAGTGCTATAATTGGGTCCTCAATGCTTTTATCAACCTAGAAAATGTGAAAAAAATCAACCTAGTAACTTAGTTTTGATAAACCATTCTCCACAAGCATGTGAATAAATAGGTCATTGAAATTTGGCTCCCTGATGATGTCACAAGGGGATAATACCGCCCCTTAATCTACACTATCCAACCACGACACTCACAGCAAAATCATCAGTGTTAAATCAACACTGCTGGTGTTTATATGAGTAACACCAGACCTGGTGGTCCCCATATATACACCAGCAGTGTTGATTTAACACTGATGATTTTGCTGTGCATTTAGTGCAGAGATCAGCTCATTTGCATGTTAAAGGACACACCCAAAATGGCACATTTTTGCTCACACCTACAAAGTGGTAATTTTAACATGCTATAATAAATCATCTATATCATATTTTAAGCTAAAACTTCACATACGTACTCAGGGGACACGAAAAATTTATTTGACATCTTAAAAAAGTCTTGTGAAATGACCCCTTTAAAACAGGTGTTTTAAACCTTTTTTATTCGTATTATGCAGCATTGTAATCGCATCTATACTGCACAAACTGAAGTGTGCATGTTTTTTTCTTGCAAATTCCTTTAAACTTGACATTAGGAAGTTTTCCCTGAACTTTGTCAACACGACTTGTTGTCGGCAGTCTGCCTTCATCTGGAAAAAGCTAAAATAACACGACAGCAGCGAATAAAACCGTTACAACCATGTCCTCATAATATTTCTGTCTTCATCACGGCACCAAATAACGAAATATGTCCATAAGAATGTGTTTGTCATTTAACGTAAATAAATTAAAACAGTGGACAGTATATGTGAGCTCATCATTGAGCTATGTGTGAATAATAAGCACAATCATTAACTCTTTCGCAGCCATAGACGAGATATCTCGTCAATTAAGAGAAAACGCTTCCCCGCCAATGACGAGATTTTCCGTCTTTCCGCAATACCGCTATTATCCACCAGGTGGCTTATACAACCCGGAAGTAGCGCCTCACGTGAAAGAGACAGAACTCCGTGTATGTTTTAAAGATCGCTCTGCATCTGATCTCAACCAAAGTCCTTCGCAAAAATGGAATTATGTCAGCTTTTTGCTCAAAATTGGGTGTTTTTGAAGAAACCTACCCATGTTTGAGAGGTGATTACAAGAGAACTAATGAAGGTAGGATGAAACGTTTTTTTTTTTGTTGTTGTTTGAAAGCAGAGGGTCTGTTCTTTCATCTGATATATTGTTTGTTTATATATTTAAAGAAGAACATTTTCTGGAAGGCATTAAACTTTTGTGAAAATCATGAAAAATGCTGGCGCTGGCTGGCAACTTTTTTTTTTAAATGCTGGCGGGGAAAGAGTTAACAAATAATCAGAAAATAAAACCTGCATGTAAACAGGTGTGAAGAGGTTTTAGCTCCAGTCATGTAAACATCTTACTGCCATTAAGTCCTTAATCAGATTATTGGAAATAATCGCATTATTGGTGTACATGTAAGCGTAGTCAATGACAAACCGAGTTGACTTCTAAGCGGCTGTTGTGTGTGTGTTGGAATATATGTAGGAGGAATATGAGTCCAGCATTCCTGCAGTGCTGGTCCTGGAAAGATCCCTGTGGAGATGCAGGAATCTCACTCTCTAATGGAGCTGGCAGAACGAGCAGCTTTCTGGGATGGGAAAGAAAGGCGAACGGCTTTTATTTTTCCCGAGCTGCGGCGGGTGCAAGACTGCGGTTTTACTGAAAGAAAGAAAGAGGATGGAGAAGATGGAAAGAAAAGCATAACATTTCTTGAAGAACGTACTAGATATTACAGCCTGGAAATACCAGAGGTTTACTGGAACACAGAAAGAAGTAATGAAGTTAAATGGACAAGAATTTACAAAAATAATACGTGGGTGTAATGCAATGTCACTGGGGCGGTACCCATGAAAAGAGTTCATATGAGTACCTCAAATGTATACATATAAATGGTACATATTAGGACCTTTTTAAAGGTCACTGCCCCAATGGCAGCTTAGGGGCATTTTGTCTGCCAATGTGGGGTCGGTAGGTAGCTCACTCAGTTCTGAAGCGCACTAAAGTGATGCTGGCCAGGGTCACAACACAACTGTGAAAAGGTTCAAATGAGTTCTGCACAAACTGCAGGAAAAAGGGGGTATGGGGGTGGAAGAAAAGAGAGGGAAAGTTGGAGAGTGGGGATGAGTGATTGTGAGAGGAAATGTGAAAAAATAAGTGGGAGACGGTGAGAGAGGGAGAAAAAGGAGGAGTAAATGGGTGGAGGTCTAAACAGACCCGTTACTGAACACAAAGGAAATGAGGCAGAAACGAAATGAAAAATGGGCCAAAAATCGAGGTAAGGAATGAGTGACGGGGATCAAAAAAGGGACAAGTGAGAAACAAACACCACTGGAATAGTGATGAAGATGAAGATAAAGTCAGTTTGTGAATGCTAATATGAGAGTTTGAACGGTAAGCTAACTCTGTTTCAATAAAATCATGCTCTTGCTCGTAGGAAATAAGAAACACAACAAGTCAAATAACCGTAAGACACATGAGAAGCTTTCTTGTACTGTCTTTGGTGATTTGGCTTAGAAATGAAAAACAAGCCGAGAGCTAGAAAAAGTTAAGGAGACTAAGAGACCATCTGTACGAAAAATCAAATATGAAAAACACACTTTCCAGAGGACCCCCACCCATCCCAAGCGGTTTCGTGAAAAAAGTCTGGGTCATAAATTATATTTTGCACAAAGTATATTTTGCATAAAGGAAGTCTATTTTAAGGACCATTAACGCTGTGTTCAAGTTTCCAGTGATAAGCAATTTGTCTGTAAACACTAAATGTGAACACCGCTGACATTTACGCATTTGGCAGACACTTGTATCCAAAGTGACTTAGAGTACATTACAATGTACAAGGCAATGCTTTTTATCAGTATCTGTGTACCCTGAGTTCAAATCCATGGCCTTTTTGTGAGGATATACAGGAACACATGCTGAACATTGTGACACAACCACAGCCATTCAGAAGATATTTTTGTGAGTTATGTAGTTATGAGCACTTTTCTCCCTCTCTCTGAGAAACTTGTGATTATTATGCAGGATTTCCAAACTTTTTTCGCCACGCTTAAATAGATATAATCTATCCTGGCTGAGACCCAACAACATATTTTTAAATGGAAATGAAGAAAGACACATTTTTTCTCTTTTTGAATTTTTGTTATTTTCCTTGTCATATTAAAGGAGTCATTTCACAAAACCCTTTAAAAGTGTAAAACAAATCTCTGGTGTCTCCAGAGTACGCATGTGAAGTTCCAACTCAAAACATCACAGATAATTTATTATAACATTAAAATTGCCACTTTGTAGGTGTGAGCAAAATGTGCCGTTTTGGGTGTCCTTTTAAAAGCAAATGAGTTGATATCTGCACTAAATGGCAGTGCTGTGGTTGGATAGTGCCGATTAAGGGGTGGTATTATCCCCTACCTACATCACAAAGGGAGCCAAATTACAATGATTACATGGGTCATTCTACAGAAAAGGTGGAATTCGGGTGATGGAAATCTGTTTAAATGAACTTCTTTCAAAACACCCAAAACTTTTATAATAGCATAAATTAACTTGTCAAATCTATGAATCCGCAAAACGGGGAGCTTAATCTATGTTTAATTTTTAATACATTTTAATAAAGAATCCATGACGTTGTATCTTCAAATACCTGACAAAATGAGAATATAATAATAGATAATGAATATGATAAAACTTATAAACTTAAAAAATTGTCCATCTTGTTTTGTTTGTATGCTTTTATGTTGGTCAGTTCAAGGAATAGTGCTTAAGAAGTACTCATTAGAGAAGACGGTAACACCAATGATGGTAACATTAATGACAATTTACAGAAAAAACAAACATTTTAACAAAATGGCTGCCATTAGCCATGTGCTATTTCATCAGAGATGTAACAATCACATACTTATTCAGTATAATGTATTTTTATGTAAAGATCTTAACACTCCCAGCTATAAAAAAGAGTAACACTAATGACATCCAAAAAATCTTATCTCAAAATTCTTAGATATATCATGATATTTTAGACAAATAAAGTAAGACATCTCACAAACCTTTTGCCTTCCTCCACTGCACTTCTTTCACTGACCTCTCAACACATGAAAAACTTCAGAGCTGATGCATTGTTTCAAAATAAAAGTGCTTTGGGTAGGGTAACACCAATGACATAAATTTGGGGGACAAATATTTATTTGATATTATTCATATTAATAGTGTATTTCAGTGTTGTAGTAAATTCATACAGGGTTAAAGGTAAATGTAAATTAGATTTGTTTTATAAAAAACATGGTTTTAAATAATAAGTACACAGTTCAACTTTCATGTATGATCAAAGGGACAGGGCAATTTTCAGGACTAGACATTTAAAAAAAAATTACATAAATAAACTCTCTCATCATGTTAAGGACAGTCTATATTTATTAAATATATATCATTATGGGATTATTGGGTCAAATTAAATGATTAAGGGGTCTGCAAAAGCAAGGGACAAGCATTTCCACCTTTTTTGTAGAATGACCCACATGTTTGCAGAGAATGGTTTACCAAAACTAAGATACTGGGTTGATTTTTTTTTTACATTTTCTAGGTTGATAAAAAATCATAATTTTGCATCATTGTAAGCAAGTCCAATGTCTTGTTAAGGGGGTGAGACTACAAACACCCCTTTTCTCTGTCAAATAGGCACCAAATTCGAAATGTATGTTACATTTCGACTACAAATATGACGCACTTTCAAAATAGATGAATGTTTCTATGGGTGAAATGCTACTTTAAAGGCAGCGTATAACAAGGACAAAACTCTAAATACCCAATTTTTCGGTCTATAAGCCACGTTTTTTCCCCATATCTTGGCTGGTGCTGTGTCTTATAGTCAGGTGCGCCTTGTAAGTCAGTATGAATTAATTTTGACATTTATGAGGCAAGAGACAACATTACCGTCTACAGCCGCGAGAGTCCGCCATATGCTGCTTCTGTATTTATGTAATTCAATGATGTGGAATGACGCGTATGCGAACTTCACGCTAGTTGGCTTGTTCGGTTAATTTAGACTATTCAACCTTCCAGGTAAGTTCTGTATGCTATGGTTTATTGTTTAAATAACTGATAATATTACTTTAACGTACAGACATCTATTCAGCCTGCTGTTCTGTCTGCTATTGTTTAGTTGAATAACTTGCCTTTCCAGATTAAACGTCTGTTCTTCGGCGCAGATTTCGTGAAAAAATTTTCTAAATACATGCGACGTATAGTCCACTGTGACTTATATATGTTATGTCGTCTTAATTTTTGAATGATGTGACTTATACTGCGGTGCGGAAAATACGGTAGTACAATGTGTCAAATACTTTAAATGCAATTTATAGGGTGGCTCAGTGGGTAGCACTGAGCAAAAAGGTCTCTGGTTTGAGCCTTGGCTGGGTTGGGAGGTCTATCTGTGTGGATTTTGCATGTTCTCTCTGTGTCTGGTTTCCACCCAAGTCCAAAGCATAGACTGCAAGAAAGATGGACGTAGTGTCCGTGACGTCACCGATAGGTTCTGAAAATCGTTTTTGAAGCCAATAGTAGGCGGTGCCTGCCGTCGCCATCCTGGCCGTGCATCACCGTGCATCCCTCACGGATATCCGAAAATGGGTAAAGAGTCGAGCTAGGTGGGCATGGTTTCAGCAACCAGCCACCTCAGCTTCACCCACGCCCGCCTAGCTCGATTCTAATGACAGCAGTGGCCGTTCACCCGTCACTCAAGTGGCCACGCCTTTAATAATGCAGAACTTTAAGGCTTAATATAAATTAAACGAATGAGTTACAAAAAAATTCACCACCCTCACAGTTGTCATGAAGGGCAAAATTAGCTATACAGACCAAAATCAGTTTTTGTACCAGGCTGTAAACATATTATTTTCTACTGTAAATTGGCCATTTAAACATGAGGATCTATGGGAATTGACTCGCTTTTGGAGTCAGCCTCTAGGGGCCAGTCGATGAATTGCAGTTTAAACCAATTCCTTATTGGCTTCGTAAAAGAGAATGGAAAGTTGCCCCTCGGCCCAAAGGCGGTCCAAAGGCATGCAGGGAATTGGAGATTCCAAATTGTCCTTTCCCCAACTTGTGTGTGGATTTACCATGGTAAAGATACAGCGTCAAATCAGTTTTTTGCTCTCTATGTTTACGACAACTTATTGGTGTATCAAAATTCTTTAAATAACTTTTTGTCTTGGGTGTCTCTAGATGCTACTTACTGCATTTCGTTCCAATTGGACAAACACTCTAGGAAAAGTTAGAAAAAGTAGGTTTTTTGAATAACTCAAAATGCATTTGTCAACAGAATTTCGTTTTTAGGACTTTTGTATCAGTAGTTTAGCCAAACTATTTTGTAGTTTAGCAAAAACGTAAATAAAACTTTGGACTGTTAGTGGCGCTAGCGGGTTTGAGATTGAGACTCCTACTTTAGTGTGGCAACTATTTGAAGGATTTTCTCACCATGAATATAATAGCACTGATGCCATAAATGCTGGAATTTACATTTACTTCTATAAATCCATTTTAAAAGTTTACATCCTTGTGTAAATTATTACCCAGATTTTTTTATCTATCTTTACACAACTCTTTCGGCAAAAAAAATGTTTGTTTGTTGGTTTGATTTAAAAAGGTACACAGTGCTTGCGTGTGTGAATAACTATGTACATCTGCTCCATTTTTCTTTACCCTCAGAGCCATATGTTTACTGTACATGTAGACAGCACTGTCTGTGATCTAGTGCTGTAGTTTTGGGACCAGTCAGCATGTAGTCTAATCTATCATGCATATGAAGATAGGTATGCCTATATTTCATGAGCAGTTTTTCGGGTCTCCGAGTTCACCGCTTTGAGACTAATCCTAAATACAGGTCCAAGAATGAACCTTATTCTCAAGATACCAAGGGTCTTATTAGATGTGTTTGGTAAGTGCATAAATCCCAACATTTGGAAAGTATAACAGAACTAACGGAGATTAAATTCTTTCCTGAACATATGCCTGTAGTGTTCCTGACTCCCATGCTGCCTTTAAAGGCAGGGTATCTGATTTGATCCAAAAAAAAATGTTCTTATGCTGGTTAAACGTCTCCTCACATCATGCTAGCAATTACTATGTTAACTTGTTTAAATGTATTTTTATAAATATATGTCATCTGTGAAAGGCGTAGATCCAAAAAAGTTCAACAAATCATTGAAGTCGGACTGAACGCAATAATTGGGCGCATGCAATTTTTGCCCCTCATCTGTGAACGTGATTTTCATATGCTACTGCGCAACCTGTTCACACAGACACCATACGTCATCAGCGCATACATGTGCGCTCACCTCCTGTCTGGAAACAGGGATGAATGGCAAACTTTCCTGCTGAATTGACAACCTGCACAGGAGCAACAAAGCAAAATCTTTTTTTTGAAACAACGACAACAACCGTCTGGATCAGCAAAGAGCAAAAACCTGAATTAACATCGGTAACTTTACTGCTTTACCACGAGATGCAAACAGCTGCAGGAGGCAAAGGGTCTGAAAGGGTCATTGCACTGTTTATTTTGGTAAGGTAGGTACGCGATATTTAAATGGATTCAGATATTCTACTTTGATGAAACATACTAACATAGTGTTGCTTATGAAATTTGTGTTCGTTTACGGATTAGCGTAACAATATAGTTACTACGTCTCAACAACCGAACGTGTGCTTAAACTAATTCTGATGTAAACCAGTTGTTTATGTTGGTTATTTTGGAAATGTTATTCACTTTGTACTGCAAAGTTAACTCACTGGTGAATGAGACATGAGATGTGAACTTCTGGTCTGTGAGTGTTCATGTGTTTTGGAGGAGGCGTGACTTTGGATGGCGATTTGAATGGAGGGTGGGATCGTGTTTTCAGTGCTAGTCGGCTACTGTTAGCATAATTTACAAACATGAGACCGGATGGACTCGCACACAATTCTTAAACAAAGGTATGTTGTCCCATTTGGATTTTTATGTTAATTCTATACGCACTGTCCGCCATTATAAAGTTTAATGATATATTGCGCCGCCCACTACGGTCCTGCAAATTTCAGTAATTGTAACTGCGTTACTTGATTAAAAAAATACTTTGTTACATGCTAGTTACTGCTAAAAGTAGTTGAATTACAGTAACTGTAACAGTTACTCACATCACTGGATATGATGATAAAGCATATTTGCTGTGCTGTCCAAGTGGAGGTTTCCGAGCTTGCAATTTTTACCCAAACTCATAGTACTCCCCCCTTCCTTAAATGGGATAGATACCAGCCAAGATTGAGGCAATGGAGTGGAGGAGGGATGCTGCAAAAAGCTGTCATGGAACAGAGGTGAGGGACGGCTATATGCACAGACCTCTTCGCACTGATTGGTTGGATCACATGACCATGCTCCTCCCAATCTTCATTAAATAGAAAATGGTCAAATTTTTTCATCACATCTTATTTCAATTTTCATTCCTCAATATGTATTGTAAAGGGAATTTTTTGGATATTTCTGGAAAACTTGTGGCAGAAGATTTGTGGTCACGTACTTGGTAACAACATGAATTCAAGAAAACACAGAAAACCAAAAAAGTAAAAAAACTTTTTTTTCACCAAGCTTGGAGCTTTAAAGATGGTTTTTAGAAAGTGTGTAGTTACAGGTCACTGAGTTCATTTATTCCAATGCAAACACACTGGATTCCAGCCCTATAATCACTGGGCACTTGATGAATTTCGAGTTTATTCAGCTGTGTTGTTGATGGAAGGAACATGTATGTGAAATTCCTTTTAATGCATACATAAACATTAGTTTATATTAGCTTTGCCCAAATTGTCCACAGTTTAATGCATCATGGGTTAGTCAAAAACTGAGGTGGGTTTGAAGGTGAAGGATTCGAGTGAATAGTTTACCTGGGAACACTGGGAGGCATTCGTTTGGAGCGGCTGGAAGTATTGGTGTTTTCTGTGCTGTTGGAAAGGGGTGGGGTGGGCGGTTCTGAACGATTTGTTGTAGGAGGAGCAGCTGGTGCAGGATGCTTCTTAGGGACACTATAACCCAGAGGAGACCTGAGAAATGGAAGAGCAAGAGAGCAACTTAACAAGGGGAGTAAACAGAATTTGCTGTTTGGGTTGACGCCCAAAAAATGTGTTGGGTTATGGGCAACTCAACTGCTGGCTTCTCAATGATATTTCATATTAATCCAAAATTGTGATTCATTGTTCCCAATGAATTTCCAAGACTTTTCCATTACATTGGGTCAGTTGTTGTTACTGGATCAGAATTCCTTTATATTTTGATTTGCTAATGAATCATGTAAAAGTGAATCGTTTAAACTGGTTACAAAAATCTATAAGCTAACTAAAAAAACAAAAAACAAGAGGGCTAGCTACAATTTATATATGTTTAGATCACAGTGTAACAAAAATGTACCAGCTCAAAGAAAAGTGCTAAAAAGAGTGAAAGATAAAAAGTAAAGATTGCAGATGGGGATTCTTAACAGGAAGTGAAGAGCTGAGAGACCTGCGGTGCAGTGTGGAGCTGCCGTGCAGCCAGGAGTTATCTACGGGTGGTGGCAAAGGGGTGGAGATGGTGGAGGTGGAAATGTCAGTTATGATGTTTAGTGCCTCCTTCAGGGCAGCGTGGGTACGCAGCACCTCATCTCGACGCAGAGCCTGTTCAGGAGACTCGTCCATAAGAGAGACATGATCTCCTGATGAGTACAGCAGAGCTAGCAACTCAGAGTGGATAAACTCCTTCACCTGCGAATGCAAATGAGGAAGAATGTAGTCATATAGACATGAAATATCTAGAGGACAATACAAATTACTTTTTATGCTTTGTCAACTATGTTTAAAATAATCAGTGTTGGGGAGTAGTTAGAGGAAACACCACCGCTCTTCAACATTTTACTATGTTCTTACCTCAACTAGCATTTAGCATAGCCCCATTTCTTCCCCCGGCTCCAAACAAAAGTTTTATTTTGTGCCACCATACTTACTCATGTAAGTCATAGGGAAAACATGGAAGTGTTTGGTGGCTTCTAAATTCATCCCTGTTTGGAGCCATAGGAATGAACGGGGCTAGGCTAAATGCTAACACATTCATGAGGCGCTATACAAAGATTAAAAGTGCACACATTGAAAAAAGATAGGGATGTATTAATTCATCTAAGTTGAGGTAAGAACTAGGGCTGAACGATGTGAGGAAAAGTTGCGATGTGCGATGACATTGCTTAATGTTTCGATGACGATGTGAGTTGCGATAAATATATATTTTTTCATGTTTTAGGGGCCATGCACATGTCGTGCCTAAAACACGTGGAAAACACTAGACACGTAGGTTATTGTCACATGACCTGCACGCTGCGCTTGTGTCATTCTGAAAAGTTAAAATGTTTTTGAAATACCTGGAAAAAACGAGCGTGTCGCGACCGCGGCACTTCCAGAGCACACATACATTTGAAATAATGAACTTGAGCGCGCAATAGACACAACATGAGAATCACCGCTTCCAAAGTACCTGTGTTTGCGGCGTCATCTCTCCTAAATCCAAAATAATTCCATGATATAGCTGAATTGCTGTTCATTTTCACCAAGGTCTTCGTCTGACAACACATTTTCCTCACTCTTCTCTCCTTCCTCTGCCATCGTTTTTGCTAACAGGCACAGCGTCGCATCTGACACCTCACATATCAATCTGAGCGTAGCTGACTTGGGGGTTCCCCTGATTGGCCTAATATCATGAACGCGCAAACCCGCTGCGTCCGAAACCGCCCACCTCCATACTATACAGTAGGCAAAGTAGTGCTTTTTGCATACTATATAGTATGGTAGTGGGCGATTTCGGACGCAGCACATGTCTTCATGACTAAACGTGATAGGTCAAACGTTTATTACATGCGCTTACTGTTTTCCCTTCATTCATCGCGTCAAGGCTGTCTGTTGCGATGTGTTCATCGCGTGAGTTCATATCGCGATGACGATGAAAATTCGATGTATCGTTCAGCCCTAGTAAGAACACAGTAAAACACCAAAAAACTGTGGTGTTTTCCTCCAACTACAAGTATTACAATAGATCAACGGATAATTACGTAAAGAACAAAAAAGTCGACAAACTCATTCTATTATTATGTCCGGGATGGAGTGAGGCATGACGGCAGAATCTGAAGATGTAGAGATTAATTGGCCATCCTGGCCTTATTTGGCCAAGTTCATGTCTCTTCACTCCACTTTGTAAAAATAGGTAAAAGGCTAAAAAATTGGTCAATATCGTATATTGGTCAGCAGTATATATTTGGTAAACCTCCTTTAACCGGCTTAAAATTCTTGAAGCTCGACAACGGGAATCCGTATGGGTAATGTCGTTTATCCACTTCATCATCCAGGCAATTTTGCAATCTGGCGTTTAATGGATTTTGGCAACAAACTGGTATTTCTAAATGCGGCTGTGGCTGGGATTAAGCAAATTTGAATCAAAATTATTTGATGAACGTATAATACATGCCGAGAGCATCTGATCAATATCATTATCTCATGGCTGGCTCTGCACTAGTTTATTTGCATAAGGCGATCTGATTGGCTGACGCATGCATTGGCGCTTGAAAAGTTGGAGAAATGTTCAACTTCTGCCGCGAGCAACGGCAGTGACGTGACGTTGATGGATCCACAATTCAGTTTGGCAACGCATGACGTCGCCCATTAAAAGTAAATGAGAAGCGTTACACCCACTCAACTGATTTTGCCAAGTGAGAGATGTCCTCAGGCCAACATATTATGTTGACCCAAAGACAACATTTGTGTAAATAAAACCTAAACCCACCCCAAAATCCAACCATAACCAAACCCTAAAATCAGGGGGACATAATACGTGAAAAACAATGGTAACAAACTGTAAACTTATTTCTAAAATCTGATTGGTCGATTAAAATGTTTGTCCCAGAGTCAACATAATGTTGCCATGAGGACATCAACCACTTGGCAAAATCAGGAGAGCCCTTACACCCCGTGTAAATGTACCGTAAAAGACTCCGATATGCACAGCACAAACACATACAGCCACGTGTCATCGCATCCCGAACGACCCCAGAGTGTGTTTGACATCATGCATGCTGTGCAGACCAATCGGTTTATGCAGCACAAGAGTGATTGTAGACTGCTCCTAATATGCTTTTAAATCTCTCTTGTGGTTATTTAATGTCATATGACAAATGATCTGCGCAGAAAACACACCTAATAAGCCTTATAAACCTAATAAATGTATAATTACAATGAACTCCATCATGCATATCTTCGTGTTTTCTTTAAAACAATTGCATCTTTTACTGACATAAGTGTACTCAGGTACAGATCATAAAGTTTAGTGTGAGTGCAGACAAGTGAGGACAATCGTACTCGGGTACAGTTCAGTCCAGTTAAATATGATGTTATCGCACCCTAAGATTTTCATATTTGGCTGAACTATTTCTTTAGTAATTTTCTACTATCTTGAAGTTTATTAAGCATGAAATATTTCAAATGCTAAAGTGGTGGTCAAGATTATTAATTAAATGTTAAATAAAAGTAGGGTAGAAACACTACAGACATTGCTGATGACAAGGTGCATGATGGTCTTGGGCATCAGGTCTCGTATGCTTTTGTAGACAATGGTCATGTATGAATCCACAAGATTTCGGATGGTCTCGACCTGACGCTCTAGTTGAGGGTCCATGGAGAAACTCTCGACCTGGCTTGAACTCTCTCCATCCACCTGACCAATTAGAAACAAGAGTGTTTTCAAAAAGGTTTAGAAGGGACCAACATCTCTTTAGCCTTTCTTAAACTTACTGTGTTCTCCTTAAGACATTAAAGAGTGGAGTTAATGAGGATAATGGAAAAATTAAAGCAAAAAATCAATTAATCTAATTAATCACATTTTTGGTTTAAAATCACATAGATTGCTAACATTTTCTACAACAGCACTGGGATGTTACACAACTCCTCTCCACTTGCTATACTTCATGATACCATAGAGAACCATATTTTTGGCTCAATGATTCAAGACTCAACCATTCAGACAAAAATGATTCTTCTATGGCATCGTGAGCATCTTTATTTTTAAAGGAACAGGCCGACTTTTTGGGATTTTAGCTTATTCACCGTATCCCCCAGAGTTAGATAAGTCCATACATACCTTTTTCATCTCTGTGTGTCCCGTAACTGGGTGATTCTTGCGAAATTAGACTGATGAGATTTCATGACATTTTTTCATAAAAAAGTAAATGCAAAGTAAGAGTATCAAAATAAGAAGCATACACTTAGAGACATCTCTTCATGTACTATTTTGCACATGAATGACATCATACAAACCAATTTTGTTTTTTCCACATTTAAGGGGACATTTTTCATTACCGCGACATGTCCATGACTGGATTTTGGTTCTTTGACATAGAAATATTTATAATTAAAAAATAAAAAAAATAAAAAGCTTCATGTTATACTATAAACATTTACAGTAAAGAAACATGTGGTATTTGGTGATCATTGGTAGATGTAGAGACAATAATAAGGAATATAAATGTAAATTTTCTCATCCTCCGCAACAATTTTCAATCATTGTTTAAGCACTTAAGGAACTAACATTTAAAAAAAATTTTTTTGGAAGGGACATAATTGACTGTGACATTCAAGATGGCTACCACGTAAGCAGTTCTTATTTTTTCTCTCCAGATAAAAGTTGAAATTTTGTTTGTCATAGTACCTAGACAATTGTTTAGTTCTCATTACCGAAACATGAGTTTGTAAACGCATATATTTAATGTAACATCATGTTGCGGTAATGATAAATGTAAATAATTCTATAAGAAATATTTTTTAAATCCTCTAGTAAGTTCAGACAAAAATTGGCTTCAAGGGCTTTTTAAAAATTCTGATGCTGGACACTAAATCTGGATTTCAAGAGAATCACCCAACTCTGTCTGACACACCCACGCTAGCCTAGCTTAGCATAAAGACTGAAAGTAAATGGCTCCAGCTAGCATACTGCTCCCAATAAGTGACAAAATAACGCTAACATTTTCCTATTTATATGTTGTGATTTGTATAGTCACAGCATGCACAAATAACAAGGTCATATGAGAGACAGCCATCTTTTAAATGTATACATACTAGGAACTATATTCTCAGATTTTCTCGCAGCACCTGAAAAACCCCGTGATGAGGACCCAACTCTGTCTGACACACCCACACTAGCCTAGCTTAGCATAAAGACTGAAAGTAAATGGCTCCAGCTAGCATACTGCTCCCAATAAGTGACAAAATAACGCTAACATTTTCCTATTTATATGTTGTGATTTGTTAAGTCACAGCGTGCACAAATAACAAGGTCATATGAGAGACAGCCATCTTTTAAATGTATACATACTAGGAACTATATTCTCAGATTTGCTCGCAGAACCTGAAAAACCCCATGATGAGGAGCAGAGTTCGCGCACGTGTTGCGCTAATCACTCCCCCCAAGTAGCAGGGCTTCGTCTTCTGAGAATATAGTTCCCAGTATTTTCCCAGTACTTAACAAAACACAGCCCAGTGCAAAACACAGCCATGCTAATATTCCGAACAACATACTCTTGCTCATGTGATGTTTTTAAAATAGTTGACTCCCAAGAGTAAGATACTAAAACAGTGATCCAAATGTCAACCTGTAACACATTTATATTATATTACAAACCCAAACCCAGAGAAAGAACATTGCATTCTCATTTTAGAAGACATGGCACTGATGATGATGTTGGTAGAGCTGGATGAGACAGGTGCTAACAGCTTTAAGAAACGATAAATGCGTTTCAGAGAGCAACAAGTATGCGTAGATGATGTGAACGAGACAGGAAAAACAAATGTTGGAGAAAAAAAGACATCTGGGATGAGAAGCAAAGAAAAACTTGCAGAGTTTTTCTTCTGTGAGTGTCTGTGGGGGTGTGGTAGACTTCTGTCAGGGCAAATTATGGGAAACCCTGACAGACCTGTGACATCACTCAACATGTTGCTCCAAAGCACACATAAAGACTGAGGAGCGGGTGGAGGGGACCGTGAAGAAAAAAACGAGAGGGAGCTGATTAGAAACAGAGCTCAGAGTCCCTCCCTCTCTGATCCTTCATGGTGTGACACAAGAGCTGAGGAATGCAGCAGAGCTCCTGACCCCAGAGCAGAGCCACCATGAAGCCCACAGAGTCAAGCACACACACAGAATCGCTACAGGAGCAAGAGCTATAGCAAAATCAGCAGCTATACAGTCTATGGGGTCACTGGGTCCACATACACTTTTTGGTGTACGTTTCTTTGTGCAACGCAACTTGTGTCGAATGTGTAAGATATAACAGCAGAAAAGAAGGTGTTTAGACTATTAAAAAGACTATTAAAGGTTCTTTAGTGGTTCTTTTTACACATTTTTTGTGTTATGCTATTTACCACATTATGTGTCATTTTGTGTTCAAATAAATAAAAGGGTCAACACATGAGGTGTTAAAAACAACACAAAATGTGTTGTTCCAATAATAACACGGAGCTATGTCTAGTTATAGAATGTGTTGTTTTAACCCAACCGTTTTTAAACACCTTTAAAGAACCTCTTAAAAATAATGGTGCTTTAAAGTTTCTTCACAGCGATGCCACAGAATAACTATTTTTATGTTCCTCGAATTTTTCAAAGGCTCTTCAAAGAACCATTTCTTTCTTACATTTTTATATTTTAAAAAACGTTTACTCGCAGACAAAAAGTATGAAGGTACAATAGTTGTTAATTTTTCTTTTGTACCTAAAAGATACATACTGGAACCACAAAGGTACATATATTTACCTTAATGGTACATAATAAGACCTTTTTAAAAGGTACTGTTCCGTTGACAAAAGGTACAACTTTTGTACCTTTTATCCAAGAGTGTATGTTTGGATACTAAAGGGGACATTTTACAAGATTTAAAAAAAAAAGTCAAATACAGTGGTGGCTCGTGACTGCTCATCCGATAGGCGCTAATACTTAATAAGTGTTCGGAGTGTCACGTTTGTGGTTCCCTTTCCAAAATATGTGTTCTGCGTGTTGAAAGATCCTGTGTGCATCACGTGTTCTGTCAAAAAAAGTGCCCGCTGCACACGCGTCAAAACCGTTTATGACAAAAGAGATGCTCACGTTCACACGCAAGACACTCCCTTAATATTAAACTCTGATTACGCATGAGATTATGCGAGTATCTGGCAAACGCGAGCGTCTCTTTTATCATAAACCCTTTAGACACATGTGCAGCGGGCATTTATTTTGACAGGACACGTGATGCACACAGGATCTCTCAAAGCGCAGAACACATAAAAGGAACCACACACATGGCGGGCTACATACATGTTGTGATAAACTTTGCATCGAGCGCCCTTGAAAAAAGAAGTCACTGGGCGCCACTGGTTAAATAAATCTTTGGTGTCCCCAGAGTACGTATGTGGAGTTTTAGCTCAAAATACCATATAAATAATTTATTATAACATGTTAAAATTGCCACTTTGTAGGTGTGAGCAAAAATGCACCATTTTTGGGTGTATCCCTTTAAATGCAAATGAGCTGATCATATGCAAGCACTGATCGGAATAATGGAGGTTTGTTGAAATGGAGACTAAATTGTGCTGTCAATTATTTTCTCTTTCTCTCTCTCTCTCTCTCTGCAGTAAATGGCAGTGCCGTGGTTGGATATTGCAGATTTAAGGGGCGGTTTTGTAAGAATAATTGACGACGGTCTATTGAATTAAAAGAAAATAATGCACACCCAAGGTGTTAATGTGGTACGATGCGAAGCAGAGTTAGGTGTGCGGTTTACAGAAAAATAATCAACACCCATGAAACATATCTTAGCCAATCAGAATAAAGCATTCAAAAGGCCTGTGGTATAAATTATAATAAGAGCCCCTTTTGACATCACAAGGGGAGACAAATTTCAATGACCTATTTTTTTCCAAATGCTTGCACTGCAAAAAATGAATGTCTCACTTAGTATTTTTGTCTTGTTTTCTGATATAAATATCGGAAAATTCTTAAATTGAGATACATTAAGCCAAAAATGGTTCTTCTATGGCATTGTAAAGCACCATTATTTATTTTCAAGTGTGAACCCATGTTTTATCAGGAACAATATCTTTCTTTAGTGCTTTGTAGATTGTTTGCAGATCTAAAAAGTTATTCATTATTCCATATAGTATCTTCAGATCAGCATTCGGGATGCTTTAAAGGAACAGTTCATCCAAAAATGAAGATTCAGTAATTTACTCACGGTATGGTTTTCCTTCACAAGAACAAAATAAGCATAATAAAAGTGGTCGACTCAACCCTTCTGAAGCCATCTAATATGTTTGTGTAAGAAACACTGAAATGTAGGCTTTTATTACATTTGTTGAAATGACATTTGAGAGACACAGCACAGGGCAACATTTTGGTCTGCTCCTCACACGGCTTTTTAATAGCTTTAGCTTTTTTTAATAGCTTTATAACACCAATAAAGTATCATGAAAGTCACACAACTCTTAATGTAGTCACAATTTTGGTCACATTCTTAATGGTGTGGACTTTCATGATGCTTTATTGTTGTTTCTCATTTTTTTAAGACACTGGTGAACTGCGCCTTTAATACACCAGTACACAGATGGTATGGAACTAATAAATGTGTCAGGATATTAAAACCATTCTTGGCTTGACCAAGAACATTTCTTTTCAAAAGTATGAAGTTTGGGACACAGGATTGACGGGTACATGCTTACAGTGGTTTTCTCTGGGTAGACCCCGGCCCGCAGCAGAGATGCCTTCCAGCTGTCCACCTCCTCCTGCGTATCACAGGCCAGCTCCAGATGCCTGTAGTCCTTATACACGTTTCTATGGTGGAGATAATCTGTCCTTAGTGGGTTTTCATGGCAACACATATACACTTTCGCACAAACAAATACAGAACACGCAAATTCTCTCGCTCACTCGCAAATATAATCCAAACCACAAACCACAGACCCCCCCTCCTGTCCTCTATGACGTAAATATTCATTCAGTCTCTTTAATCTAATCTGAGCTCTAGTTCTTTAAATTCTCTTATATTCTATTCTATAAATCAATACAGTTGTTGTAGCGCAGATTAAATGTGTACACTTTTGGTCACTTAGGTCATATATAAATAAGTCTGCATTTTATAATCAAAATACCATCTTGGCTTTACTTGGCTATTTTTGCAATGACTTTTAACTGCCTAGCTCTAAGGTGATTTTTAGGGGTTGTGTGAAGTCATTCGCCCTCAAGTTTACACAGGTGTACAGCAGAGTGAACACAGGTGTAGTTTATCACATTAAGGGGCCATTCACATTTTGCGTCTAAAACCAGGAGTGCTTGACAGATCTTACAGCTCTGAGTATCCCTGTACAGCTATGATTAGTGCTGTTCTTCCATCTTATGTTGATACGTAATGATACAATGTTTACAGGATACAATATTGATAGGTAAATGGTGAAGTGGATTGGTTTGTTCTTGTCACACTGCCAAAAAAATACTTTCTTACTTAGTATTTTTGTCTTGTTTTAAGTACAACTATCTAAAAATTCTTAAGTCAAGATGCATTGTCTTGATGAGAAAAATGACCTAAGAAAATAGGTCTAGTATTAAGACAAAAAATATAAAATCTCAGTGAATTTGTGCATAAAACAAGCAAAAAACCCCATTGGCAGATTTTTTTTTTGTTTTATGCAGAAATTGACTTAAATGTGATTTTTTTTGGTCTAAAAACTAGACTTATTTTCTTAGTTCATTTTGCTCATCAAAAAATGCATCTTGATGTAAGAATTTTTAGATATTACTTAGAACAAGACAAAAATACTTAGAAAGAAAGTAATTTTTTGCAGTGCACATAACCTGCGGTGTGAACATGGTTTTCTGAAAGTTAAATATTTTCAATTCACTGCGTCGCTAATGTGCCTTGAAAAATTCGGTGGCTGTTTGCCATTTTAAAATTTCGTATTTGCACGTGCACAAAACATGAAATGTCAACGGCCCCTAACTATGGACATATTTCATCAACAGAGGTGGACAGTAGTGAAGTATTTTACTTTCTACTTAAGTACATTTTTAAGTATCAAAATATGTGTTTGTTGCGTCATGTAAACCATGTGCATCACGTGTTTTGTCAAAATAAGTGCCTGCTACACACGCGTCAAAACCTTTTATGATAAAAAGAGACACTCGCGTTCAGAAAATACGCACAAGACACTCCCTTAATATTAAACTCTGATTACGCATGGGATTATGCGAGTATCTGGCAAACGCGAGCGTCTCTTTTATCATAAACCCAATTTAGACGCATCTGCAGCAGGCACTTATTTTGACAAGACACGTGTTGCACACACGATCTCTCAATGCACAGAACACATATTTTAAAAAAAGGAAACACACACATGATGGGCTACATATGTATCATATATGTGTTGTATGTACATCGAGCACCCTCGAAAAAAAAGTCACCGGCCGCCACTGTTGTTAACTATTTTGAAACTTCACAAACTTTACTTTATCCTGTTAAAGTGTGCTGCTACCATATTTAATAAAAGAATGCTCTTTTTATTGTAATGCAAAGACATTTGTATATTTTAAAGTGTGCCTGAAATGTTCAAATACTTTCTGATGGCATAGCATTGCTTTGGAAGGTTCGTCACATTTCAGTTAATTTTACAACAGCATTCTTAATCCATTTGTCTCGTTCCTACATTGCCCTGCATCTTTTTGTTTAAGGCACTTATACACAAAAGTACTGTGGTGGTACTATGATACAGCAATTGCATAATTTCAGTTATAGATTTGGCAGACGCTTTTATCAAAAGCGACATACCGTTTATTACAAGGTTTATATTTAATCAGCATGTGTGTTTCCTGGGTATCGAAACCACAACCTTTGCGCTGCTAATGCAATGCTCTACCATTTCAGCTAAAGAATCACCATTAGATAGAAGATCATGGTTCTTTGAAATATACCATGGTGCTGAAATGCAAGAAGCACAGTATTTATCTGGTTTTTATTGTATTATTATGTATTAATGGTATATGCACAAAAAACCATGGTAGTACAGTACCATGTCCAAAATAAACATGCTAGTAATGTGGTACTTTTTGGTACTTTTGTGTAAGTCTCTTTCCCTTGTTCACGCCAGCTCAACTTAGAGAGAGAGAGAGAGAGAGAGAGAGAGAGAGAGAGAGAGAGAGAGAGAGAGAGAGAGAGAGAGAGAGGCAGGAATCTGGAGCCCGTCTCTCTCCATCTGTTCCACATTCCCCCTAATTATTTCGTTGTTCCTCTCCTTCTTTTGTTTCCCTGAATTTTCTCTCTCAATTTTTGTGGCTATTGTTTCTCTTTGTTGTGCCTGTGGGGTAAGAAGCTTAAAGTATAATGTACAACATGTATTTGATTAAGTCAGCGGGCGATAAGAACGTCCCTACAAAAAAAATGACCTGAGACAGGGGTCAAGGCGGACACCACACAGTCATGTGCGGACATTACTACTCGCAGGCAACTCACACACACCCTGAAGCAAAACCACACACCAAACCAGTTGCATTCTCACATGCTTGGATCTCATAAAACTTAGTTACAAAACATTGTTTTTGCAAGCACAGTTATGACTCAGTGCTACTAATTGGCTATTGCTATTATTGAGAAAATCCTTTTTAAAATCCCCTGCATGTTTTTTAAAACGCGCTGTTAGCATAATGCTGTCTTAACGTGACATTTAAGTATGTGACTGTTTATTTCACTGATCCAAGTGCAGTGTTATTTGCATTGAAGACCTTTCTAACAAGGTTTACTGTTTTGTGGTTAACTGGTTCATAATTCATCAGTAGTTTGTGATAGTTATGACAGGGTAACCACAGCATTCATGACTATACTGAACTTTATTTGCTATTAAAAAACAACAGAGCCAAAGGATTTAAAAATTGTAATACATACAAAATTAACAAAACAATCTGATTATCCAAAAATAATATTTAGCTGTATTCCTAGGGCTTCAACCTAAACTCAGATGTCCTTAAAAACTTGCATGTGAAAGAAAAGTTAAGCTCTACCAACATCATCTGCAGACATGCTGCTTATTAATGAAGGAAATACTTACCCATCATTTTGTAAAAAAAACAAAAACATGTTTACAGTAATGCACTTGTAATGAAGCTCCGTGGGGCACAGGATTACACCATCTAGACTAAATGTTAAAAATATACACTGTTACATAAATATAGCCACAATTCAGCAACTACTTTTAAATGGAACTTACTTGACTGCTACTTTTTAAATGAATTTATAAGCTGGTTATTTGCTAATTAAGTTAACAAGAACTACATAAAGACATTAGTTAAATTACTGATTTATTTAAAGAGTAATTAAGAATAAAATAATATTTCTGCTTTGAACTCTCTGAAAGGCCTTGCCCCATAGACTTTCATTAAAAAGATTACTGTAAATTTGACATTTGTTTGCTTTTACAAATTGAGAGATGAGTACAAATGATTTTCTTTCATAATCAACAACAGATGCTCTTGATAAAGTGTCATTTATGCCTGATCACACAACATTCCTTCAATCAAAACCTGAATGAAACCAAAACTGTTGTCGCATTTCAAACCCGAATGCAATACGCATACGTGGATAAATGAGGACATGGTCTCTCCATTCTTCACTGTAAAGAATTTGCAGCATTTTGGTCAAATTAACACATTTTTTGTTACTTTAACTTAAAAAATTAAGTTAAACAATTTCAACTTGAATTTATAAGTTATGTCAACTTTTTTAAGCCAAAACTTAAAATAGTAGGTTGAATTGACTTGCAAAACCAAGTTGTTTTAACTTTGTGCTGCATCTTTATTTACAGTGTGCATGAGTACATCTTGCTTGTATTTTATTGGTGTCACCACTGTGGCAAAATGACATCACGGTCTCACACTGACACTTGAGAGATGGTGGGTGTGAAGGGCACAGTGTGAAACATTAGATCATCAGAGTATGTGTGTGTGTGTGTGTGTGTGTGTGTGTGTGTGTGTGTGTGTGTGTGTGTGTGTGTGTGTGTGTGTGTGTGTGTGTGTGTGTGTGTGTGTGTGTGTGTGAGAGAGAGAGAGAGAGAGAGAGAGAGAGAGAGAGAGAGAAAGGGGATTTTTCAGAGTGCTGGGTGGTATGTTTCTGCCTGTGAGCGGGAATGAGTCTAGTTTATGAGAACTTCAATATCTTTATACAGAGTGCTCAGAATGATGAATATATGCGTGTGCATGTGTTTCTATGTGTGTGCGTTTGCATGTTAAAGTATCTGATTGATTGTGGTGCAGCCTAGGGTGTGTTTACAATAGTCTGCCATGCCTCTCTATGTCGTGTGTGTGTGTGTGTGTGTGTGTGTGTGTGTGTGTGTGTGTGTGTGTGTGTGTGTAAGGCAGAGAGAGAAAGACACAGCATACCGACATCTCTTCAATTAAGCAGCTAATCAATCCCAGACACACCCGCATTCAGAAACGAAACGAGGCTGCGCTTGTTAGGAAAGAATGTCAAAGTGAGAGAGAGAGAGGAGAGAGAGAGAGAGAGAGAGAGAGAGAGAGACTGAAGTAGAAACTGTCCAGGAATGTGTCAAAGTGTGTCCTACTGCGCCCCCTGCTCAGACTCTGTGAATTATTACTGTGAAGGTACAGTGTGGTGCTTAAGTTAGAAAATATAAAAGGTGTCTACATCTGAAATGACCAGGATGTCTTTGTAACAGCATGTGGATGTTTATAAGTGTATTCTGTGTAAATAAGATATGACTCCACTGTTTGGTCTACTTTAATCTGACACTGTGTTCTCACAAGGTGACACTACAAGTTTCTACTACTGCACACGAAAAATAACGGCCGATAAACTAGTAGACATTCATGTCCTATGAAGAGTTGCACATGGCCTGCATTGGATTGTGTAAATCTGCGAATGTGTAAGATTCTGCTCCTATATGAGCTTTTTATATGTTTAAAAAAAATGTACTTTAGCGACTAGACCTCATGTGACCCACCCACCGAAAGTGATGTATTTCAGTGTATTCCAATTAAAACAATGTGTGTGAAGTGGGTTAGGTTTTTTTTAACACTTGAATCCTTTAAAAATGACTGACTATGATAAATAATAAATTATTAGTTTAATATTATTTATATCTTTTATTTTAATCTTGTCTCCATACACTGTAAAAAATTATTTGGTTCAACTAAAATATTAAGTTATTTGGTTGCCTTAAAAAATTGAGTTTATTTGACTTATTAGTTACGGAGCCCCTAAGGGGACATGGAGCAAAAATTAAATAAAGTTTAGTTTTGCGTGCGCATGTGAAACTACCGCGTTTTGTTTCACGTGTGCATGTAAAACTAAACTTAAAAAAAAATTCTGCACATGAAGGTTTTGCGTGAGCACATGAAAGTTTCACGTGAGCACATGAAACTAAACTTTATGGGGAAGTTTCCCGGACCAGGATTAGCTTAATCCAGGACTAGGCCTTAGTTTAATTAGAAAATATAACTAGTTTTAACAAACATGCCTTACTAAAAACATTACCTGTGCATTTTGAGATAAAACAAAGGGCACTGTTGTATTTTACAATATGTTAGTGCAAGTTGTTTTCAGTTTGGAGAGCTCCTAAAAGTGATTAAGTCTAGGACTAGTCTAATCCCTGTCCGGGAAACCACCCCTAGATTTTTTTTACTCCAATGTCACCACAGAGCTCGGTAATTAGTTGACCCAAAAAAGTAGAAAAAAAGTGTACAAATATTGTGTCAACAAATAAAGAGTTTGGTTCCAAAACGAGATTACTCTTTTTATTTTTTCAAAAATCTTGTTTTTTGATTGTGCATTTCAATTAATATCAACCAAACTGCAGTTGGTTTGTTTTGATTTAAGCCTTCGTAAGTAAAAAAAATACAGCTAAGCAGCAAAATAAAACACAATAAAAACATGTTTTGACAAAAATTTAAAAAATGGAGTTATCTCGTTTTAAATATTTTTGAGTTGAATAAACTCATAATTTTAAGGCAACTAGGTAACTTATTTTATTAAGTTGAAACAACATTTTTTTAACAGTGTATGTTTATCCCCAAAGTATTGGTGGTCTTTTGTCATATATGCATCATCGTTGTATTCATTTTAATCATTTAGTCATCCCACTATGGTTGTATGGCTTCACAGAAATAAACTTTTATCCTATGGCCCTAATTAGACAGGTTGCATTTTTTGCAGTGAGAGGTGAGTTTTTTAATAGTTTTTTATTGGTAATAAAAGTTTGCGCACTGTTTATGCCTGGCAGTATAGGTTTGAATGCCTCACGTTTTAGCCACCTGCTGTGCCGCGCGTTTTTGTAGGGGTGCTCTGAGCGCCTGAAGATACAAAAAATCAACTCTGAGCAGAAAAGCGCAGATGTCATTTGAATTTTTTTCATGGTCCAATCGAAGGAATGGAGAGGTGAGCCTTCCTTTGTGGTGACGGACAATAACAGTTGTTTGGAACATCCGAAACCTCTCACCCTTGATCAAGGTTTTTGTAAGCTTCTGCTAATATAACAGCAAATCCAAGTTTTGCTATAATCCTTAAACAGGACAGCTGATTTTGTGTTTGCCTAGCAAAAAAAAAAAACCGCAGTGCACTGCTCTATTCTAAATAAAAAAAATAAAACAAAAAGGCAATGGATAGTTTACCCAAACATATAATTCTGTCATCATTTACTCACCCTTAAGTTGTTCCAAACCTATACAAATTGTTTTGTTCTGATGAACACAAAGGAAGATATTTTGAAGAAAGTTTGTAACAAAGTAGATCATTGACTTAGGATAGTAGGACAAGGTAATGCTGTGAAAGTGAATGGTGCCCCTGATCTGTTTTAAACATGATTTAAAATATGATAATTTGTGTTCAGCAGAACAAAGACATTAATATATGTTTGGAATAACTTGAATATGAGTAAATGATGACATAATTATTAGTTTTACGTGAACTATCCCTTTAAGTAATAATCCCTGTGATGAAGCAGTGGTTTACAGTGAGTTTTAGAGCTGTTGTTCTGCTGTAGTGACAGGATGTAAGCAATGCTTCACTTATTTATTAGGCTGGTTGGGATGCTCAAACAGACCAATGTTTTGATAGCACCACCTGACTATTCAAAGGATAAATGCATATAAATACAAAAACATACAAAAATAAGTAAACTAAAGCAAGGACCACAGGAAAACACTGTCTGTCGTCTATTTCCCAACTGACTTAGGATTTATAAAACTTAAAAAAGCAAACTTTACATTTCTTGAGCAAATAGCATGTAAACTTGTATACGGAATGTGTACATTGGACAAAAGAACGACGTGGATGGGGCATACACAAATGAAATTGATAAACAAACCAATCATTAAAAAATTTTGTGAAAGTAAGGTGGTGAAATGTGTGGAGCAGTGTTTTGTAACTTTGAAAATGTTACTGTGGAAAGAGCAGTTAGTATAACTTTACAAAAATAGAAACCAAAGGACTGACATAATGTTTTGTCACTTGTTGCGGCTGGAAAAGACTAAATCAAAAATCTACAATGATGAGATCTTGTCATGCCGGTTTAGAACACAGTGTGACTGACATGAGACTCCAAGAAATTCCCCTTTTGAAAGCAGCCAGGAGCTCAGAGTACAAATTCTACCGCAAAAGAAAAACAGAGCAGAAAAAGCTTGGTTGTGGCACAAGGAAATAAATTAGGAGAGGAGAGATCGAAGTAGCTGATTAATAGTCCAGACATTATGGAATGTGTGTGTATGTGTATTAGAGAGAGAGAGGAAGAGAGAGAGATATATTTCAATAAGATTTTACAAGTGGTGCTTGTAAAAATGGTTGAAAATTTGCCGGCACATGTCAAAGGTGTAATGCTGCGTTCACACCAGCCACGGTTGAGGCGTCAAGTGCAAAGTGATTTCAATGTTAAGTCAATGTGAAGACACGTTAACGCTTGCGTTTAGTTTGCGCGAATGGAGCGTATGGCGCGATACGCGCGAATGGTGCTTTGTGTGCATTTTGCGTTGGACGCGAATTTGCGGTTGACGCCCGAGTTGAAAAATTTGAACTTTGGCGGATTTTCGTGCCGCGTTAACCAATCAGGAGCCTGTTTGGTCACTCTTCAGCATGAAGGCTTGATATTGTCCGTGAGCAGTCACCCGGAGCTATACGACACAAGTTCTTATTTCTATAGAGACAGGAATGTAAAGGGCCTGGCTTGAAAGAGTGTCAGTGAGGACATTGGGTAACCTGGTAAGTTGTAAATACACATTTCACTTTTGAGTCACGTGACGTTTATCGTCCCGCACCATTAATTTTCCCCCTATAGTAAGGTGACTAAATACGGTAACTCTCTCGATAAATGCACAACATCAGCCATCCTGCAAACAGACAACCGCAAAGCACTTGCTCCTCCCACAAGAAACGGATTTTGCCTCTGACGTGCCTCAAATGCTTGCTTTTTCCACGCGTCTACCTCGCTCTAGCCGCGCGAATGCATTCAAACTGTTCAGGCGGCAAACTAAGGCGCAGTAGACGAGATTTTGACGCCTGAAACAGGGTTGGTGTAAACGCAGCATAATGCAGGGTTCACACCAGACGCGATTGAGGCAGCAAGCGGGAGTGATTTAGATGTGAAGTTAATGTAAAGTTGCGATTAGACATCATGCGGCGCAGTATGCGCGGTAGGCGTGGCGCGAATGGCGTGGACGTGCGGATGGTGTTGAACGTGGGAAGGTGCGGCGCGGATGTTGTGTTCCGCGTGAATTAAGCGTTGCCGCGGGAAATGCGTGAGTTGAAAAATCTGAACTTCGGCAGATTTCCGCATTAACCAATCAGGACCTTGCTGTAGTAGTGACGTGATTACAGGAAGCGAGCGGAGTCTCAGCGGAGTTGCAGAAGCCCCTCCCATGACGCGTGTGATTTCAATATTAAGCCAATGTGAAGACGCGTTGATGCATGTCTGGAGGTCTCGCAACGCAAATGAGGCGTTTAGCGCAGCGCAAAATGAGCGTTGCAGCGGGAAACGCGTGAGTTGAAAATTATTTAACTTTGGCGGAAAAACGTGCCGCGTTAACCAATCAGGAGCTTGCCTTTAGTAGTGACGGGATTACAGGAAGCAAGCGAGTTGCAGAAGCCTTTCCCATGATGTGAATTTCCGTGTGAATGTCTCGATGACTAGAATTTCACGTGCAAATGAAGCGAGTAAACTCAAAATGTTAAAGCGCCAAACTAGATGCAGTAGACATGAATTTGACACCTCAAACATGGCTGGTGTGAACCCACAGTTATGAGTGGTTTCTAGGTGATTGATGGGCCAGTTATCAAACGCATGCGCCTACAGGAGAATATAGTATGTAGCACAGGAGATGCATTGCATTTTGTCTATAAACTATAAATAAACAATAAATACATTTTATCAAATAAACTATACTTTGCAAGCCTGTGCGTTTGACTGTGCGTACACAAAAAACAAACTATAGTCTGGGCTTTAGACTACAACCTTAATGGTTAAATATCACTTTTTAACTTTGTCCATCTTTGTTTGTACAGTCGCAAGCAGAAAAGAGTTTGTGGAAATGCAATGTTTTATCTCACCAAATTGTTCTCACCTGATGGAAGGGTTCTAGCAGACCAATCACAGCGCTTGCTTTCCACATAGACTTTATGGGTTGTTACATTTTAGGGGAGGTTGTGGGGCTAAGCATTTATGCGTACACTCTCATCAAAGTTTATGGGATAATTTATGGGTATTTGATTGGTAAATAAAGTTTTATAGCTTAGGTAATAGCATTTCTCTAAACATTTTAAAGTATCATTCATGTCTGTAACAGAACAGTGCAGGGCAAGTTATAAGGCAAAGGTTAATTGTAAGGGTTATGGAATGAATCAAATCAGTAATCCCAAGTTAAGCACACACCACTAAATATGGGTTATGTTTTCGCTCATAATGCCTCAATCAATGTAAACCCACTATGGAACACCAAATCACTTAAATTCAGTTGTAATATGTTTAGATCATTTTCGATGCGCCAGGATAAAGAAAGATAAATTTGGTTGTGTTTCATAATTGGATACATTGCTAATGGGATTGGATTCACACTGGTCAATCTATGAGTGATGAATCAGTTTGTGTGTTCACTGAGAATCAAACCTATGATCTTGGTGGTGCTATAACCATGCATACCAACTTAGCTGCAGATATGTGTGGTTTGCCTATATCCACTAAATGTTTCATGCACTTTGTGTGTTTGGCTTAAATGTGTTAATGATGGTAATAACATGTATTTCTGTGCGTGCAGGTGTGTGACTGACCTCTGCTCTGTGTTAAAGATGGCAAACACATGTTTGCTGGACATGAAGCTTTTTTCTATGTCTCGTACTTTCAGGTTGTCCAGAAGCAGCATATATTTCTTTTCTTTTTCCTAAACAATGAGATAGACAATAAATATCTATCAACCTAGTAGGCTACATACCGAGAGAATTTAAAGCCTTCAAACATCTGAATGTGCCTATGATGCCCAAAAATGTTATTCAGGTATGCAGCCCACTAGAGGCTTGAAATCGACAATAAAGAATCTAAAAATAAATCAAAAAGTTATCATTTACCTTCTTTTATTTCCAAACCTGTACAGTTTTCCTTTTCTTATGTAGAACCCAAAGGAGACGTTTAGCAGAATCTTAACACTGATCTTGCAGTGAATGGTGAAAATACAATAACTATAAATGCCTATTCAAAAAGAAAGGTACAAAAAGGTCCAAAACTGTACATTTTCTGTCGCTGGGGTGGTACCTTTATGGGTATACAACACAATGAAATATTGTACTTTTTGGGATACAATATTATACCCTTAGGACCAATTATGTACCTTAAAGGACAAGTTCTGTATTTTACACTTTAAGCCGTGTTTTCAGATTGTTTATGATGAAATTGAACGGTTTTGACTAAAATTTGGACATATGATGCTGGCCCGGGAATTTTCGGTTTCTGTGGTATCAGCCCCCACCTCTACAATGGCTGTATAGGTGCACTGGAACAATCCTTCCTAAAATGCATTAAACTTTCGTTTACAAAGACGTGAAACTCACCGAGTGGTCAGGGGTGTTCACTGATATGCCCACACAAAAATCGCGGCAAAAGATGCTTTCCAAAGGGTTTTATCGTAGTTTTTGTCCAACTCCATTGACTTGTATAAGATGTGCTATGTGGTACGGTATTACTCCGCGCCGGGAACCTTGTTTGTATTCTAGCGACAGGAAAGGTACAGTTTTGGACCTTTTTTGTGACAGTGTGTAGTCAATACACCTCAGAGCTTTATTTCAAGTCTTTTGAAGCTATACAATTTTGTTTGAAGAACAGACTGAAATTTTTTAGTAAATGAGTGAAGTTTAGTAAAAGATTAATTTCAGACTGATCCTCACACAAATGATCATTTCGTTTTATTTTGTATACTTGTGTATTTTTATTTTTAATGAAAAACTGCAAGAAAATATTCTGCCATCTACATTTGTAGTCCACAGAAGAATTTAAATCATAAAGGATTAAAAAACAGGTGAGTAAACAAAATTTTTTGGGGTGAACCTTACTTTTAAAACCCTAGTCTAATATAGAGACTTTGGGGGATGATTTAAGCATTCAAACATTTGAAATGTCTACAGTAGGTAGGCAGTTCACCAAGTTTTGTGATGCATCCTGTATCCAAAAAAGATCAAACAAACTGTGACAGTATATCTAAAAAAAAATAGTGAGAACTGGAAAAGAAGACTACGAAAAAAGACAGGAGCGTAAAAGCAAAAACAGTAGATCAAGTAAATCAATAATCTATCAAAAGAATAAAATCTATCGTAGATTTACTTGATTATTCCCAGGAAGACCTCAGGCAACTGGACAAAATCAATGAAATGCGCACATAAAAATTGGCACACAAAAAAACTTTTTACTCTCCAAGTTAGATTTGAGAAAGAAAAAGTATAAAAAAATGAAGGAAGAGTTGAGAGATAGAGAGTAAGCCCACATGTGGAAGTCATTATTCGGCCCAAGGCTCTGAAACACAACATTTCTGCTGAAAAAAAGCAAAAGACCTCCGCTCTCCTCCTCTCTGTCTGAACAGGAGGGGCCGGGGTCTCAGGAAACGGCTTGGATTACATTGCAAATAACGGAAAGGAGATGTAGGAGAGAAAGAGAGGAAGAGAGGATGAAAGTGTGAAGCATGAGTACTGAAAGAATAAAAAATGAAAAACAGAAGGTAAAGAGAGAGCCGTCTGATGGCGCTATCAATGATTGGGTCTGATGGAGTCACCGTGCGGTGCAGAATTTCTTGGAAAATCTATGCAGGTATTTTCTTAAATCTGCAAGGCCATCTTACAACAATTTAAAAACCAGAGTGCCTTCACAAATAATTCACCACAAAAAGCACATTTTATCATAATTTTGTCACCCTCATGTCATTTCAAACCCGCAAGCTCTTACTTTTCCTTTGGAACACTGAAGAATTGTTACATATTTTTTTCCGTATAGTAACGGTTAAAGGAATACTTAACCCAAAAACGAAAATTGTGCAATCATTTACTCACTCTCGTGTTGTTCTTAACCTTTAGGAGTTTCTTTATTCTGTATTGTACACAAAATTAAGATATTTTGATAATTGATGGTAACCATACAGTTATCGGTACCCATTGACTTCCATAGTAATTGTTTTCCTACTTTGAAAGTTAAAGGGTACCGTCAACTGTGTGGTTAAGATCATTATCAAAATATCTTCTTTTGTGTTCAGATGAAAGAAACTTATACAGGTTTAAAACAACATGAGGATGAGTAAATGATTACACAATTTTATTTTTAAATGAAATATCCCTTTAATAATTGGGGTCGTCAAGCTCTAAATAGGACATAAAACAACATGTGTTTTAACCCTTGTGGGTTGTTCCAATTCACTACCCTTTCGGGCTGTCTGTGCACAAAAAAGGCCACCAAATCAAACAGCTGTAAAAATGTATCAGATTAATTTTTTTCATCAATCTGCCAATCAACCTCAGCACCGATCAAACCCACCAATTTCCATGATTTCAACTCCTCAACCGCCAAGCTCATAAGCGGTGTCACTGATCACAAATTGATTGATTTTCAACATAAAAAGTGATTGTGGACTGGATTTTTTTTTACCTTGGGCATGCCAAAGATTGGTAAAAACATTGGCTTTGATGCATTTTTTGTTTTTGTGCAGCATCAGTTTTTATTCTTTTTCTCCCTCATTTACTGTTTTTGCCCCATTGACTTCCATTATAGAAAAAAATAAAAACTGATGCTGCACAAAAACTAAAAATGCATCAAAGCCAATGTTTTTACCAATCTTTGACAAGCCCAAGACTGTGAAAAAGGTCAAAAAATCCAGTCCACAATCACTTTTATATTGAAAATCGGTTATTTTTTTTCATCAAATCAGTGACACCACTTACAAACTTGGCAATTAAATAGTTAAAATCATGTAAGTTTTGTAAGCATTTAGTAGTTATGATCAGTACTGAGGGTGATTAACAGATTCATAAAAAAATTGGAAAAAATATTCATCTGATACATTTTTACAGCGTCCAATTCAGTGGCCTTTTTGTACACGAACAACCCGAAAGGGTAGTTAATTTGTCCACGGTATATTGTTGAGTTTTTGAAAAAGATCAAAGCATTTTCTCAAAATATGTGTAAATATAAGATTTGTCGCCAAAAATCATTCCTTTTGAATGAAACACAGAGAAAGTTGTGGCCAAATTAAGACATAAAAAAAACAAAAATGGCCAAAAATGGCCTCAACAACCCATAAGGGTTAAAGTGGTCCATACACCTTGTGCACTATAGTTCGTTTTTTATAACCACGCCAGTTATGTGGAAAGAACAAGACCGAACTCATCATTCATTGAAAGTTGATGTCAGATATTACAGAAGTAAGAACTACTGTTTATGCGTCAATGATCTTGACACGCCACTTTTAAATTCTGGACGTGAATGCGGATAAGACGTGTGCTTCAGGGACAGGCAAAATAATTAGAAAATAATTTCAAACTGTTCTACACTCTCAAAATAAAAGGTACAAGAAGTTACAAAAGCTTTGGTACCTTTCCAAAAAGTACACTTTTGTACCTAAATGGTGCATAATGGTACCTCAAAGATACATATCTGTACCAAAATTGTACATATAAGGACTTTTTTTTCTGAGAGTGTAAACACAAACGTTTGAGGTAGAGTTCAAAAGTATATAGCGCACATGTCATGTGATTTATGATGCTTTTATATTTTTTATTATTTTCATCTTTACACCGTGGCAGCCCCTGATCACTATATAAAATCTTCATAACAATTTCTCAAAATTGTCTACATTTTCATTCCACAGAAAGAACAAATGAAATGTCATAAATGCGAGAATACAATGACAGAATCAAATTTTTTGGGTGAGCTACTCCTTTAAACTATCACACTGTATCTCCTTTCCTCTCTTGTCCTCCCTGACTCTCTGCACCCCTCCTTTTTTGCTCCCCTCGAAAATGTTCTCTCTTTTTTTCATTCCAGAGGGGCCCACTTCCTGCCTGAGATTTTAGAGGTTAAAAAAAGTTAGAAATGACAGGCTGGCGTTAAGAATACAACATCTGGTACCGCTTTAGTGAGAGAGCGAGAGAGAGAGAGCGAGCGAACGAAAGGGAAAGAGAGATGGGGTAGGGAAGTCCAGAGATTGGCTGCGAGTACCGAGAGAGTACGGAGAGAGAAAGACGAATGGATATGAGTGAGTCGGACCAAGAGATTGAAAGAAACAGAGGAATTGAGAAACAACGGACCACTCCAAAGTTTATTCCCCAAGGGTCCCATCAACCCTTATATGGCCAGAGGGGTCCCTCCCTCGTTCTCGCTCTCTCTTCTTCTTTCTCTGACTTTCCCTCTTTTTTTGCTACGCTGTCCATAAACGTCCTGCCAGATAGCCGGCTGTGGAAGCAAATGTGCCACGTCAAGGCTGGATACTGAACGGCGACGCAGAAAAACGCAGGATGCGCTGGGTCTCGGGAACGGGAAGGAACCGAGCGAGAAAGTCGCAACGGGTAAACGAATGTTTGGAGTCAGTCTCTTCATTCCCGCCTAGAATGAAAGCAAGCAATGGAGACTTCAGTCCTGTTTATTTTGCATCTTCTGTCGCCTCCGGTGAAGGTCGGGGTCAGCGAGGTTGAGTAACTGAAATAGATAAAGTTAAAGTAAGGACTGAAATGAGAGAAAGAGGGCTCCTGCTCCGTCGTCCCAGTGTTCAGACTACCTGTTCAGGATATTACTGGTGTACAGTAGTCTGCACATTGGTTAGACTGTGCAAGGATTGTGCAACACTTAAAAGAAAGATGATGATGCAGGTGAAAAGGTTTTGCTGTGTTGTTTTGGTTGTCTATACAAATGCATTGTAACTTTTCTCTCTGTCTAGTATAGCGTTGGTCATATTGCATGTCTCAGTCGACAGAGTTCGGTGCCGTTGGCGGTAATGACAGAAAACGTTTTCTCTGTGATGGGAAAACTTGGATTCAGGTGATTATGCAGGTTTGGACCTAAAGGCTGCCGTGTACGGGAGATCAACTACATAATGTGGTTTATCTTACTTTTTTAACATGGTAACGTGTAGCTAACTCTTAATTTAATGTGGGCCGCTTTAACAGATTGTGTCATGCCGAATTTTCCATATGACTGCTCTAATATGACACGGCTGCTGTAAATGTGTACATATTCCGATTGAGGTTTTCAAGAAAGTTTTCTGAGGACATCTGGGCGTCAGGCTAGCTGTCTTGAACCTTTGTTTGTATCTTCAGATGATTAGAAGGCCACTGATCTTGCTAACACACTCACTGCAGCATAATCACGTAGCCGCACGCATACATCCAGACTTGGAGGAGGTGAAAAGAGAGTGATTATGCAGAAAGCAAATAGAAGTGGAGGGGTGCACAAGTCATCTGTTTTCCCTCACGTAGCTCTACGCAGAAAGAGAGAGAGAGAGAAAGACTAAAGGAATGCGTGTCTGTTTAGTGTTGGGCGCTGATTAACCCAAACCAGCAATCCCAACTCAAGAGCGCCATCGGTACTGGGATCAATTTACAGAAAGGAAGAGAATATAAGAACATCTGATGCCACTTTGTATTAAAGCCCGACTAAAGTTTTTAGGGTTAAAAATGTTAATCTTACAAATGCGTAATTATTTGTATTTGTAGTGTTTGCATGCAGATTGTGAGAATTGCAATGTGATCTGCTACAAGGGGTGAGGGGCTGTATCTCTCTCTTCCTCTCTCTCTCTCTCTCTCTCTCTTTCTCGGCAGGCTCTAGAAGGCTGGATGGTGTTTGGACAAACTCTTACAATTTTCCACCAAGGAATGTGTATGGCCCCAGAGAGACTGCCAACCACAGAGACAAAATAAAATGAAGCGAAAATAAAGAAGATAGACAGAAAGATGGCGAGGGTAAAAAGATGATATAGTATGATATATATGAAGTTAAATATAAAAATTGCTGCGGTTCTACACAGAGACAAAAATATGTGCATAGTTATGTAAGAATAGCAGATATGAAGTGGAAAATCAGTCCAGGCAGAATATTCGAAAATCACTGCAATAATGGCTTTAGCAGAACAGGAATTCAGAAACCAAACTAAACTAAAATCTGATGTATCAAAAGTATTTTTAATATTTACGCTGAATATATAATAGTGTAATAGCATAAATCAGTTTATATGCTCTGTGAAAAAAGTGTATGACCTCCAGAAACTCGAATAAATTTTATATAAATTCCTATATTTGACATTACACAGCCTTTGAATTTCAATATACATAAAACTCAGTGTTTGCTTTTATCGTTGCATGCATTTGGCAGTTAAGTGAGGGCGTTGAGCATAAGTGTGTTTGGGCCCGTGCATGTGTTCTGTGTATATCAATATACATGTGTGTGTTTGCGTGTGTGTGTGTGTGTGTGTGTTAGTTTGACTTGGGGGAGATCCAGCTATGTCAGGGTGATCCAGTCCAAATGCCTTTATTCCCAATGGACATAGAGAGAGAGAGACATAGAGATTGGGGGTATGCTAGAAAAAGAGGGCAAAAATATACAAGCAAGGGAGAAAGACCATACACCAAGAAAGTAAGAGAAAAAGTTTTAAAAAGTTGAATCTGTCTGGGAAAGGGGACCAGTAGGACTCTAATCTAAAGAATAGAAAAATGTCTTTTTTTATGTTTACATATTTTGTTTACAGACTAAAACCATATTTACTGTGTCAATGTACTGTACTGTTTTGGCTAAAACAACGTGATTTTAGGTTTTTCTTGAATTGTTATGTATAAAATGTGGACATTGATTTATGTTATATTATTAAAATGTAATAATTGAAATGTTTAAACATGATTGGGGCATATGTTTGCATTTGACATTATCCGCGTTTCCTGTCCGGAGAAGCAGGCTGCGCTGCCATTGGCTGAGAGCGTTGTCTGTCTGCCTGTCTACACTTGCTGTGCAGAACTTCCTGCACCTGTACAGCAGGCACAGACAGGCAGACAGATGGCAGCCCGCCTGACAGGCCACACAGTGTGACTGACACAAAGAACAGCCAATTGGAACTCCTTCCTTGCCTTTTCCCAAAATCTCTACAGGGAACTCTTGGAAACTGTACTTTGAGCACTCTCGCCATACACTCATCATAAAGAAATCAATGAAAACCTGCATGATTAAATCTCTAAAATACTTTATACTCGCCTCATCGTCTTTAAACCAGGACAGGCTTTCGGCTGTGAGCACAAACCAGTATTCTCTGGCTCCTCCTTTGATCAGACTGATGTTGTTGATGGTTAACCAGCCCTTACGGATCACCTGAAGGGCAAGGAAAGGGGTGAAAGGTCTTGGTTCATGGTATAGTAAAAATGTTTGTGAGATTCTCTGCTCCTTTAAAATCAGGAAGTCAAGGTAAGCAGGTCAAATCTACATCTAAATATTTAAAGGTGCAGTGTGTAAATTTTAGCGGCATCTAGTGGTGAGGTTGCGAATTGCAACCAACGGCTCAGCCCACTGCCCACCCCTCGCTTTTAAAACGCATAGAGAAGCTACAGTAGCCGCCACCAGAAAGACATGTCATCGACGGAGACAAAAATGTTTGTCCGTTAAGGGCGTCTGTAGAAATGTGGTGGCACAAAATGGCGTCTTCCACGTAAGGGGACCGTTGTGCATGTAGATAAAAACATCTCACTCTAAGGTAATGAAAACATAACGATTTATTATAAAAAGGTCTTTATATTGCATTATATTGCATTTCTGTCAAGAGATCCTTCTAAAAATTACACACTGCACCTTTAACATACAGCAAAACGTAGAGTGATATTCATGGATAAAACAGTGATGGAGGTCTTGATAGATAGATATATGGATAGATAGACAGATCAGATCTAGAACAGTAAAGCTTTAAAATAAAAGCTACTAGGAAGGGGATTAAAGGGAGGGGGTGATGATAAAAAAGGAAGCAGAGTGTCAGGATAGCAAATGAAAAGGGGGAAAAGGCCCAAAACATCCCATAGGAAATATGAGTCACTTTCTGGCTGATCAAGGGCCTGAGTGTGAAAACAGAGCTTTATCCTGTGCGTCATCTGTTCAGTTTAGCAATATTATAAGCAATTGCGAAATCACACTTTTAAACTAATGCATTGAAAATATTTATATCACCATAGTTGAACTAAACAGAAGAACAAACAGCAAAATAAATATTTTGGTTACCAGATGATGCAATACTTAGGAATAGATGAAATTTTAATGCATTTTATCACCTACAGTTTGAATTAAACATCCAAAAATGAAGAACATAACAATACAACAAGACAAAAAATGTCTTTGATTTGTGACTGTACTTGCCTTTGTGTTTGCAGCGCGGCATAATTTTTGTTTAACTTTAGGAATCAAACACACACACCAAATGGATTAAGATCAGAGGGGAGTTTCAGATTCCATTCTGTTTTTAACATTAGCTCACACACTCACGCACACATCTGTTTACTTGTGTGTTTAAAGTGCTGCAAACTGAAAGGAAGTTCATTCACAGATAGAAAAAAAATTAAAGTACTTTAAAATAAATTACAATGATAAAGTATAACAGAATAAACAAAGCAGGTTATTGTTAATAGAAAAAGGTTTCAGGATGCGGTTCAGGATTTCTGTTTGAGTTTTTAATACATAAAAGACACTGCTGGGTGAATCAGGATTCAGAAAAAGAGCTTAGAGATCAAACGAGTCCTGTTTTGGATTGTACCAAAACTAAAGAAGTAGGAAAATGTAGTGCCTGCAGAACTATGACATGCACATTGGCCCTCATTTATCAAAAGTGCGTACACCAAAATTCCAGCGTACACCTGGCGTACACCCAAAACCACGGTGACTTTGAGATTTATCAATATGGACGTTGGCGTACGGTACGCTCAAATCCTACGCCTGCTCAGGAGGTGGTGTACGCACATTTTGAGTTAGTGGAGAAATGCGCAAACACTTCCTAACACCACAAAACGCACTGACAAACTAAAATATATGATATATTATGACCCACTGTAAAAAACATAATAATTACAAACTTCAGTGTTTATTTTTATGCAACATGGACTTCAATGTTTAATTTGAGAGACTACCAAAGCATTTGATTTGTATGCATATGTATTCCTTCAGTTGAGAGCCTGTGCGCTTTACCTGACGTTTCAGGGCAAAGCATGTGAGCGGAGCGGAGCCTTGAGCGGTGCGGTAATATTACCATCAAAGCGCCTTTCTAAAAAGTCCGCTCGCACCGTTCGTTGAACCCAGAACGCCCTTTGATAATTTGCTAGTTCGAGAATCTGTAAAAACGTCTAGCAATAAGTTGTGGAATTCAAGCCTTATACATAAATGTAAAGTAAAAATCAAAGTTAAGGTTGGACAGGAAGAAAACATTAAAAGGAAGTGCGGAGAGACTGTAAAAGTTAGCAAATATTCATCCTGGAATCTGAAGCGGCACATTGCAAGAAAGCACAAGGATGTCCTACGAAAACATGGTAATAATGCATCAAAAGGTAAGCTAGTTACATACCATTCGATGATAAATAAATAGCTACACATGAATAGGTAAAGTAAAATGTTTGTGTTGAATGGAGCCATAAATCCGATCATGATGACATGCGGACAAAATAATGGCCACGAATTATCTTTTATGCTACATTATGGACACTTATTTTTCTTATTTAGTCTAAAGTATGGCCATAAATATAAAATTCGTTCCCAATATTCAACAGTTTGTTCCTTGGGATTAATTATTATAATATTTCGTCATTACTATTACAATTATTATTACTTCAAATTATGAATTAGCCTAGTAAAACATGTGGATGTCGTGGAAACAAATTGTTAATTTGAATTATATCCGGAGCTCCGTATGAAACTGGATCTTAGCTAACAAACAACTGTATGTAAATACAGAAAAACACACTATAAAAGTTACTACATCATTTTAAAATATTATTTAAAATAAACTTAACCGAACCATTAAGCAGACATATAATTTAGATGTAGGCAACAGTAAATAATAATAATAATAATAATAATAATAATAATAAATAATTATTATTCTAAATATCAATTAAGCGTCATTAATTATAAAAATAATAATACAAATATTACAAAATGTCATGCAATTATTAATGTGTCTTTAATCCCGCTCTTTAAACTCCCAAATAAAACAATTTTGTTTCTTTCCACTTCCCCGGTTTGTCTTCTTTGCCGTCTTCCATGTATCAATGTCGTAAAATGAGGGCGTGGGGGAGGTGGAGACTTGAATTTATATGGGTGTGTTATTCTAATGACGATTGTTTTCAGCCGCGGCATTTATGAAGGGCAGATATTGCGTACACCTGAATATCAACGGTACGCACAGTTTCATAAATCAGGCGGTGAGAGGAGTGTAAGCATAATCTTACGCCAACATATACGCCCGTTTCTACGTAAGAATGATAAATGAGGGCCATTGTGTTGATGCTTTTTAAGTAAACAAAATCTAAATTCCTGAGTCCCAGAATGCCTTGTGTATGGTTTATATGACCACAACAACGGACAAAAAGGTGGAAAAATGCAGAGGAAAAGAAAAGGCGGAAAACATTCTGCTACATTCAGAGACAAACTGGCTTTTGACATACAAACAAACACACTGTTTGACACTGGTGGACAGTAGGTAAGGCTTACAGACACTGGACTCGTACAATTTGACTGGGTGGTGGAGGTGCAGCGCCCTAAAACATCAGCAGAGAGGACAGAATTAAACCATTAAGTGAGTCTCTGCTGGCACACCTGTACCTCACATTCACAAAAAGAGCACATTTGTTTAACCCAAAAAATATACATATTTTCATTTCCGGTTCTTTTGTCTATTATGGAAAGTTTCTAAGAGAATATCAGACAAGATATTGGCTACTGCGATAGATCAGTAATTAAAATGAAACACAATGCAGTTAGAGTTAAAGCTCTATTAATGTTTATTCACCATGTTGTGAACAGAACAGAACAGAACAGATCACAATACACGACACAACTGTAATGATGAATGTTCCCGTTTCAATAATCATTTTGCTCTGTTATCTAATATTGTGCTGTGTAATTGCTATGGGTACTATAACATGTAGAATGAACTTTAAAGGATGCACGTGTGCAATTCATTTATGCCCTACTGTAAATGTGATACACTCTTGTGTGGACATGAAGAATTATTGCACATTAGCTAAGAAAAATTCAAAAAGTTTCACTACACTTTTTATACTAATTTATATGATTATACTAGTTTGTTCATAAAGGTTTTCCTTTTGTTTTTGTGCATCCTTTAAAAAATGTGCTGGCTGCTTAAAGGAATGTTCCATTTTCTTAAAAGAAAAATCCAGAAAATGTACTCACCACCATGTCATCCAAAATGTTGATGTCTTTCTTTGTTCAGTCGAGGGGAAGTTGTGTTTTTTGAGGGGAGCATTGCAGGATTTTTCTCATTTTAATGGAATTTAATAGAGCCCAACATTTAATACTTAACTCAACACTTAACAGTTTTTTTCAACGGAGTTTCAAAGGTCTATAAACGATCCCAAACGAGGCATTACGGTCTTATCTAGCAAAACGATTGTCATTTTTGACAAGAAAAATAAAAAATATCCACTTTTAAACCACAACTTCTCGTCTAGATCCGGTCGTGATGCGCCAGCGCGACCCCACGCAATACGTCATGACGTCAAGAGGTCACAGAGGACGAACACGAAACTCCGCCCCAGTGTTTACAAGTGTTGAGAAAGAGGACCGTTCCGACGTTAATGTATGTCAACTGATACTAATTAATGTCTTTGTGTCAGTTTATTGTTTATAATGGTCCGCAAATGTGCATTTTATATATGTAACACGGGACCTCCCTACGCGCATTTACGTTAGGTCGCGCTGGACCGGACCCAGACGAAAAGTTGTGGTCCAAAAGTGTATACCTGTCACTTTTCTTGTCAAAAATGACAATCGTTTCGCTAGATAAGACCGTAATGCCTCGTTTATAGACCTTTGAAACTCAGTTGAAAAAAAATGTTAAGTGTTGAGTTAAGTGTTGGGCTCTATTAAAGTCAATTAAAATGAGAAAAATCCTGGAATGTTTTCCTCAAAAAACATAATTTCTTCTCGACTGAACAAAGAAAGACATCAACATTTTGGGTGACATGGTGGTGAGTGGATTGTCTGGATTTTTCTTTTAAGAAAACGGAATATTTCTTAAATATTCTGCCCTACAAAGGCAAAAGGCAGTAACTTAGTTTTTGGTCAAACACATTACTTATTGATATTTTTGAGACATTCAAGACCTCCTTTATTATTTGCATTAGTATCTTGAGTCAATTTTATGTTTTTTCAAGAAAATAAAAATAAAGAAGAAATTAACTGACAACTGAAACTCACTATAAGTCTAAACTTTAAAGACCTCCTTTATTATTTGCATTAGTATCTTGAGTCAATTTTATGTTTTTTCAAGAAAATAAAAATAAAGAAGAAATTAACTGACAACTGAAACTCACTATAAGTCTAAACTTTAAAGACCTCCTTTATTATTTGCATTAGTATTTTGAGTCAATTTTATGTTTTTTCAAGAAAATAAAAATAAAGAAGAAATTAACTGACAACTGAAACTCACTATAAGTCTAAACTTTAAAGACCTCCTTTATTATTTGCATTAGTATCTTGAGTCAATTTTATGTTTTTTCAAGAAAATAAAAATAAAGAAGAAATTAACTGACAACTGAAACTCACTATAAGTCTAAACTTTAAAGTCATTTTTCTCAGTTTCACACTCTAGCAAGTTAAGGTCTTTTGCCTTTGTAGGGCAGTATTGGCAGAGAACATTTTATTTATCAACCTTAAGCCGAATCATTAATCTATTATTCAGACATAAATTTGTAAGAAACTTGCAGGTACTGCAATCTTAGATCCCAGAAATGTTGTTACTGTCTTGGGGAAAAAGGCATTAAAATTTGATGCTCCCTCTTCGTGGAATAACTTAAAAAATAAGTTGAAACTTACAGAGCTGGTTTGAGGGGATTTTAGATAAATTGGAGGCCGAAACAATCTGATTACATTAAGTATTGATATTTATTCATCTTTAACTCTTGTTTTAATTTGTATGTCTGTATTCGTGTATGTATTTGTGCATGTTATTTGTTAAACCGACACGAAAATCTGTTGCTGTCTTAAGCCCTATTCAGACAGTAATTGTTACTCATGGGGACGTAAGGTATTTTCATCATTTACAAGGGAAGTCAGTGATTTTGTTGCTGTCTGTATCCAGAATGTCAGTGTTTTTCTCTCCGACCACCGCGTTAAAATTCTCGGCCGAATTACATATTGTTTTTTGACAAACACCAAGGTTGTGTGGTAATTAAATATCGTAGTCCACGTCTCTGAGTTTATAAAAGGGCATCAATGCAAAAGTCATTCTGCACATCCTTTTAAGACCACTGAAAAGCACTGTATGGTCACACGCTTCGTGTTTATTCTGCATCAGTGAAGCATCTTTCTTTCTTCACTCTTTTACAGCGAGCGAGAGGTGATATAAATAAAGAGAAGAAAATCATGAAAACGTTTAAAATGTCTGTTATCAGCAGCAACAAGTGCTAAATACAATTTTAAAGGTGCAGTGTGTAATTTTTAGAAGGATCTCTTGAAAGAAATGCTAAATATTATACAAAACTATATTATCAGGGGTGTATAAAGACCTTTTTATAATGAACCATTATGTTTTTATAACCTTAGAATGAAACGTTTTTATCTACATACACCGAGGGTCCCCTTACATGGAAGTCGCCATTTTGTGCCGTCATGTTTCTACAGAAGCCCTTAACGGACAAACTTTTTTACTAAGTTGTCTCCAATAGATAAAATGCTTGTCTGGTGGTGGCTATCGTAGCTTCTTTATGCATTTCAAAAGCAAGGGGTGAGCAGTGGACTGAGCCGTTGGTTGCAATTTGCAACCTCACCACTAGATGCCACTAAAATGTACACACTGCACCTTTAAAATGTATTCAATTACACATCAGTATTCCATATACATATAATCAAATATCCGGGTCATGTGAATAATCATGTTAACCACACACGCAGCGCATTTTCAGGTGTAGTGAATTATAACCTCAAATTTATCTTCATCTGAATGCATGAGTTTTATTGCAGAGGAGGCATGCAAATGTTGCAATTACTGTCCAAATAGGGCTTTAGCAAGGACTTTTAAAAAAAGAGATTTTTAATCTCAATGCGCTTTTCCTGGTAAAATAATAAAATATAATATTATTGTTCTGTTAAATAGAATAGTGTAATAAACTTGTTACATTAGTAAGCATTATTTTCAAATGTAATCTTATGTTAATTTTATGTTAGCATATGTAGAGGTGGTTTCCTAGACTGGGCTTATCCTAGTCCCAGACTAAAATGCATGTTTGAGCTGCCTGAGTTTAAAAACATCTTGCACTGGCATATCTTAACAAATATTAGTGCTATTGTTTTGTTGCAAGATGCACATCAGAATACGGTAGTTGGGTTTGTTACTTAACTACGTAAATGTCCTAATATAACTAAGTCCTGGATTAATCTGAAACCTGTCCGGGAAACCACCCCGTAATGTTCTCTGTTTTGTGGTAATACTTTTAAAACAGTTTGTACTGTAATATTTATATGTACATTTTGCTTGATATTACTAACTTGATTTTTTTATTATATGTTGTCCAACTTATTGCATTAAAACTGGAACATTCCTTTAGAATAAACAAGGAACATGAAAGGGAAAGATTTTAGCATATAACCCCTTTTTAAGACAGACTTGCTACGCTTTTGGAGAAGCTGTAAGTTGGTAAGATTTCCACTGCATATTAAAAAAATTAATTGTGCAGAATTCCCAATGAAGTACTGTAATACATATAACCCTGTCGATGAGTTATTGTTATCATGTTATCATCTATCGAGCTGTCTACCTAATGCTTATTAAAAATGTTGCATCAATGGAGCTTTCTAAAAAATCATTAAAATTACAAAATATTTAATGGCATCAATAATAATGTTAATATAGGTGGTTTATTAATGTCATCAATCACATTGGCCACACAGTTCTGTGCGTTTGTCTTTTTCCTTATAGGCTTTGAATCAAATAAATTTTTGTGACTCGTCTTCACAAATGGAAAAACATATGATGATATTAATTAGCATATTAATTTACAGCAAAATACAAGCCATCAGCAAGAAGAGGCCTAAGATGTGTTAGGATAGAATTCACACAAATCGACAGGAAAACAACACAACTTGAGTGGATTCAAAAAAACAGTAAGACATCAGGTACCTATTACAACTCACCAAACATGATCACTCACCTGGTTCACTGCTGAAGCTTTAATGGTCGTTTGATTGGTTTTCTGTTGAGCACTGAAAGGAAAGACGTACAGGAAGAGAATGCATGTCTTGTGTTTTTAAATTAGTGGTCACATCATCATTGTCGTCAGGGGGAAAACTCACTTTGCAAATCCAATGAAATCTTCATGGTTTGTGTTGATGTAAGAGAGCTGAATCTCTAGTGAAAGTAATACCTGTTCAGTAAACAAACACAAAATTTGACATTATCTAGAATGTACAATATAAACAAACACACTACTGATGATGTTCAATTCAATTTAAAGGAATAGTCTACTCATTTTCAATATTAAAATATGTTATTACCTTAACTAAGAATTGTTGATACATCCCTCTATCATCTGTGTGCGTGCACGTAAGCGCTGGAGCGCGCTGCGACGCTTCGATAGCATTTAGCTTAGCCCCATTCATTCAATGGTACCATTTAGAGATAAAGTTAGAAGTGACCAAACACATCAACGTTTTTCCTATTTAAGACGAGTAGTTATACGAGCAAGTTTGGTGTTACAAAATATAACGTAGCGCTTTTCTAAGCGGATTTAAAAGAGTAACTATATTTTATGGCGTAATAGCACTTTTGTGAGTACTTCGACTCGGCGCAGTAACACCCTCCCTCTCCCATTATGAGAGTGAGAAGGGGAGCGGACTTTTCAGGCGAGTCCAAGTACTCCCAAAAGTGCTATTACGCCATAAAATATAGTTCCTCTTTTAAATCCGCTTAGAAAAGCGCTATGTTATATTTTGTAACACCAAACTTGCTCGTATAACTACTCGTCTTAAATAGGAAAAACGTTGATGTGTTTGGTCACTTCTAACTTTATCTCTAAATGGTACCATTGAATGAATGGGGCTAAGCTAAATGCTATCGAAGCATCGCAGCACGCTCCAGCGCTTACGTGCACGCACACAGATAATAGAGGGATGTATCAACAATTCTTAGTTAAGGTAATAACATATTTTAATATTGAAAATGAGTAGACTATTCCTTTAACTGAAGTCAAAAATTAACCAGGGCTTGGGGACAAAAGAAAATAGCACTGAAAAAGACAAATGTTCCACAATTCGGAAAATTGTATTGAGTTTCTATGATTATTATTCATTTTATAACTCTTGATTTATTTTATAAAATTGTATTATAGGCTGTATTAAATACAAACAAATGAGTATCTGGCTTTAGTAACACCTATTCCAAAGATTTGACTGGCTGTGGATTATATGTAACAAAAATGTATTCCCTTTTTAAAAATGCTACATACTGACAAGTCTAGTGTGCACTCTAACTTGTGTTAAAAACAACTAAATGCAACACATCTCTGTGTTATTATCATGCAGGTGTGCATCTCAAGACAAAACAATGTCAACAATATATGTTAAAATTAAACAGAACAAGGTGTTTTTAAATTAAAGCAGCTCAATCATGCATTTTAGTCTGAGACTAGGATAAGCCCCGTCCAGGGAACCACCCCTTAGTCTTGATTTTATTACAACTTGTGTAGTCATTTTTATTTATTTTAACACAAACTTATGTGTTAAATAGCATTACACAAACAATGTGCAAAAAAGTAATACATTCTTTTTTTAGAGTGTGGTTGTTGGACTGACCTGGTCCTTGGCTTGACTCTCTCGCTGCCGAATGTGTGTGGTCACTATCCTCTCTGTCTCCTCCCGTAGTTTGGGAAAGGTCTCTAACTGAGGACATGCACGTAAAAATCAAAAAGGTTCAAACAAAGAAACACTTAAATCTAAAGCCATAATATGGATTGCATTGCAACATCGTGTTTAAAAATCTTCCAGGTGGAGCAAAGATGAATGGCAGACAAGGAAGGCCCCTATAAAGTCTCTTTTTGACTTACACATCTAAACACTGTACTTGCATTCACCCGGCATAAAAGGATGTTGTACCTTGTTGGTACACTGTTGTACTGTGTTGATGAGCTCTTGGATCACCATGTCTACACACTTGAGACAAGGGACTTTGAGTTTTACAATCTGTTTCTTCACTATGGCTTCGAAAGCCATATCAGGTGTAAACAGACCGGTCCTAAAGGGAAGAGAAAACACTAAAGTGTGCATATTCTGGAATACCACTGTAAAAAGTATATACTATAAAAAGTTGGAACCTTGTAACCAATAGGTGCTATTACAGGGTTCCCACACCTTAGTTAACTTCAAATTTAAGGACCTTTCAAGGACTTTCCAGATCTAATACCCTCAAATTCAAGGACTAAATGTGGGGACACATTTCAAGTGAGAGCAAGGTTACATCGTGTTACCTTTTAAGATACATTGTAACAGTTCCTGCATCACTGCGGTGACACTTTAGGGACGCCTCCAGGGGTAAGTGTGTCTGAATGTGTATATCAAATTCAACCAATGGTGAGGCTTAATGACAAAGACAGGGTGACGTGGGAGCCAGGAACTATATCACTATCTGAAATATTGCCAAAGATGGCGTTACAGGGACGCAGGAAGTATTGCAAGGGAGACGCAGCGTCTTGTTCCCCTCTCAGGTAACAACAGTTACATACGTAACCCGAGACATTTTCATGTGTCAAACACAACTATGCAAAAAAACATTTTGGTATGAATCAACATTCGCATACAGAAGATATAGCATTTAAAGCAAACAGCTTAGCACGTATGCTTAAAAAGTCTAGAATTTTTATGATTATTATCCTACACTACACCGGGAAAAGTATGGATTGTTTTCCAGAAAACTTCTTGCATAAAATAGATTCAAGCACTTTCAATGACCTGTATCTATGCATGTATATTTTCAAAAACTTCCCAGGGATTTGAATTTTTTCCCCAGTTTCACAAACTTTGAAGGATTTCAAGGACCTGTGGGAACCCTGTATTACTACCTGAAACCTAATATATTTAGGTTTATTTAATAATGTTCAATAATATTTGTTTTCGAATACAATGTATTAATAAACAAACAAACCTGATGCCGTGGATGTTTATAATAGCGTAACTGATCTCTCTTCGTAATTCTTTCTCATCAAACTCCATCTGATACAGCACAGGCCAACATAAACAAGAAATGTGTGTGAGCCTTTTGCTTTATAAAGAGATTAAAATAACTAACTGATCAATTTAAATTCTAAAACATCACCTTAACTAGTTCAAAAGGGAAACGCTCATGAAAGATACGGTTGATTTTGGCACCTCCTGACAGCTCCACTGTCTCCACCTGATCACCGGATCCCTCGATTCTCTTCTCAAAGTCCAGCCCAAAGTGTTGTATCAGCCTAGACAACAGATGTACACAACGCACTTGTGTGTGTTTGTCCTCTTCAGTTGTGGTCTTGTCTGACATGTGCATCTGTTTGTGTTTATGCAGTAAACAAATGTCTTCTCATAAAAGACTAGCGTGTATGTGCCCATGTTTGTGATGCATGTGTTTTTAATTTCTGAATTAGGGTGTGTGTAAACCCACTGCATTAAGGCTTTAGTCTTGCGTGAGGGGTCATCCGAGTTCAGATACTTGTACTCCTTTGCCTCTTTATCCAAGGAGAGAAGCTGACCCTGCAGTTGACTACGGAACGCTGGTAATGTGTCACGGATGTGGTTGGTAAGTTGCTACAGAGGAATTTGAAAAATGGAGAAATAAAAAAGTGTTAAAGGAATAGTCTACTCATTTTCAATATTAAAATATGTTATTACCTTAACTAAGAATTGTTGATACATCCCTCTATCATCTGTGTGCGTGCACGTAAGCGCTGGAGCGCGCTGCGACGCTTCGATAGCATTTAGCTTAGCCCCATTCATTCAATGGTACCATTTAGAGATAAAGTTAGAAGTGACCAAACACATCAACGTTTTTCCTATTTAAGACGAGTAGTTATACGAGCAAGTTTGGTGGTACAAAATAAAACGTAGCGCTTTTCTAAGCGGATTTAAAAGAGGAACTATATTTTATGGCGTAATAGCACTTTTGGGAGTACTTCGACTCGCCTGAAAAGTCCGCTCCCCTTCTCACTCTCATAATGGGAGAGGGAGGGTGTTACTGTGCCGAGTCGAAGTACTCCCAAAAGTGCTATTACGCCATAAAATGTAGCTCCTCTTTTAAATCCGCTTAGAAAAGCGCTACGTTTTATTTTGTACCACCAAACTTGCTCGTATAACTACTTGTCTTAAATAGGAAAAACGTTGATGTGTTTGGTCACTTCTAACTTTATCTCTAAATGGTACCATTGAATGAATGGGGCTAAGCTAAATGCTATCGAAGCGTCGCAGCGCGCTCCAGCGCTAACGTGCACACACACAGATGATAGAGGGATGTATCAACAATTCTTAGTTAAGGTAATAACATATTTTAATATTGAAAATGATTAGACTATTCCTTTAAGTCTCATTAATCTGGGTGCCCTTTCTTTACAAGTTGATTGGGGTAAGTTGTGTTGATAGCAGACATCCTGAATTAAAATTAGGATATATAAAGTCAAAAGTGGCACTCTGCCCTACATCTTTTAATATTGTGTAGCATCACCTGGTTAAGGACCCTTTGTAAGTATGCAGTCCCCATGCAGTCTGCCATGTGCCTGTACGATGGATGTGATTTGAAAAACCGTCTCTCTGCAGCCAAAGCTGCACTTATGTCCTTTTTTCCATCTATGTCCTTTTGGCTACGGTTTACCACACCAATATAACCTGAAGCAACCACACAGGAGAAAAATAGGAAGAGCTGAGCAATATTTAAAAGATAATAAGCTGCTAAATGTGATCCTATATCTTAAAGCTGATCTAAAAAGGCTGTAGAAGAGCAAAGCTTTTAAGGAAACGTATTCAAAGGTTTGAAACAACTCATCTGATTGTTGAGGAAGAAGGAATCCAACAGACTAGAAAATATGACTGACTAACAACTATACAAGTCAGATTGTATCCTATATCCTATCTGCAATCCTCTACAGTTCATAAACCCTTCTCCCCGGCTGGACTTCTGTGTGACTAATGCATTAATGCAGCAGCAGAAGCATTAAGTCTTTGCACCTGGCCTTGTTTTACCCGCTGTAGCCTGCAGCAGACTTGCCCTGGCCCAGATCCTACAACAAACTCCACGAGTATCTACTCACAAAATATATCTACACGTGAGCTGTACCTCTGCGAAGTGGCAGTAACCTATTCTCCAGCACATCCCTGACATCCGTGCCCTTGTCCATCAGATCCAGCTTAGTGATTACACCGATGGTGCGTTGGCCTGATTGAAAGATCAAGCAAAAGTGATGATGTGAGGAGGTCAAGGGAGAAGATATATTTGAGGACAGACATTAATGATAAGTTAACTGCACCAAATTACCAATGGGGCAATACAAGGGTAAGTTATTTCCTACTAACCCTGTGGATCCACATCTTTGGCCAATTTAAGAGCATCAGAGTTAGCCAGATCCATGTTAGCAGGAGTGACAGCCAGGATGAGACAATTTTCCTTGCAGATGAACTGCATGATCATGTCTCTGATCTGGTATTCAATGTCAGGGGGTTGATCTCCCACTGGGACTTTAGTTATGCCTGGAAGGTCTATTAGAGTCAAGTTCAAAACTGGAGAAAGAGAAAAACAAAGACAAGGAAATCTGGTCAGAGATACCCATAATAGAGACGTAGTAAAGACCGTATCTTCAAAGACCCTTACCAAGACACTGAGGGGCTGTTTATACATGATATTAACAATGCATATTGGTCAATCGGACCACAAGTGGAGGAAAGAGACACATTCACATTTACACCTGTTTTTTTAATCAGTCTCTTTTATCCACTTCAACTGCTTTTGTCCTGATTACTGAGGGGGTAGTCTGTGGGCGAGTCCCTCTGCTTTCGTTTAAAAGCGAACGACCGAAATGATGGGTTTAAATGAACGCAAACTAATATTAGGTCAAAGTCCTCTGCTTGTGTTGTTAATAAACATGCTGCACAGAGTCGGGTCCATGTATATGTAAGAACTTTCTCTGATATTTCAGAGCAATTGATGAAATAAGCTTGCGTAACTTTCAAACTCTTGCAAAATTAAACAAATGAAAGATGCGGAGAGCAGTCGCTACAGTTTTATCAATAAAAGCCTAAAGATCGCGCTGAACATCGTGGGTCATGTCCAATGGAAAAACATTGTGCCCATAACATCACATTAGATCAGTAGGCGGGGAGTAGGTGGCAATCCGGTTTCGAATGGGTTTTCGACTACAGTACTGTGCAAAAGTCTTAGGCCACCATCACCAGCTTTGTTTTAGCAAAGTTTTAATGCCCATCCGTATTTATTTTTCACTCTTTTTATTGAGATACAAACAGAAAATACAGGAAATATGTACACAAATATTAAAACAAAACAATTTTCAGAACTACCGTATTTTCCGGACTATAAGTCACAGTTTTTTTCATAGTTTGGCTGGTCCTGCGACTTCTAGTCAGGTGCCAGTGTACTATTGTTTAGTTAAATAACTCGCCTTTCCAGATTAAATGTGTGTTCTTTGACTTGGATTTTGTGAAATCATTTTCTAAATAAATGCGAGGTGTAGTCAATTGTGACTTAAATATGTTTTTTTCGTCTTCATGACGCATTTTTGATATATGCGACTTATACTCCGGAGCGACTTATAGTCCGGAAAATACGGTAAATGTCTTCTTCAGGCATCAGTCAGTATTTAGTGTGACCTCTCTTGGCATGAAACACATCTTGAATTTTTTTGAGGAGACTGAAGTCCTGAAGTAATTTAATTAGAATTAGAAATTAGGATTTAATTAAAAAAAAAAACCTGTCAAGTGTTGAGTTAAGTATTAATTGTTGGTGTCTATTAAAGTCCATTAAAATGAGAAAAATCCTGCAATGTTTTCCTCAAAAAACATAATTTCTTCTCGACTGAACAAAGAAAGACATCAACATTTTGGATGACATGGTGGTGAGTAAATTATCTGGATTTTCTTTTAAGAAAATGGACTATTCCTTTAAGTTTTCACTTTGTGCCGAATGGAGCTCTAAAATCAGTCAATAAACATATTCTGATGTGTAGTTGCATGTTTGCTTGTGCATGTGTGCATTTATTAATTTGTGTTTGCTGAATGTGTGGGTCTGTGTGTTTGCTTGTGTAGTTGTGTCTCTGCGTGTTTTCTTGTGTAGTTGCGTGTCTGTGTGTTTTCTTGTGTAGTTGCGTGTCTGTGTGTTTCTTGTGTATGTAGTTGCATGTCGGTGTGTTTGCTTGTGTAGTTGCGTGTTGGTGTGTTGGCAATATATCATGTTACTGTATATTTCATGTCTATACAGTAGATCTATATGTATATCACTAATTCATTCATTGCTTTGAGACAATAATACCATTTGGAGAGTAGACACGCAGGTTGATAGGAATGGAGGATATGCCCTTATTTGATCCCGTGACTCTGTCTGTCTCTGCTTCAATCTCCCGTCGAATCTCATTAAAGTCTGTAAACTTCTTCCCTTTACAGTGTAGAAACTCTGCATACTCTGTGACAGGGAACAGAAAGTATGAATTAGAAAAGGCAGGGAAACACATTGCATCTGAATTTACAGTGTATAATTTAGTTATGCCTGTTAGAGTTTACAGTCTCTTAACTTTTAATTTATGACTATCTTTAGACTGATTAAAAGACAGGGGACACTGCCCTCTAGTGCTCAGTCAATGTTTTCAGAGTCCACTTTTATATTTTTAAGAAATTCCCAAGACACTGGCTCGTTACAGTAGCAACTTAGTAAATATGGTCTAACTTACACTGCAAAACATACACTACTGTGCAAACTAGGGATGCACGATATATCGCCCGACATATCGTTATCGGCCGATAACTGCTTATTTTTAATATTATCGGTCTGATAGCAAAATTAGGCTGATAAATTATGGATTATTTTGGTTTGTTGAACCACTTCACTTGCTCATTGCTGGCCATGTGGAGTTTTGATTGGTGCTTTCTGTGATACGAAGATGACACATGTTGCGGGCTTAAGAAGAGTATGCTAGTCTAGCGCAAAGACAAGATGTCCGCGATCTGGGAGTTTTTCATTGTGAAATTAATATGAATATTTATCAGCCTGTATATATCGGTTATCGCCCCCCAAATATAAAGAGTTATCGGTTATCGGTATCGGCCAAAATGTTCATATCGGTGCATCCCTAGTGCAAACATATTAGGCCACCATGCTACCATTATATTTGTTGTTTTTGCAATTGTATAGTGATCATATATAATTTTTCTCAGTCTCTTTATTAGAATACAACCAGAAAATACAGGAAATGCGTATGTAGTATTAAAAACAGTATAAAAGTATAAGCTGAAGTGTCAAGTTTTTAGGGTAAACTCCCCTTCCACTTGAGCAATAGCAGGAAACTGCAGGATCTCTTAAACCTAAGTGAAATTAAATCCTAATTTCTAATTCTAATCAAGTGACTTCAGGACTTCAGTCTTCTCAAAAAAGCTCAAGATGTGTTTTGTGCCAAGAGAGGTCACACTAAATACTGACTTATGCCTGAAAAAGACATTAAGTTCTGAAAATTGTTTTGTTTTTAATTTTGTGTACACATTTCCTGTATTTTCCGTATTTTGTATCTTAAAAAATAGTGAAAAATAAATATGGATAGTCATTAAAACTTTGCTAAAACAACAAAGCTGGTGATAGTGGCCTAAGACTTTTGCACAGTACTGTATGTGTCTCAAAAGATGCATTGTCACATGATCTATTGACGTCACTTTTGATAACACACTTGTGGCAGTCAGTTTAAATAAGGATGTAAAAGAAAATCTAACCCTACAGTAAAAGGTGTGTGTGAGCATCTTTTATACCTGTGGTGGCACTGATAAGCTGAAGGACAAGTGGTCTCCTCGTAACAACTCCTGATCCTCTTGGCAGAAAATCTCTGGGAACACAGCATAGGCCATTTTGTTAAAAAAAGAGAAAAAAACACATTTATACATTAAATGTATGAATTTGGCAGATGCTTGTGTCCAAAGCAACTTTGTTTTGAAAATACAATACAACAGTATGTGTGTTCTATTAAAAATAAGCGCATGACTTTAGTGCTGCTATCCCAATCCTTTCCCAGTTGAAATACTATAATAGATACCAGGAGGTCAAGTCCTCAAGCAAATAAAAATAAAGCTTCCCATCCAAAAAAAACTATACATAAAACTTCCCTCACATGACTGATTAAGTCCCAGTCTGAGGCACAGTGCCAGAAACTTACTGTCACTGCAGTGAAACCATAAACCATGCGGCCCTGTCACACCCCTTACAACACTCATACTCAGATATTTATGGCAGGTGTACGCACAACTTCCACTGGCCTATAGAGTAGGAAAGAAGCTGTGTGATAGTGGAAAGCAGTCAGAACACAGTCAATGCAGAATGCAGAACCAGTTTATTTTCATCATCCGTGTGAAAAAGTCAGCTGAAATGAGTGTAGACTGTAACTGAAACAATTGATGGATGGCAGCTGAATCAGTGATGTATCAATTATATCAGTCCTGTGTGTCATTTTAGCGCCTCGTTCTTGATACTTTTCTCCTATCATAGTTTAATGCAGAGACAACAACATTCAAGCTATCTGAAGCAGCCATGTCTTGTTTGTCATGTTTGAAACAATTTAAATGTCTGTTCTTTGTCCAAGCTATTTTGAAATACAAGCAAAACAATGGTGGGAAAGTTGGACTTTTCCATTTAAAAAATGTGTTTTCCGTTAGGTCTGATAAATGCCAGGCTTGGGATGGGGTCACTAAACTGGATGATGAAGATGATACAGAAAAAAGGGTGTGTGCAAGCTAAATCAGACCTATTGCCCAAAATAGAAGGGAACTCCCACAGGATCAGACCCAGTTAAAGACATTCACAGAGCGGCATAGGATGCAGGTAGAAGATAAAATTGTCCTAGTGCTTGAGCAATCTCATATTTTCCATTTTTAGTGGTATTTGCTACGGAACTTTAAAAAATGCTGGGTCATTTCAACCCAGCGTTGGGTCAAAAAAGGATGAACCCAACCCGTTGGGTTGTAATTTTAAGGAAAAAAATATTTTACTATGTTAGATAAACAACTTAAGATAAATATTTTAAATACCTATATTTTTCAATGCGTGCACTTCATCTTTGCACAGTGCGTTTTGAATGTGTTAGCATTTAGCCTGGCCCCATTCATTCCTTGGGATCCAGGCAGGAATGAATTTAGAGGCCACCAAGCACTTCCATGTTTGCATTATTTGAAGACTGTTACATGAGGAGTTACATGAGTAAGTATGGTGGCACAAAATAAAACATGGCGATTTTTTAAGCAGATAAAAAATGAGAACTATATTGTATGGCGGAAGCGCACTTAGCTTGCAGCTTCTAAACTCATCCCTGTTTGGACCTAAGGAATGAATGGGGCTAGGCTAAATGCTGGCACATTCGCGACGCGCTGTGTTGAAGTGCACACATTGAAAAAAGATATGTATGTATTAATTTGTCTAAGTTGAGGTAAGAACATAGTAAAATATTGAAAAACTGTGTTGTTTTCCTTTAAATGCTAGGTTGGTTCAACCCCAAAGGCTGGGTTGTTTTAACTTGAACTCAACTTCAAAAAAATAACCCAGCATTTTTGGCATTACTGATAATAAAGAAACAAACACTGTAAAATGTATTAGCTCTACATTAGCCGAGGACTATATAAACTAACAAACCAGTGCTTTTTAAATTTAACTTTCACCCAGGCATGGACGCATCTCTGTGTTGGACCCATGGCTTACTATTTCAACAATGTCCTGTACATTCCCAATTCTAGTACACACCCTGACCTTCACTTTCTAACCCCCTTAACAAAGCCCCTTTTGACTCATCTGCTCCAATCTAATCTTCTCCCCTTTTCTTTCATTTCATCTTGACTATCCTCTCAATTCATCCTGTCCCTCCCCCAGTACCCAGTATGCACTGCTGTGGTAAACAGACATCAATACAAGACAGAGCATTGTATGGTACATTAATGTGAGACTGAGCTTTGCCTATGTATAATATAGCTTGAGTGTTTAACTGAGTGTTCAAAATAAGCTAATAGGCAACTAAGTTAAAACTTTTATCCTCAAAATGCCATCATTATTTACATGTATGCAACTGCATTACATTTATATTACATACTGTAAAAATATTCTTTAAAAATTACAGTATTGCTGGGTATTACTGGAAATTATACAACCGTTCTTTCTGGTTCTCGAATCTGATTGGCTAAGAGCTATGCGATATTGTGCTGATAACGGCACTGTAACCGCTTCACATCTTTCGTATCATTCCGCCACCTAGTGAATGGAGGTCCTAAGCAGGCTCATTTCTGAATGGAAAAACACAGACGCGCTGTTTTGAATCACTCTCCGTGTGTCTCATTAGTTTACTAGCTCATAAATCAGTCTGTGAATCGCCAATCGGAAGTTATTATTCCGTCAAAGATCAGCGCTCTTGGATGTTACGTTAAAGTTAATGGGAGAAATGTCTTGCCACATCGTGTGGACGATTAACACTTGGAAAGAGGAATATAAACACTCGTTTTTTTTCTGGAGCTATATTTCTTATCAGAACGCGAAAACACTGTGGAACTGCAGGTAAGCACCGCAGCTTTTAAATGTGGACATTGATCATTTACTTTATCGTGACGTGACTATTAAAACATGTTATGAGATATCGCCACTGGTATATTTATAAGCAGCATGCAAAAACATCTCTCTGACACTTATAAAAAACCGTTTTATATAGCACTGACAAGAACAAAGTTTAATAATAATAATCGAGTGCTCGTATCGCGTTAAGAATAAATGAGAAAGCAATAGTAACGTTATACAAGTATAGTTTTATTCACTTTTACCTCGCGCCAAAACAATAACAACACAAAAGACACTAAATATGAATTAAAAAACAAGTAATAGTTTGATCATGACACCAAATACTGCTGATTTGATCTTATTTGACGATCATAAACAAACAAGGCCAACATGAGAGCCGGGGTATCTCTGTCAGAAATGTAGCCCAGAGAGGGCGGTGGTCAGCGGGGCGAGTGAACACTGACGTCCGCTCATGCTTTGGTTCTCATTCGTACCGAATCTCACAAAGCAAACGTTCAAACAGGCGCTATCTTTACTAATCGACTGCAGATTTAAATATAATACATATACATTCTCGACTGAACTAATCTTAAAACTACACTTTGTGACCAAGAAACGGTAATATAAAGTAACGGCTTTTCCGTCCATTGAGTTGTTATGAGCTTCAAAGCAGCCGAAAGTTTTACCTGTCATTCTGGCCGCCCTCAAATCCGTGGCGGAAGAAGTAGTTCTCAAACAAAGAGGCTTTTAAAATTACTCCGTTGTTGTTTTCTAGTTTTCGTTTTTCAAACGTGTGCCGTCGAACTGTTGTATAAAAGCAATATCGCTCTCGGAGTCGTGTGATATAGCTCTTTATCATCACGGCTGTGATTGCCTCTGGCCTAATCACAGCCGTGATGATATAGAGCTATATCACACTCCTACTCGAGCGATATTGCTTAACTAGCTGCCAGTAATTTACTGTAGATTTTACATTTATGTTATTTACTGGCAACAGTTTGTTCAAAGTTAAATGGACATGAAACATTTTCATTCTTTATCTTCTACAGTAAGTTACTGGTAACCAGCTACATAATTACAGCAAAGTGTAATTTACTGCAACGAACCTCTCAAATCTTATTCATGCATGCAATTGACAACTTGGTCAATTCAACCTACTATTTTTAAGTTTCGACTTGTGATTATTTGACCTAACTTATAAAAACAAGTTGAAATTTTTTAACTTGTTTGGTTAAAGTAAGATAAAAATATATGTGGATTTGACAAAAAGATGCATTTTTTATTCCACAGTAGAAAAAATCTGAACATTGTTGGTAAATTATGATAACATTTTTCTTTTTTGTCAGCTACCCTTTGTTGTTAAGTTGCTGACATCTTATGTTACTGTTTTTTTAAGATAAAGTTAAGATAAAACTCCAATCTTATGTAAATCATTATGAGAAGAACCATCTAAAAACATACATTCTGAATCCATCAGCTAAACTATAAATCACAAAATTATAATACTTATTATAATATAAATAATATCTTCTTGCTTGACCTCCTCACATCATCAACACTTTTTTAGGTGAAATATAGTTGTCATGTAAAAATCAACAACCTAATAAACCAAAGCACTATTCTTCTTCAATCCATAGGCTCTCATTTCATTAACCCATTTCTTTAGGCATCCCTGGCCTGCACGTACTGGCAGTGATACTGAGAGGACAGATGGCTGAGGGTGCAGAGCTTTCCGCCATTCATATATAACTGATTGCTATGGATACATGAACTCATTATTGCCTGTAAATCAGATCTTAAGTAGGCCATCATATGACAGCGCCATACAAGTGTATATTCACGTACTCACGACTCTTCTACTTCTAAAGTTATCTTCATTTACAGAAAACAAAATCAAAACTGTATCTTTTTCAATCAGTGCAATGTTTTAGGACAGTGGACAAATGAAAAAACAAAGCACAAAAAAGCAGGTCTGTATAACTGCATAACCATTTAAATTGACGAGATGTTACATGGAGGCGGGGTTGAAGTGCACAGAAATAATTACAGGCCGGATGAAATGCAAGATACAGTATAAAAAATAAAGTTGAAGTTTAATTTATGTCTCTAATGACACTTCTCATGCTATTGCTTCCCAATGACAAATCGCTTTGGATAATGGTGTCTGCTTAATGCTTAAATGTAAATTATAAGTAAGCCATTCAAACCTTGCACAAACATGGCCTTGGAAGGCTTGAAACATATTTACTAGTCATATTTAATACACCATCCACCTCTGTTGTGCTAGAAAAACTAAATTGTTTATTCTGAAAAAAAAAACAATATGCATGTTTTGAGTAAGAAGAGGGTGAGACAATAATTTAAAAAAAAATTCATTCTCCAGATTTCACCAAATTTTCTAGTAAAGATTTCATTGTCCCTGGTTATGCGAGTCTACCACTACTCTACTATTAACTCTGCTGTTAAAATCAATTTAAGATAAGAATGTTGAGCCTGTAATTTTTCTAACTCTCATTTAAGTCTTAAATGTAAATATTGTATTAATACTAAATAAACTGTGTGTCTGGCTTAAAACATGTTTCCTCATACACTCGCTAAGTTTTGAAGTTGATGGTCAGAATGTTTTGGTGCCTCCCTCTCAGATAAGTATACAGCCACTGTTACCCAATTATCTCAAGCAGGCAAGATTCACGTTCCTTCAGCTCACTAAACAGATATGCACTGAACAAACAATAGCTTCCACTAACAATCACAGCTTCCTGTTGAACAGGCTCAGTTTTTCCATGCGGAAAAGAGCATGCAGAGGGAAGATCCTGTGAGGGTTCTCTTGCGCAAAGAAAATATAAAAATTATTTCAGATTAAAGGGACTATACAAAGAGGTTAAAGGGCCCCTAGGTGTTTTCAGCAGTATAAATAGTCTCTGGTATCCCCAGAATGTGTCTGTAAAGTTTCAGCTCAAAATACACTTCAGATCTTTCATTCTATGATGTTGAACATCGCCATTTGTGGCTGCAATGACACACAATGTTTTTGTGTGTGTTTCTTTAAATGCAAAGAAAGCTTCTGTTCCCCTCCCCGTATGCAAATAATGGGGTAGAGCGCTTACACATGTGCTTTGGACTACATCAAAACATGTGTCTCTGGCAGAAGGTTGAACTATGCACTCTGATAAATGTATATCTTGTAATACACTGTAAGCTGCATGCATAGAGCAACTTACAATCCATTCAGTTGTCTACCAAATGCATTCCTGATTTTTTTAACTGACTAAGGGGCAGTTTTACCAGACAGGGTTTAGATTAATCCATAGTTGTATTAGGACATTTAAGTAGTTTTTACAAACATACCTTACAAAAAACAATACAGGTGTGCATCTTGAGACAAAACAATATAGGTTAAGAACGTACAAAGATACGTCAGTACAAGGTGTTTTTAAATTAAGGTGGTTCAAATATGCATTTTAAACCCCATTCACACAGACCTTTGTTCCCAGAAAATACCCGTAAAATTGCCAGACAAGCGTCTGTGGGAACACAAACACGTCCCGTAAATCTTCTGAGATTGTTGCCGGAAAGAGGACCTAGTAAGATACACGGAAAACCCTCTGTGTGAACAAGAAGCCGAAACAATGCCGTAATGGGCGTGTCTTAGTGAGGACACGAGCGTCATCACAACAAAAGTTATGGTTCAGCTCTTTAAAACGAGAGATAAAACGCATAAACAATGACGTGCGTGCCATAGTGAGGACGCGCGTGTCATGGCAACATGAAGTTGGTTTAACTTTTTAAAATGAGGGATTTACAACATTCACTACGAGTAATGTCAGCAAACTGGACTGACGTAGATATCAGGTAAGTTAGCTCGTCATTTACTGCTCTGAAACGGAGATCATACAGCAGCATAAAAGAATATGGCCTCACGTGGCTCATTTGAGCTTATAATAAACCAAAATGCCCACGCTCATCCCAACAAGATCAGCTCCTCAAAACGGGTGTTTTAAATGCATATTAACAATCGTGATGAGAAATGTCTTTAGTCTGGGACTAGGATTAACCATGTTTTAACTATGTATGTTTTGCCCCTGAGTCAAATACTTTGACATGTAAACTTAGAGGGTTATGCACTTATAATTTTTTTTCCTTATACATTCCACTCATCATATCATTTTTACTATAACAAGGACTACAGCTTGTTCCTGTGATCTGGACAATCCAGGAAGATCTTCAAATTCATGGTTCATGTATATAGACTTGGCAAACCATTAGACAGATGGAGGAAGATGTAGTGACTGCCCCTGACTACAAATGAGAGCAGGACCATCTGCACCTGCTGCAGCTATACAGATCACTTCCTCTGCTAAAGATTGACTCAGTTTAACATAATGACCACTAACTAATAGTCATTAACTAAGACATATATTTAGGGATTTGAAAATTAGCCAATAACTGTGTTTATCTAGTGAAGTGTGCCAGTTTGCAAAATGTGCCCTGGTTAATGTATAACAATTTATTTCAGGGGTTGTTTGCCACCCTGCAAAACTTCCATTAAAATTGCATTGGTAAATGATAATATAGAAACATTTGTACTGTTAAGTCCTTTGAAGTTGAACTGGAAAGTAAGGTGTGTCGTACCTGCCCACGAAATTTTCCAGGACTGAGCTCTTGCCTGCGCTCTGACCCCCGACCACTGCGATCTGCGGCAGGTCCAGGTTGCAGCTCTGTCCGATGGCGCTGAAGGCATCGTGCAGGCGATTCACCAGCGGGATCAGCTCCTCCATCCCCCGGTTGCCCATAGTTACAGAGCCGCGAGGATGCGGCGCGAATCACCGGACGATTAAAAACAGTGTGCAACAAACCCGTCTCCTTAACTTCTTAAAAACTGTAAAAATGAGAGACAGTTGTAAACTTTAGGTTAGAAAACAAAAATAATATTGCGTATAAGGCGTTTAAAAAAACTTACAAGGAGTAACGTTATTTCTTTAAAGCACATGTAGAGAACAGAAGAATTATGTTATTTCATAACCTAACGATATTTTAATTACCTGAAAACGCATTATTTTTAGCGTTTGGTCCTGTCAGACTGCAGTCAAAGTAACGGCGACTCTATAATGGCCAGTCTGGGTAACTGACGAGAGACCTGAACTTAACAGCGAACTGGTGTCCTGTGCATTAGCCTACCAACCGGAACCAACAATAAAAGGTGATAAACTGAGAAAAAAACAATAAACGTGTCGCGTTTTACTCACTCGCTTGATTTACTGGACTCAACCACCACTGGACTCAACTTGCGGTCGAACATTGACAGTCAGTTTAGCGCTGAGCGTGCGTGCGCGTGCTCGCTCAGACGCCACTGCCACTCCTCATGGGAACCGAGTGTGCCGTTTAAAATGAAGCATTTTCTTAGACATGGTTTGTAGCTTAATATACGCAAATGTATATGAGGTACAATTAAGAAAATCCTTGTCCATGCCGTATTAGTTTTAGGCTGTTGGGAAGTATGCAAAACTGACGTAGGGTACTAGCTGCGTGCAACAGCGGGAACGCGCGTCCCTGCCCCTTTCCTTCATCTGAAAGCGCACTTCTGGCGATCAATAAAATAAATATATTATAAAAAACATTTCAAATAAATATACAGTAAAAATCTCGGTGAAAAGTTTAATTCATTTTTCAAATGGTCATGATCAGCATTGGAGATCAGAAAATTTGAAAACGTTAGTATTAGTATTTCAAAAATAAACATTACATTACACAAAGTGGCTACCACATTACTCTCACGAAAGTAAATCGCTTATAAAAGTTGCATTTAAAATTTTTTGGTGCATCTACTGTTACAACTTTATTTGAAAGGAAAACCGCCACAAAAATTGCGACACACAAGTGATCATGATTCATGAAAGATTTAAAGCAAAGTTAAATGTGCACTTTTAGATTTTATTTGCACTAATTCGTTTATTTTTATATGGCTATCTCAGCAAAGGTACACACTTTCATTTCAGTATGCTTATCCAGTAAAAATAATACTTCATAACTGAAGGGTTGCCAGATGCAAGTCTCTTGACACCATTCAACCATAATAACCAAGAACAGTAATACATTGTTAATGTTTGATTATATTGCACTTTTTAGAGAGAACAAATATATTACCAGATAGTTAGGTTTGTGTATTTAATTTATTTTTTTCAGTTTAGGACTACATTTCTTCATTAATGAAAGCGAAGACACATATTTTTAAATACACTGAAACAATGCAACACCTGCAGCAACATTTTGAACCAATCACAGTAATCAACATCATTTCAGGCAACTTGGGAAATGTTTACCCTGGTTATTGTTTATTCAGCATGTTAAAATGTATACTGCCTCTAGCAAATTATCGTATTACTATTACCTAAATATAATTTTTAGAAGGCTATGTATTATTACTTCAAGTACAATTCTGCATATTTTTAATAATACCCATGATGAACCTTTGATGTAGAGAATGTGTATTTTCCTTTAAAGAGATGGAAGTGAAGGTTAAAAGAACACGGCACTGTTAAACTTTACTGTCCTGTTTATCACTGTGATAAACAACTTGTAAGCACTGGGAAAATGTAAAATCTTGTAATTTTACTAGCGTAACTGTTTATCGTTCTGTTTAGGAAAAACACCCCAAAAATTCCCAATTGTTAATCACAATATCATTCCTATTGTTTACAAACCTTTCTTTGTATAACCAAAAATGCATCTGTTTGCCAAAATACTTAAACATAACTCTTTTCTCCAAACTGGTCAATGTTTAGATGACTTTCAAGTCATTTAACATTGCAGCAATGTCTATTTGAGGAACACAAGATGCAGTCTGGGTTTTAGTAAGCAGTCTTTTCTGTAGCTCTTTTGCTGTCTGTTGTAATGCTGCTAAAATTGTGTGAGGTTTGTTGTCATCTCCTCCACTTTTGCAACAGAGCAGCACCTCATTAACTTCCCCCTCGATTCCTCGAGAGAGCACACATGGGAAAACGGCTTGAACTCGTTCAAGGACCGACTTCCTGAGAGACGAGTCACGGCATGCGAGGTTCAACATAAACAGTCCTGTGGAGAAATAAAAGAAATCATTAGAACTCTCATTAATAGAAAAGCCTTATCATTAATCTTATAATATTAAATCTCCATTACCTCGAGGGGTTAACAAGTTGTAAACTTTCTTTAAAAGTGATGTTTCTACAAAGGCTGGTGGAGGGCAGCTTATGCCCATGGTGGTGTCTTTGCTGTCAACGTCAAACATGATTACATCAAACGAACGGGTTCCTATATACAGTGCAGAAAGGTTTAAAATGGTTTAGATACGAAGAAATGGGAAAGCTGGCACAATGCAGCTAAGCACCTCCTGAAACCTCCAAAGACTGCAAGGTCAAGATGTTTTCTTACCTTCACTCTCCAGTGTTGTAATGTGTTCCAGCCCATCTCCCAGTATAACTTTTAGCCTTTCGTCAGTCTGAAACCCAAACCAGGTCTGAGCCACCTCAAGCACAGCTGGGTCCAGTTCCACCACGTCCACCCGTGCACAAGGCACAAAGTCATGTACAAACTGAGGAAGTCCCCCACCACCGAGCCCCACCAGTAGCACAGATATTGGATGATCTGTTTGAGGTTATGTGGTCATTAAAAAACTATAAAATTATATATTGGCTTATATGAATGCATATGATGATTACACATTTTTGTTGTTTAGAAAAAACTTGACTGTTTTGGAAAAAAGTTCTATGCACTATGAACGAAATCCCCACATTCAGATATGAAAACGCCACGGGTCCATAGTACTTACAAAGTCTTTGGGTAACAGGAAAAATAAACATGATCCTATTTGATACTACAATACTACATAAATGTCACAAATTAAAGGGCACGTATTGTGCAAAATCCACTTTTTTTGGACGTTAAAGCTGTTTTGGCAGTGACAATGAAAAAAATCCACCCTTCTTTTAAACCAAAGCAGTCACATTAGACATGCCGTTTTGATTCTCTTGTTAATGTGACATCACACTGATAAAGCCCACCGCCCATGGCCACTGACTGACAGTCCTACATTACCATAGTTTCCACCCTCAGTGACTTGTACGCTGTTCGTCATATCTCAATAGTGAGATATTATAGTCTCATACTGTATTCATAGAAATCATATCTATTTTAAAGGTCACATTCTTTCTGATCCCATTGTTTAAACCCTAGTTAGTGTGTAATGTTGCTATAATAGTATAAATAGTACCTGTAAAATGATAAAACTCAAAGTATTTTCTTTAAAGGTGCAGTGTGTCATTTTAGAAGGATCTAATGACAGAAATGCAATATAATCTACATACTATTTTATCAGTGCAAGCCCCGAAGGGGTGAAGACCTCTATTGTATTTGTTAGTTTTCTTATTATAAAGACCTTACCTATTGAACTGTATTGTTATTATTACCTTAGAATGAGCCATTTTAATCTACATGCACTGAGGGTCCCCTTACATGGAAGTCGCCATTTTGTCCCACCATGTTTGAACAGTAGGCCTAAACGTGCAAACTGCTCGTTCTGGAAAAAAAACGTGTTTTGTCGTTGCTGTATTTCGTCTTAGACGACAACCTGTTTGTCCTGTGTCGACTACCGTAGCTTGTCTATGCGTTTTGCTGAATGGACTGAGCCGTTGGTTGCAATTCACAATCTCACTGATAGATGTCGCTAAAATCTACACACTGCACCTTTAACAGAATTCCCCTTTCAAAGACTACAGGGAACGGCCGGTTTGGACTGTAGAACAGTTTTTTGACTAAACTCCGCCCACAGGAATATGTCAGTTGCCACCTTTGGCTCAAACGACTCTGGCTAAGCTAAGCTGCTTTCAAATCACAACACACTAAACAAACTACACAATCAGAACTCGATACGATTTCTGAAGGAGGGACTTCATAGAACAAGGAAGACATCAGACCGTTTTTAGGACAGTGAAAACAGCGATACACAGATAAGTAAATTGTGTAAAAAAGCGGTATTTTTCACACATAAAACATGAACACGTTATATTGCACACTGTAAACACAATCAAAGCTTCAAAAGCACAGAAAGAATGTGACCTTTAACTGAAAGCAGTCATTGACCTTTTTGGTAAAGGAGTAAGAGCAGTAGCTCATTTGCATTTAAAGGTACAAACACAAATGGGGACATGCTATAATAAATGATCTGTGTGGTATTTTTTAGCTGAAACTTCACAGAAACATTTTGGGCACACCTGAGACTTATATTACATACTGTGGGCATATGAGCAATACTTAAAAGCGTAAACAATTTCACTCCTTCCAAATTTCCAAACTCTTCTAGCTTTTACTAAACTTATCACGCTTACCTTTTTTACTGATTGCATCTGTTCCTAGCATGGCTAAACCTGCCACCATGACTTCATGGTATGTACAGCAGAGAAAACCCCTGTCCACACTGCGAACTTTAGCACCCGTTACTGTGGGGCCTTCAGAAAGAGACGGCTTGGATTTTTTCTTGTTCTTCTTTTTAGGTGCAGAAGCTAGGACAAAACAGTGAAATTAATCCTAAGAAATGTTCTTGAAAAATTTCAGGATTCACACATAGTTGTACTCCGTATTTAGGTGCTCTGTAACCTTACCTGTGGCGGTAGCCTGAAGTCTACTCTCTGACTGCACTAACTGGGCATTGCTCATGAAGATAAGTCTGCGATAAAGGTGACCATCTTCTCCTCTGACGTCTTCCACAGAGTACTCTCCAGTCAAAGCACTGACCCCTCGTCCGACAACCTCCCTCCAACCCAGATCTCCTCCTACAGACAGGAAGGGCACCTACCAAAATACGAAACCATAAGTCTGTAGTGTAGACAAGATGAAGAGCTATACAGATTCGTGTTCTTATATCTTTCACCTGCTGATTGGCTGGCATCCCAGGAGGAGCAAGTTCCATCACCATTGGAGAGAGCTCTGACTGGACGGCCTGCATGTCTTCATACTCCTGATCTCTATGCATTGCCACAATGACCAACCGTTTGAATTTTGCGCTGGACGCTAACTGAGCCCTGCCTTCGGGCGAGCCATATAACCAGTCAGACTCACGGCCCTGAGGAACTTAAAACATTAAAGGAATCATCTTAAACAACATATTAAAGCTAATATTTAAAGGATAATGCACTCTGAGGGGCTGTTTACTCGATAATGTTTTCAACCAAATCCGGGAAAGGTTTTATGCATTTTGGCCGTAAGTTTACTTTTAAAGACTTTGCTGCTGTAACATGGGTGCAGGAGGCGCAATGACATTACGCAGCACCTGAAAACAGTCCCCTAGTACAGAGTTACCAAGGGGACTATTTTCAGGCAGTGCGCAACACTACTACGGCTGCTGCAGCCATGTTACAGCAGCAAACTCCTTGATTATTACACCAGTTTGAGAGTTTAGTTCCTACCCATATCTGCCTAGAAAAAAATGCAACTTTTAATTTTCCGTCGGTCTTAGTACATGATGTAATTACAGAAGAGTCAAGTTTTAAATAGGAAAAATATTTAAACTTTTTGGGGTTTTTTTAGTGCGATATTAATGGTCTAATCAGATTCAATGGATTATGCTAAGCTATGCAAAAAGTGGTACCATACCCGGAGATCAGCTGAATGGATTCCAAAACGGTAAAAATCAAATGTTTAACTCTAGGGGAACTGTAAAATTAGAATATTTTCAAAAAAAAGTGGAGTGTCCCTTTAAAAGCAGACACCCAAAAGGCAGATTTTTGCTCACACCTACAAAGTGGCAATTTAAACATGTTATAATGCAAAGTCGAAACCTTTCAGTTTTTCACTACATTATTGTCATGTAAACATAGCCTAAGTCGTCAACTTTAATTTGTGATCACAAAACAGGCACAGAGATATGAAAGGTTTCAAAGTAGCACCTCTCAGTGCCAAAACTTACCAATTAGAATCAATCAAAGTAAAAACATAAGTATCATTTAGTATGCTATATTATAGTTAAGCATACAGTATAGTGTATGAAAATGTAAAAAAATTAAGTATTCACCAATAAATATGGCAAAGTGATTATTTCTTGGTAGCTTGGCAGAAGGCAAGCTGTCCTGCACTGTCAAAGTGTATCGTGGTTGACCGGAGGCTGCATGGCACAGTGTGAGTGAAGATGTGCTACTAGCATCGGTTCCACCCTTCAGCTTATGCAACATAAGATTGTAAGCCTGCCTCTCCTTCACAGCAGACAACAGTTCAGGCACCGATGCAAGCCTAGTGGGAGCACCATCCTCACCCTGGCACATTTCAAGCACTGCAAACGGAGGTGCTTGACGAAATTTTGTGCATACAAGAACAAAAACCGGTAGGGCGAAGGAGGAATCAGAGTCCTCGCTTTGCTGTCCACTTAAGCAGTGGATTCGCACAGCCCAGCCCTGGGCAAAATGCTCCACGGCTAACTTTATAACATGTTCCTGTGCTAAAGTTACGCATACGTATCGGCCACCCACGGCCAAAACTCTGCCGACTTCTGCCAGCATCCTGGCAGCAAGAGCACCCTCCTCCTCTGAAGCCATAGCATCAAGTGTGCCCTTATCAAGGGCTGCCTGAAAGCTCCCACTTTCAAAGTCCGTCTGAGTGGCATCCACCTGCTGGAAGGTCAGATCTGGACGACGCTCTGTGTTTCGCTGGTTCATATGAGACACCACCGTCTCGCTGATGTCAATGTTGGTTAGTTGATGGTAGCCAACATCATATAGCTGTTCACTCAGCTCAGAGTTACCACAGCCCACAACCAAAACCTGGAGAAGAAATCAAAAGTTACAGTTTGGTTTGTTCACAAACTTACAAAAACTTACAAAATCTGCAAGTTGTTCATGATTTCTATCTATTTAACAACTGCTTTACGTAGTACTTTCCAAGTGAAACATCTGCATATATATCCTAGACAGATATTGAATGCATTCCATAAAACAAAATAAACACATGTGATGTTAAGTTTAAATACTTTGTCATGCGTTGCATTCTCAAGCTTCATGAATTGTGAAAACATTGTCGTAAATAAAATAACATATAAGTTACCTTATCACGAGGTTTAATGTACTTATGCAGAACTCCGCAGAGTGAGTTGTAGTCTCCGTACCACTCGAAAGCTTTTTCTCCTCTTTTACGAAAAAATCTCTCCCAGTAGTCAGCTGAGCTAAACTCCTCAGCGGTGCGTGGCAATAAACTCATGCTTGTTTGGTCTTTAAAAACCACCCCGAAAACTAAACTTTATTTCGACAGATAAATAACCTTCTGCAAGCAGATAAATTTACTTCACTAAATAACTTTCTAACTAAAATCTGCTGAACATATTGACATGTGATGATGTGCTCTGTTTTCCCACATGTTTGGTGGTTTTCAGCCGGAGCGATTTTAGAGACGGACGAATTATAGCGGCTGTGATTGGTCTGTTTGTGAGAGAGGCGTGTCTAAAGCGTTACGGAGACGTTTACTGATTGGTGAACATTTATGGTCGAGGATTACGGTTGGTTCATTGAACGCGGAAGTCCGAACGGTTTACCGCTCCGGCAGTGAGTTGTTGAATGGTCGCAAAGTGAACCATGGCAGTACCGACTGGCAGATCTGTAGTATTTGTTACTGGTAATGCGAAAAAATTAGAAGAGGTAAGAACGAGTTGCGAGTTTTTTAAAAGAGTGATTTTAATACAATAAATAAAGTAGAAATCAAGAACAGAATGAGCACGAGTGTCTTGTAAATGAATAAATCAAGACTACTCTCGTTACATGGTATGAATGAAGCAGTATAAATAGCTGAAGATCAAGAACACGCATAGTTCACTCGCTGTTATATTTTTATATTTAATTGTACTTGTTGATATGTTTTATCTTTGTTAAAATATTAATATGCATAAAATAAACCAAGCTAATATAAAAATGTATGTAATAAATAATTATTTAAATTGAGGCTATTAGGGGAACCATGTTGGAGACTAGTCTTATTTTACTAGTCACATTTAAAATTGTTCAAACTATTTTCCAGGTAGTTCAAATCCTTGGTGACAAATTTCCCTACAAACTCATTTCCAAAAAGATTGATTGTAAGTATTCAGTAAGTGAACTCAAGGTTTGGTTATCCAGCATGCTGTATTGTAATGTGGATATGCTTTCTCATGCAGTGCCCGAATATCAGGGGGAACCAGATGAAATCTCCATACAGAAATGTCAAGAAGCGGCAAGGCAGGTTTGTAAAATGCATGTTAACTTTATGTATCCCGAAATATGTCTCGCACATGATCTTATATATTTTGTGTGTTAAGGTGGATGGGCCAGTACTGGTAGAGGACACCTGCCTGTGTTTCAGGGCACTAGGAGGATTACCAGGACCTTACATGTAAGTCTTTTTGTCCTGTAGATCTTAAAACTTTTTGTCCTGTAGATTTTAAAAATATAACACTGCATTTAAGGGATAGTTCAACATAGGGACTTACAGCCTCAGTCACCGTTTACTTTCATTATATGTAAAAAAAAAAAAGAAATGTAAAAGATACAATGAATTTGAATTCTGACTGACAGTCAGTCATCAAAATCAAAAATAAATCAAATAATTTTATGTTTTTCTCTCCACAGAAAATGGTTCCTTGATAAACTGAAGCCAGAGGGTAAGATACTTTGACCGGGTTGCCAGGTCTGCATAACAACACCAGCCCAATGCCCAATCAAAACTAGCCCAAAGACCTTAGGCCAGTGGTCTCCAACATGGTGCCCACAAGAAAATAAAAATTAATACAACAAGTAAAACAAAAAAGTTTTAAGTAGACTATATCAAGTAGCCCTCCAAATAGTTTTATCTATTATTGTAGTAGCCCTTGCTCACAAAAAGGTTGGAGACCCCTGCCTTAGGCCAAATGACAAGACTCACATTATGCTGCTCCCATACTTAAAGTACATATTTAACATTCGCATTTATGCATTACACAGTTTTTTTGTTTAATCCTTCTACGTTCAACCAGCGGATGAAAAAACCCACAACAACAGTTTAATTTAAAAGTAGACCATTTTTGCTGTAAAACAGCAGACTTGGCAACACTGATTTTGATTTATATTCAGGTTACATCTATTAAAGCAATAGTTCTATTTAAACTTAAAAATTGATGTCTACAGATATTAAAACCGAAGCAAAATAATTCATTTAGCAAGTTGTGTTGTCTTTACCACTGTCTTTGCAGGACTGCATAAACTGCTGGCAGGTTTTGATGATAAGTCAGCTTGGGCTCTGTGTACGTTTGCCTTCTGTGCTGGGAAAGAGGAGCCAGTTCAGCTTTTTAGAGGAAAAACCGAGGTGAGCAAATACTATACAATATTACCCAATAGTAGCAGTGGGTGGTTACTTTCATGTCTTTTGTGGAGCACACCCACATTTTTGAGTCTCTATTTTAAAAAAGAGGCTAAAAAAGGGTAGAAAAAAACTATTACTGACTAATTATGACATTTATTAAAACAAATGTTTTAACACTATTAGTGGACCTGAGAGTATAGTACACAATAATAAAATAACGCAGACTACTTTAATCATTTTCTGTCTTCACTTTACTTTTTAAAAGTAATAAAAAGGTAAAAAAAAAAGTCTTGACTTCCTGTGTTATATAAGTTTTTGATTATGTCCTCTAACGAACCTCCTAATATTTTTTAGGGTTGTATTGTTGAGCCCAGGGGCCCGAGAGATTTTGGATGGGATCCTTGTTTTCAGCCTGAAGGCTTTGACAAAACGTGAGTATACGCTCTCATCTTTTAGTAGTACTTATTCATGTTTACCAGCAGGTGACAGTATTGGGCAAATTATACCAACTAAAAATTATGTCTTTATTGGTCTCTTCTTATAATTCAGGTGATCTCATAGTAAGAATGCATGATGCAAAATTAACCATTTTTTTAAACATTGGTGGATAACGTCAAGAATGTCATATTTGAATGTGCTTGACTTCTAAACCACTTGCAATAATTTAAACATGCTTTTGCTTTTCGCATTTTTTTGCACTTTGTTTGTGAGGGCAGATATGCTGAGCTTCCTAAAGAGGTGAAGAACAGTATCTCCCATCGGTACCGTGCCCTGGCAGCTATGTCAGAACACTTCTCCCAGCATAATGACGTACCAGAGACGAAGCGTGCAAAACAAGAAGACTGAGTACAACAAAGATTAAGAATCAGGGCTCACTTTTGGCTCATCAGCATCAGGCATTGGCTCCATAAACAGTTCATATGTACTCTGTCTTCTATATTTTTAAATAAAGGTTTTGTTTAAGTGTCATCTTGCAATTTATTTAAATATTTTAATTGGCATGACACCTAAATAATTCCAATATTACATGAAAATATGTAGGACGCGGTTTTTCTGGTGTTTAAATGTTTAGGATTACTTACTCGTTCTTTATATTTTTTCCACATTTTAGAATAACAGTAAATGTATGGAATAACACAAATGCAACAAGTAAGGAATAATTGATGACGGGCCGTTGAATTAATAAAAAATAATGCATACCCAAGGTGGTAATGCGAAGCGGAGTGCCTTTACACCACATGTATGCATTATTTTCAAATAATTCAAATGACCGGAGTCAATTATTCCTCTGGTGCCTATTTTTAAGACATTTAAAAGGTTAGGTGAGCGGTTTACCACACCCATGGAACATTTCTCAGCCAATTGGAATAAAAGTTTCAACAAGCCCGTGGTATAATGAGAATTGTGTCATGCCAAAACAAATTCATTGTTCATGCACAAGAATACATTGCATGGGTCAAAATTAAAACAAATTTTAATGACTAAAATCATTAGGATATAATAAAATCATGATCCATGAAGATATTTTGTCAATGTTTTGTAAATCATAAATATATCAAAACCTTTATGGATGCAGTGTTAAGGACTTAATTTAGACAATAAATGTGATTTTCTCAATATTATGATTTGTTTGCACCTTCAGACTCTAGATTTTCAAATTTTTCCGCTTTTAATAATAATAATGTTTAAAATTAAAAAAGAATTTTATTCAAAATTTCAAAATGTTTTTGGTTAGGGTTACCTATACACAATAGATCTGAATAGATGTAAGATAGATTAAGTAAATATGTGTGTGTGTGATGACAGAACAGGTCTGAGGATAGAGACACAGGGAATTCAGAGCCATAAATCTTCTGGATGTTTTTGTGACACCTTCTGTTTGTTCATGTGCCCACAGCGCATGGGGGATGTAACTCTGTAATAGACTTATATCATCTACTGTTTTCGTTTCTCATTATTAATAGCAGAAATGCAATGTTTTCACTGCTGTTTCTCACATCCTCTCTCTCTTATTTACTCACTCCCTCTTCTTTCTTTTCCTGTCCCTTTATCCCCTATGACAAAGAAACCCTTTGGTTACATGCGCATAAATTAATCTGATAAAAACCGCATACTTCTCACAACTTTCAAGAAAATATTTCTTTTTAAAAATGTGATTATTATTGTTATAAAAACTTAAAATTAAATTAAGGCAAATATTGTTATTACTATTACTTGCATGTGAGGTTATGAATTTAAAAAATACACACCTTTAGGCTTTATTATAAACATGAATGATACTTCAAATGGCTTTATGAGAAAAGCTACATTTCTACGCAATAATGCTTTACATTTTTTACAAGGCAGATGATGTTATTGACCAGAATGTCATAAGGAATTTGTGTAAGGCAGTGGTTCTCAAACTTTTGTAAGAAATGTGTAAAAGATCAACCCATTAACTTTTGGTAAACCATTCTCTGCAACCATGTAAAAAAATAGGTGATTGAAATCTGGCTCCCCTTGTGATGTCAGAAGGGTATAATACCGCCCCTTAATCTGCACTATCTATTAAATTAAATATATATGTTTGGGAAATGGTCTGTGTCTGTGTGTAAACTTTCCAAAATTATAACCTGACATCTCTGCCTCAACTGATCCATTCTGACACATGATGTGTTCAACATCTCTGTATCCTTATATGCTAAATTCATCATGCACGCTGTACAAATATAGCCACTAAGCTGCAAAATGTTTATAGGGCTGTAAAGGGCAAACATTTATTGTCCTGTGGTGCATCGTTACATGTCCACTAAGAGCAAATTTTATACGTTTATTACAATTCCCTTGCTTGCTGGATAACCTAGTTTTGATAGCAGCATTGTGCAGGGAAAGAATGTTTTTAAAGCTCCTCAGGTTTGAATTCCATGCTTGCACAGAAGGAATGGGATATAAACAACTGCTGTGAGTATGTGACAAAGCACAGAGGCAAATGGTTAAGGAAACTATCTCCGGTATTTGGGACCTTGTGCAAACTCTTTGTATTAACTACATGAAAACAAGGGCTGCATCCCTGTCCAGACTCCTGCTGCGCTTACGGGAGTCCATCCAAGAAGATCAAGGAGTGGCATTTCACGAAGAAAAAAAGAAAATAAAGAACTACTGTAAATGACCCATAATTATACACAACAACATTCCTCAACTCTTAATCGTGTGGAAATGCTATTATTTAATGCAGCTGAGGTTCAAGGTGTGTAAACATGTTGTTGGATGTCTGTCTGGTTGGGAGAACAAGTACTTAAAGTGAAGCACATCCTGTCATTTTTAATGCTGATAAGCATTGTCAGACAACTAAAACTATAGAGGCTGTCTAGATAGTAAACATCTGCCCTACAGAAAATACAAAAAGCATTACATAATATTTTTTGCGTGTACTTGAAAATTAATCTTCAGTCATAAAACACACAATACCACAGTTAGTTTAATAAAGCAGGGGGAATGCAGTAATCAAAAATATAATCAAGATTTGGTCTGCAATCCTTCACAGATGAGAAAGTGAACACTAATATGAGCCCTTAAACAGCAAATTGTCCTATAAAATACAGGAATCCTGTTTAAAAGGTCATAATCACTAGCACCTTGCAAAAAAAAAAAAAAAAAACACCGGGAGACGTGCACAAACACCTGGAGTTCTGGCCCTCATCTTTTGCAAAATGTTTTGTGGTGTTGCACCTCTATGGGTCTGGTGAAGTAATTGGATGATGCATAGTTCCTGTTTAGGGAAAAGGTGTTTATTGCTATGTTGACTAGACAGCAGTGGGTGATTCAATGTTTTGCAAACATTTTTAAAGTAGTTTAAAGGGCGAGAGGTCTGTACTGAAGCAGACATATAGTGCTTTCTTAAACAAGTATGAAAAATCAGCTCTGCCTTGATGGAGGGACCACCATATCATTAAAATAAGGGCATGGGCTTTTTCAACAATTTTTTTTGTGATTTTTTTCTATGACAAATGTGAATTTAATATATATTTATCTATATCACACGCTGTTTAAGACAAAGTGCAAAAATCCGGCTTCAGACAGTGCACAAATGCTACCTGAGCATGGGCGTCGAAAAAGTAGGGTGGTCCCCCCAGAAAAAAATACATTATATTTACATTTAGTCATTTGTCCAAAGCGACTTACAAGTGAGGTAAGCAATAGAAGCAATTATAGCAACACAAGAACAGCAATTCATACGTGCACTGGAGATAGTCTCATCAAGTCCAACAGTATACATAGAAGAGGGTTGGTTAGTAAAAAGTTTTGTACAGATAAAGAGAAAGTAAAAATAGAGAAAGATAGTAAGTCCTTTATTAGGAAGTAAGGTAATGGTGGAAGAGATGGGTTTAAAGACAGCTATAGAGTCAGCAGATTGTGTCACGACTGTTGTGGAACAGCTCATGAGAAGGTACGCGCTAATGTTTTTTTCCCTTTTTGAGATGGCCCCACAAGCTGTTGCTCGGTGACAGAGCGCAGGAATCGAGAGGGTACGTTAGGCTGTATAAGCAGGTGAAGGTAAGGGTGTGCTGACCCAGTGGTGGTTTTTAAGGCCAGGAGCAGAGCTTTAAATTTAATGCGAGCTGCTATAGGAAGCCAGTGTTACTTGACAAAGAGAGGAGTGACATGTGCCCTCTTTGGCTCATTGAAGACCACTCTTGCCGCTGCGTTCTGAATCATCTGTAGGGGTTTGGTCGTGCAGGCTGGAAGCCCAGCCAGTAGCGCATTGCAGTAGTCCAGCCTGGACAGGACAAGAGCTTGGACTAGGACCTACTTAGCGTGCTAATTTAGGAACGTTCTAATTTACTAATATTGTAGAGGATGAATCTACAGGAGCGAGCGGTGCTAGCAACATGCTCCATGAAGCTAAGCTGATCATCAATGACAACTCCCAGGTTTTTGGCCGTCCTGGAAGGCGTGATGGTCGAGGAACCTAGCTGAATGGAAAGGTTGTGCTGAATCTTTAGTTCAGATAATATGACAAGCATTTTGTTCTTCGCAAGGTTAAGCTGGAGATGGTGATCCTTTATCCAGAGTGAGATGTCCCTCAGGCATGCCAAGATGCGGGCAGAAACCGTGGGATCATCAGGGTGGAACGACAGGTGGAGTTGAGTGTCATCCGCATAGCAGCGATAGGAAAAGCTATGTTTTCGAATGACAGAGCCCAGGGACTTCATGTATATCGAAAAGAGCAAGGGGCCAAGCACAGAGCCTTGAGGCACCCCAGTATCTAGACGTTGGGGTTCGAAAACGTCACCTCTCCACGATACCTGAAATGACCTGCCTGAGAGGTACGACTTGAACCTTAGAAGCGCTGTGTCCGAGACACCCATAGCCATGAGGGTCGACAGGATGATTTTCAGGTGTGTTTGATTAGGGTTGGAGCTAAACTTTGCAGGACAGTGGCCCTCCAGGATGAGAAATGCCCACCCCTGCTCAAGTGGAATGGATTTCATTGACAACACTATATGACAAGTGAACAGACATATGTGAAACATTATGGAAAAAGTGAATGGGTCTAATATTATTGGTCTTAAAAGTGTGGGTCTTTAAAATAACATAAAAAACGGTGTTTTGCAGTTTTATTTTACATTTGATTACTTAATTCAATTTCTGTACTACCTTAAACCACAGTCCAAAAACACTTAAATGTTCTTGGTGAATTTCTTGGTACAGCATTCGGATGTAAATTTGACCTCTGAACTGCTGAAGTTTAAGAAAACACAGCAGGTGTGACCCTGTGTCATGGTATATAAAGTAGATAAATACCTTATGACAAAGATTAATGCTTTCTGCCTCAGTGCATTAATTTAACAACTTGTGTTTGAGGATGTTTGAGTTTTGTTCTGCAGTCAAGGATGGTTTAAGATTGATCAGATGCAGTAGAGGAAGTTTTAAAAGAGGATGTAGGGCAAGTTTAGACCTTTTCACCCTCTGAGCTGTGTCATAAAAACATCTTGGACAAAATATGAGATTCTGTGTGTCCTGACCACACCCTAAATAAATAACATTCTTACTTACATATTTACATTTTTAAGTGACTAACAGTACAACTGTGTATGCATTTTTATTCATGTTTTATCTGTGAATCAAAGCCATGACCTCGTGCTACTAGTTGAGAGTTATGAACATTAGCTTTGTTTAGTTACTGAATGCAGTATATTTAGCCAATTATGTATTCAAATAATTATACCTATAAATATTTCCTACTCTGAGTGACCTGCATCTCATGGCACTCATCTCAGGATTAACCACTTTTCCTTAAACCTTGCACCCTTTTGTGTTTTATAATCATGAAACTGAACTCTGTTGAACACCAAACTTTTCATAAGTTCATGTCTACATTCAAAAGTCCATATAGACCTTAACCAACTCTTCTGCTTTTGCTCCCTCAGAAAGAGCTTTGAGCTTGGGGATGTCTGCTCATCCCATCAAGGCAATAGGGCAGTTAATTTTAGCAATTTTTAACATGTGCCAAAACCTGTACCCTGACTGACTGCATAAATATTTGAATTAACAGATGGAGAGATACTTTCTTTTAGTGATATTTGATGTCAAAAGTCATAAATATGTCAGTGTAATAATACATTTTGGAATATATTTATTAGATGTTATGATTTGTTTATATATATATAGCCTAGTGTAAGCCATTTTACAGTACATTCTAAGCATGTTACTATCATATTTTGGTTTAACCAGAAACTTACACAACTTACCTGAAATGCAACCAGAAATGTCCAACGTACATCTTAAATTAAATATAAAGTTAGGGTTAAGAACAAACAGGGACAGATTGTTTAAACTGGACAATGTCTGGCTGCAAAACCATTGTGCAGTTCCTAATGTTCTTGCTTTTGTCAAAATAGCGAAAAATATTGCGATCCCATTAGAATAACATAAGCCAAGTGCAATAATGCATGGTGAACTTGGCACATACACTGTTTATTTCCTGATATTTTCATCAGTTTTTCCATATCTTTCGATGACCTGCAGGGATCTTAAAACGAGACAAGGAAGATGGTCTTAGAAATATATACAGATCAACTTTACAATGTGTCCAGCACACATAAACAGGGCCAGGTACATGATGGTCATTGTAACATGGGAATTAAGTGCTACATGTGTACACTTCAGCAAGTGCCTTTTTGGGGACGCACTAGTAATTTTTATCCCTTAGCAAAGCACCTTTCAACCCCATGCAAAAGGTTTCTCAAGGTTGTCTGTTTTATAGATCATGCTGTAACTCACGGGACACATTCTGTTACTTCTCACAAAACCATTTCTCCTTTTTACAAAGAAATGCATCTCTGCAGTTTTTTGTTGCTGTTCATGTGACAGGATGATCTAAATTTATAGTTCCAAATGTTCTATGAATCTTTTTATCAATCTTTGGCAAAATGTTTTATATTGTTGGTCTTCAGATATTCAGGGAGATGACCAAAATGTGTATGTTTTAAATCATCTGAAAGTAGGATGTTTTTGTTGTTTGTTTTATAAACTGTTCCTAAGACACAAGTATTTTTCGTGTAAGATCAAATGAGGTTGCCACGTGATTTATATCCATCTATCTCTGTACCTGCCTGACCTCTGTTCACTGTAAAAACTTCTTGTTGCCCTAGATTACTCACAAATTTTTCGCTTGAGTTGAATATTTTCAACTTGCATAAAGACACGTTTGATGCAAATAGCTCGTTTTCCCTGCAACGTGCAGCCCAATTCGCGTCATTTGCGTCACCTGGGAGAGTCCGCGTCTATTCGCATCTTTGCTTTGACTTTGTATGTAATCTACTCGCGAAATTGTTGAATTCGCGTTTGGTGTGTTCGCCCCATTATATTTTTAAGTATAATCAACATTTACAATTAATTTAAACTTTCTTGACGAGTTGCTAAAAATGATAAAAAATTAAGTTGAAATAAGTCCATTCAACTTTATTTTTATAACTTATAGCAACTCCTCACTAGTCAAGAAAGTTGAAATGAATTGTAAATTCAAGTTGATTAAACTTAAAAATGTAAGTGCACCATGGAAATTATTTTTTACAATGGGGTCACGAAAGCCCAGGGGTTTTTATAGAAGATATGATAAACTTTTTGCTATAGACGGTTGACCCGGACGGTGAACGTGATTTCACCAAGTAAGATGTGATCCTGGATCAACACCATTGTTGGTCCTGGATCAACATTTTCATTAACCAATCAGATTGCAGGATTAAGATTAGTGTGCATGTTAGATTTAGGTTTAGGATTGGGTTAGGCTTTTAAGAAATACTCCTCAAACTATTATTTCACACTAATTTGAGGGTTTAAAAATGGTTAGGGTTTGAGTTAAGGGTAGGTTGGGGTATCTTTGATTAAAACATTGATCCAGGATCAACAAAAAATGTTGATCCAGGATCACTTCTTACTTGGTGAAATTGTCGCGGTTACGTGTCTGAGCGGAAATTAACTTACAGTCTCTGTTTGTTTAATGGTAGTCAAACTCAACTCTGGAAAAAATATCTCGTAGAAAATAGTTTTGGTTTCCTAAAGACGAGGGAAGGCGGCAATCATGAATTACCGGTACCACTATTTGAAGGGAGCTGTAGTCTGTAGTTAACATAGTATACATTAGTACACATTTTACACAGTAATGTAAGTTAAGGGTAGTGTTTCATACTACTTGTTATTTATTTTGCTTGTTATCAGAAATAAACTGTCACGGTGCAAATAAAGGGAGACCCCAAACGCAGACGAAAGTACAAAATAAACTGAAGGTTTATTTAATAAACAAACACAAAAACCCACGTGGGGGTAAAACAGGTGAAAACAATGATGAATGTAAACACAAAACCGGGAACAAACACTGAATACAAAAATAACAGGATACTGAGGGTAAGATTCAGGACACACGAAAGACATGAACTTGACTACTGAATCTTAGACGAACGAACGAGCACAAGACAGAGAACGAGAGGGCATTATAAAGACACCACACAAATGGGGAACAGGCACGATTACTCAAGACGAGAACACATGAGAGAGTAGGGTAAAAGTGACAAGACACTGGGAACACGTGACACCAACACATGATGTGACTACACGTGTCCCCACACAAAACACAATGCTGCCATGATCTTGCCCTCTGAAATCAGACCTGAATCTTACACCAAGGTCTGGCAAGACCATGACAGCAACAAGACACTGGGAACACGTGGAAACCACACACACAATATGACTCCACGTGTCCCCACACAGAACATAGTATTGTCATGGTCTTGTCAAATGCACTCAGACCTGAATCTAGTACAAAGGTCTGGCAAGCCCATGACATAAACTACTTTAAAAGGACTTTGTTGTTATTATTTGCGGAGTTTACCAGAAGTTACGTGTGTTCCACGAAAGCCATTTGCTTACCGTATGTTGTTACTGCTGAAACCATCTAAAGGAACCCTCTACCTAATATATATATAAATATATAGCAAATATAATTGGAAACACTAATGGGGCGTACACACCAAACGCGAATTCAAAACATGCGCTATTCGATTCAAACGCGTCTTCATGTGCAAGTTGAAAATATTCAACTCTAGCAAAACATTTGCATCGTTGAATTCGCATAGTCGCATTTGGTGCGTACACCCCATTAGGAAAGCACACTAAAAAGATACGAAGCAAATATAAATGATTCTGGGATACATAGCAAGAAATGAGAAATAAACACCTAATAAATCATTTTCTAAATATTTTTTTCTTAGAAATTTTTTGGGGAGTTGTGTTAACCCACGGTTGGGTCATATACACACATTTTTACACAAGTTTATTTTTCTTTTTAAATTAAAAAAAGTTTTAAAGTTTTAAAGTTAAACTTAAAGTTTTGAAAAAAATTGTTACTTTTTTAAGTTGATCCAACTTTTACTTTTTACAATATAGCTTAATTAAAATCAATTTAAGATGTATATTTTTCGTAGACATCTTTAAGATATGTGTGTACAGTGTACATTTAAAATAAATCAGCCCCAAAACTATTCCACAGGAATGAAAATTTGACATTCTCTGGCACTGCTACATACATAACCAAATTACTTTATACAAATTAATATTGTTAAAAAGGCACTCAAGGTTAAATTAAAAATCCTTTAAAAATATTTTTCCATCATGGCCAAATTTTAAGTTTTAAACACAATGTAAATAGTATCTAATGTATCACATAAAGCAATATAACATTTAGTCGTATCTGAACATGCATGGCTTGTGATCAATCAAAACATAATGGAATGGAATGGAGCTTTTATTTGTCATTGTACAAGTACAACGAAATTACAGCCATCAACCTGTCCATACATGATACAATAAATAAATAATGCTCTTTAATCATGTTGAGATCAGCGTTTCTTAACTGGTCAAGTGTTATTGTGTAATAATCTCATCAGAATGACCCACTACATTAGTAATCATCAAACCAGAAATGATGATGGTGGTGATGATGTTGTGTCTGCAGGAAACAGGATGAGTCCAGCTGTGGTGACTTCCGCTCAGAGCACAGAGATTCATCAGGACGACTTACTCTGATCACGATCTCACACATTCAGCGGGATTTTGCTAACACAGTCGCTATTTTCCCACCAGGAATCGACTTCATCGTCAAAAACAGGAGCACTGAGGTAAATTGTGCCTCTTAGAGGCTTGTGTTCGTGTGTTTGTGTGTCTGTTTAGCGGTTGTGATGCTAGCCAGTGGTGTTAGCTGTCATGCTCGCTGTCATGTCATCTTTTTTTACGTCAGTGTCTCTATATCGCCATATCATCTCCCTTCTCGTGTAAACACAATTATTTTATCGCTTGGTTTTTCCTTTTCTTTCAAGATCGCTGTTTTATAATTGCTTTTGGTCTGCTGGTGTCTTGTAAGCTATGATAACGTTTATTTAGTTGTGTTGACTAGCTTATAGCACTGATAGGAACATCAGCTCCCTTATTACAAATGATTAAAAAACGTTAATTCTGATGAAAATCAAGAGTTGTTGTAATAGTTTTTTGATTTCTAATATTTTTATTTTGTGGTCATATAAACACTATCTTCACAATGCCACACAGTCACTGTTCAGTTCAAACACTTAGCAATAAGTGTATTGATTGTCTGAACTGAATAATTTAGATGTTTTTTTCACACCTAGGTTATCAGGGAATAAATTTAAACTATTGCTGATTTCATTGTATCTTTTTTACTCCGCGTGACCATGTGTAATTGGTTAAGGAAGCTGAACAGTATGTGAATAATCCAAAGAAGTTGTTGATAGTACAGAAAGCCAAGGTTATCTTGAGCCAAGTAAAAATTTTTGGCAAATGTAGCTTTTTTAGCTTTAATCAGATCTGTCTGTTTATCATTTAGTTGTAGTGATGGGTAGGACACTGGAATGAAGCCTAGCCAGTTTTTAGCGTTGTTTGTAGTTTTTTAGTTGTCCCATAACAATACTTGTGACGCATTTGTGATTTCTTGTGAAGTCTGTAAACTAATCTTTGCTAGAAGGACTCTGAAAGATTTATTGGATGTGTTTTTCTTTTATTTCTTTTTTAATTTAATTGGTTTATATTGACAACAGCAGGGTCGGTTCTTTTATTTCTATCATTCCATTCCTAAATGTGCATCCATCTGTCCATCTGTCATCCAACCACTTAACCATTGCACATTTGAATTTATTTTATGAATAGAAAAGAAAAAGTTTGGAAAAATCATCACTTACTCATGTTGTTCAAACCTGCATGCTGTGATTGTTTCATGTAAAACCAAAGATAGCATTTCAACTTTAATGTGGAGGCATAAAAATTCTATACACAACATTTGACCTATATTCAAAGGCTTTGGAGGCTATAAGAAAATATTTTTTGTGAGAAGCATGTCTTTTTAGTCATTATTAGGGATGCACCAATACTAGGGCTGTGACCAGTGGCGGCCGGTGACTTCTTTATCGAGGGTGCGTGATGTGAAGCTCATCACAACATATATTTAGCCTGTCATGTGTGTGGCGTGTCATGTCAAAATATGTGCTTGTTGCGTCATGTGAACCATGTGCATTGTGCATCTTGTCAAAATACTAGCCTGCTGCACACAAAGGCTTATGATAAAAGAGATGCTCACTTTTGCCAGAAGCTCACTTAATCTCATCTGTAATCAGAGTTTAGTGTTATTTACTTTTATCATAAACCCTTTTGATGCGTGTGCAGCAGGCATGTATTTTGACATGACAAATGATGCACATGGTTTACATGATGCAATGAACACATATTTTGACATGACGAGCGACACACAAACACATATTTCCAATCTGTGCCCCCTGGAAGAGAAGTCATGGTTTTCATGACCACTGCCCCACTGCAGCGTCATCGCGGTGGTGAAGTGCGACCCGCGGTAACTAGAGTTCTCAACGGGCCTGAAAATTACAACCCGACCCAGCCCGTGGCTTTTAAAGCCCGGACCCGATGTAACCCGACACATCAACGTGAATTATCTGTCCCGACCCTCGGCCCGACCCCGCCGACCCCCCCCTGCCTTTTTTTCTCATACACGTAGGCTATTATCATGACCAGCAGGCGGGAATTCAAATCAAGCTTTAATGTTCACGCCTTTTAACAATACAAACAACTAAAACAATACACTTTAAATATAGGCTATATAAATATGCCTTAAATAAAAATCACACAATAATAAATAAAAAGAACTCAAACATGTACACAGCCAGCGGCGTCTCCTTCTGTAGTAGCAAGCAACGGTGAATTCACCTGCGGCAAGTTTACTTTTCTCCATCTTTTCTTCTCCAGGCAACAGGCGTGCACGCAGTCATAGCAATAAGCACCGTGGAGGATCCGCAACGGATCCGCTCTGAAGCCGGCAGCTCCGGTCAGGATCCGTTGCTGATCTGCCCCGGAGCTTATTGTTATCCCCCGCCCCTCTCTGTGATGCACGTTGGACGCAACAGCCAGACCAGACTTTCTTTACGGTGAACAGCAGTGATGATTAATACATTTTTTCACGGAGCGTAAAAGATTAAGCCAGAGGTCCGACCCGACTCATTTGCTTATATTTTTGACCGACCCGAATCCGCGGGTCCCGTCGGGTTTGTCGGGCCGGCCCGACCTGTTGAGAACTCTAGCGGTAACTATGAAAAATATAATACAATCTCGCCCAGCAAGATGTCTTCAAGTTCGTGTGAAAGCAAATGGCCAGAAGATGGATTTGGACGCATAAACCGAAAAGCCGCAATTCACATGCATGTATTGGAACGTGGAGGTCATACCAAATGGTTTAACTCTTTCCCCGCCATTGATGAGTTATCACGTCAATCCGCAATACCGCTATTATCCAACCCGGAAGTATCGCCCTGGGGCAAACAGCTGTATGTCCGTCTAAGTTTTGAGGATTGCTCTGCATCTGATTTCTATTTTAAAAGTCCTTTACAAAAATGGAATTATCTCAGCTTTTTGCTCAAAATTTGGGATTTTTAAAGAAACCTACCCATATTTGAGAGGTGATAAACTGATGAAGGTAGCATGAAACGTTTTTTTGTTTGTTTTTGTTGAAAGCAGAGTGTCTGTTCTTTCATTTAATATATTGTATGTTTATATATTTAAAGAAGAGAATTTTCTGGGAGGCATTTTGTGAACTTTTGTGAAAATCATGAAAAGTGCTGGCGGGGAAAGAGTTAATATTATATTAAGAATTGTGGCATCCCTAGCACACACAACAGTTACGTGACTGTCTGAGCGGCACAAGTAAGCGATAGACCGACTAAGCATTGATATGCATGGTGAGAGGGTTGTGTGTCACCGTGTCCCAAACGATTCAAAATAGAAGCCACAATTTTAACATTTTGGTGGCCTTCAGTGTTGAGAGAGAGCGATTTACTTCCTGTTTCAAACTGAACTGCCAGTGTAAAAGCCCCCTAATGTAAGTGTTCATTCACAGGGCACAGTTCGCATGAAAAACTTGTAATGTGAAAGCTGTCATGCGGAGCTGGGAGTACACCGGGATACCCAACCAGAGACTACCTGAAGGAGGTGCTCTGAGCTTGGGTGCAATAAAACTGTGACACGGTTCACGTGAATTTGAAAGCACCTTGGACTAGGAAGCAAAGTAACCTGCGCTTGCTTTTTAGCTCATGACGTTAATCTAATCATTAGTTCTTTTTAATAGCTGATAAATTCTGCATTCCAAAGCACATAATGCACAGCTGTCGCTCTGTCTGCTGTGCATAATAACTCCAAAATATCAAAAAACAAAATTATGCAGAGTTGCATTATGTATTACATCTTTTCCTACGTGTGAGTTGGTGATAATGTGAGATTAACGCAAGTTCACCAGGGGTTTGATAGAATTGAGCGTGTGTCAAACCAGAACAAGAACATTCGCACTAGGGCTCAGACAAACTGGGCCATGACACATACATATCGCAGGCGATATATCCGCGATAATTAATGCGAAATTTCCCTGATTGTCAGTAAACTACGGCTTTGTGTAGTAAGTGACGCTCCACCTGAAAGCAGGTGATGACGATTTACTACTAATCAAGGAACCGGCTTTAGTGACGAGATGCGATTTATTGTGCAGCCCTAGCCTATACCTATTATAGGCAATATATTGATGGTGCATCCCTAATCATTATATATCTTGGCCTCTGCCATAGCTATTAATTTTCATTTTGCATGTTCATTGTTCCCTATGGCATATGTACTGTTGGTGTAGTGCACCAGGATTGAAGTTCCTTTTTCATATGCCTTATAATTGGTTAAGAAAAACCTTGATTAGGAAGCACCTATAGAGATTTGAGAGCTATAAAGGGCATGATTTTTAGTAAATATAAAACCTTACTTAAGTCTCTTCCAAAGTCTGCTATAACTTTGACTTGAACAACACAGGTTTGAAACATAGTAATGGTTAATAAATGATCACCTTTTATTTGCATTTTGGGTAAATTCACCCTTTAAAACAGTGTAAGCTTGTTTTGGCTTAACTACACACAACATTCTTCTCAAATTGACATTTTTCCCAGTTTCACAGACAAGGCTTGTTTGAGCCGCCTCAACTGAAAATAACTTGCACTGACAGATCTTAAAATAGTGCCATTGGTGTATCTCAAGATTTGTCTCTTTCTAACATATGTAATATAAAAATGCTTAAACATCAAAGGCCTAGTCCTGGCTTTAGCTAAGCTTAGTCTGTGAAACCAAGCCTTACACTAAAAAATAAGTATCTGCATCTGCATGGTTTCAGGTGGATGAGTGTTGGATTGCCTGTCCTTCTCTGTTTTTGGCTTTTCATGACCTGCTTTTCAAACTCCCCTTTCTCCTCATTTCTGCTACCCCTCCCTTTCTCCCTATCTTTCCTTGTCCCCAGTCTCTTTTTCTCCCTCTCCTGCTTTCTGGAACCCTCTGCTGTGCTCCTGGATAAAGGAGACGCCATTTTCCAGCAGCTCTTACCAGCAGGAGAAGCAGAGAGCAGTCCCAAAAGAGGACAGTGGACTCAATGGTACAGACCTCTAGGTTAAGATTGTTGTCCAAGAGGGGAAAATGAAGCGGTTTCCTGTTGTTTCTGTATAAGAGTTTCTGAAGGGTTGTTTGTGGAAACAGAAATGGTTCTCCTGTTGTATTCCTCTTGTGAAGAACGCTTTTGAACACCTTTATTCATGCTCTTTACTGTAGTAATGTGTGCTGAAGAGTAGCTACTAATCTACTAATAAATTACCTAATTTTACTGTAACAAGTTATTTGATGCAACTTCAGCTTCTCCGCATGCAGGTTGGCCCAGAGAATTGTTAGTCTTTATATACACTCACCTAAGGGATTATTTGGAACACCATACTAATACTGTGTTTGACCCCCTTTCGGCTTCAGAACTGCCTTAATTCTACGTGGCATTGATTCAACAAGGTGCTGAAAGCATTCTTTTGAAATGTTGGCCCATATTGATAAGATAGCATCTTGCAGTTGATGGAGATTTGTGGGATGCACATCCAGGGCATGAAGCTCCCGTTTCACCACATCCCAAAGATGCATTATTGGGTTGAGATCTGGTGACTGTGGGGGCCATTTTAGTACAGTGAACTCATTGTCATGTTCAACAAACCAATTTAAGAATGATTCGAGCTTTGTGACATGATGCATTATCCTGCTGGAATTAGCCATCAGAGGATGAGTACATGGTGGTCATAAAGGGATGGACATGGTCAGAATCAATGCTCAGGTAGGCAGTGGCACTTAAACGATGACCAATTGGCACTAAGGGCCCTAAAGTGTGCCAAGAAAACATCCCCCACACCATAACACCACCATCAGCCTGCAGAGTGGTAACAAGGCATGATGGATCCATGTTCTCAATCTGTTTACGACAAATTCTGACTCTACCATCTGAATGTCTCAACAGATATCGAGACTCATCAGACCAGGCAACATTTTTCCAGTCTTCAACTTTGGTGAGCTTGTGCAAATTGTAGCCTCTTTTTCCTGTTTGTAGTGGAGATGAGTGGTACCCGGTGGGGTCTTCTTCCGCCGTCTCAAGGTTGTGCGTGTTTTGGCTTCACAAATGCTTTGCTGCATACCTCTGTTGTAACGAGTGGTTATTTCAGTCAAAGTTGTTCTTCTATCAGCCCGAATCAGTCTGCCAATTCTCCTTTGACCTCTAGCATCAACAAGGCATTTTCGCCCACAGGACTGCCGCATACTGGATGTTTTTTCCCTTTTCACACCATTCTTTGTAAACCCTAGAAATGGTTGTGCGTGAAAATACCAGTAACTGAGCAGATTGTGAAATATTCAGACCGTCCCATCTGGCACCAACAACCATGCCACGCTCCATGTGATTGGTTGATTAGATACTTGCATTAATGAGAAATTGAACAGGTGTTCCTAATAATCCTTTAGGTGAGTGTAGATTGATGATTGGTTGTTTTAACTGGAAAGCAGGACTTTAGTCACAGAAGCATCCATATTGAGGGTTCCATTGTCCCATATTTAATTAGTATAGCAGTGCTCTTGTTATATCCAATATCTTTGCCTATGTACAATTTTACATTCGTTATTCTTGTTAAAGGGTGGTATTCTAGTACCAAGTAATCAGACTTAAGTTTTGTAAGTTAATTTTGTAAATTTGCAACCTTTTGTGCATTTAGTTCCACGTTTAGGAGTATACCATGTGAGAACCTACTTAAAGTGTAGTTATATTTAGATGAAAGTCCGCTTTGACAATAAAGCTATAGGCTAGAGGTATGTAAAAATGTTCCAATGGCTAAACCATGTGTGAACCGCTGTGAGAAAATAAAGACATTTTAAAGACTTTCACATTAATTCCTGAAATCTGTCTTTAACAGCTTTCTTTGATGTTCAAAAGAAGCACATTACTATTGGTGTGACTGGACCTGGACGTTTCCCCATGACCAAACTATTAAATATAACAGGGTGGTCTAAATTATGACTGGATTGAGTTTAAAGTAAAGCCATTTTATTGCTTAAAGTTTCTTCTAATGAACTCACTAACAGACCTGTGCCCGGCTTTTCGGCCAGTATAAGCGGGCTTTATTTCAGGTCACAATCTGGTCTGAATTAAGCTTTTCGGAACGGACAGTCCCAGGTCTAAAATGTAATTGGATGAGATGCCTATAAACCTGTTGTAAAATAGCCAATAATTGTCCATCTGTGACCACACAGCTGAATTCCATAGTAAACCAAAACCAGCCTTTCAAGGTCCTTATATTAAGCTAGTAAACTACATGAGGTGGTATAATTGTGACCCTGGACCACAAAACCATAGCATGGGTATATTTGTAGCATTAGCCAACAATGGGTCAAAATTATAGATTTGTTTTAATGCAAAAAACATTTTATGTATTAAGTAAAGAAAATATTTTTGTAAATTTCCTAGCATAAATATATCAAAAATGTATTTATTATTACTAATTATGTTGCTATGGATTTCATTTCGACAACCTTAAAGCCACTTTTCTTAATATTTAGATTTTTTTACACCCTAAGGTTTCAGATGTCTAAATAGTTTGCATCTTGGCAAAATATTGTCCTATTCTAATAAACCATACATCAATAAAAAGCTTATTTATTCAGCTGATGTATAAATCTGTAAAAAAAATACCCTGGTTTTATGGTCTAGGGTCACCACATATTTTAACCATCTGACTATACAATAATCACAGTTATTTCACAAAAATGTTTACTATAGTATGCTGCGAATGCTGCTATTGACCAATCAGAAATGAGTATTGCAGAAAACAATGTAATAGTGGTTTACTAAACACTGATTTTGTACATTGTTATCTGACAGCAGTAAGCCATGCTAAGCTGGTCGATTACAGTGATTTTACATCATTTTACATATATCTCACTGTTTTGTGTGTAGTATCAAATACTGTAGTAAAATTGCTGTAATGCACGGCCTCTCTTGGCTTGGCGTTTATATTATATGCATCTTCATTTTGAGTTACTCACTCTTGTTGTGAGTTGAACTCAAATGCTGGTTTAACATGTTTTCCTAAATCACAGTTTCCTTTCTTGCCTTTGCCTGCAGAGGGAGCCAGAGAGGGAGGAGCAGCTCGACCCCAGCATGCCTCCCAAATTTAAACGGCATCTGAACGATGATGAGGTCACGGGCTCCATTCGCAGCGAAAGGGTAAGCACAGCAGATCCTTGTCTGAGCTAACAGTGAGTCTTACAGATCCTTCCCGAAGGTTAGCCACTAATATTTCTTACCATAAAGATGAGTAATATATTACATGAGTCATACCTGAGTTTTATGATCATAAACATCCCTGCCTGCCATGAGTTGAAAACAGTCCCGTATTAAACAATGCCTTTGATTGAGCCAGTGTTGCAATATTTTTAAAATAGCAATATTTTGACAGAACGACATTGTTTATACATTTTTTGGGGAAAACAACCTAAATCTGGCTCAGTTACAGGGATGAGGGAAAGTATTGCAATATATAAACAATTACAGATGGAGGCAATGACATAATGAATATGAGAGGTTGCACTTATCTGATCAAATCCAGACCTGAACATCGTTGTACTTTTAAACCCCCTAGCAGGCCCTCGTGCTTTATGATCTGCTTGTGTTTACCCCCATGGTGCTCACTCAGTGAAGAACACAACGGTGTTACATAACAAATCTATTGTAAATGGGTCTCACCTCATATGTTTTATACAGCGGGCAGTTAGCACATGTCTTAATGATAGTTTCGATAGACAAACTGTGTGGAACTGAAGTACACTTGGAAAGAAAAACAGAATAACTGGAACCCAAAAGTAAACTGAACGTCATTTTGCAGACATAAATACTTAGATTTATATGTTTTTGTGAAAAGAATGAGAGTATGCTTGCCCTTGCAAAATTTGCAGCCGTGATGCTAGTATGGTTGCCAGGGTGTGTTGGGTGGTTGCCAGATTGTTCTTGTTGGCATCTATCTAACTATCATCCACTGGCCTCTAGATATGGCTTGGGTCCCTTTAGTGCTAATTTTAGCATACCTATTCTTCAGTCTCATGATCATTCTGCAACACAAACCAAGTTGCGTGCAGAAGTTTTAAGATTAGGAGACCCAACTTTAAGTATGACTGTCACTATCAAAAATATGTGTAAACAAAAAGTCAGGCAGTGAACAATGACATTACAGTGAAAAGTAAGCAGGGATTTTGGAGAAATGGTTAGGGTTGACAGATGTATTCACTGCAAGAAAGATTAATGTCATAATATAACAGGCATTAAATCCCGCAGGGGTTAGTAAACTACTGGAGCTCTTCCTGAGGATCTGTCACTACACATCCCACCATTGATATTAGACGCCTTCATTATCTGCCAGTTTTGAAAGACGAGAGAGCTGATGTTAAAAAGTTCACTGGAAACCAGCCAGAACCAAAGCCAGGATAAGAAAGCCCTGTTGGGTTGTTTTTTGGGATACAACTCCTAAACATGATTAAAAGACATTGTTGGAAAACATCAGATAGTAATGTTGGATAAGTCTTCTCTGACCTATCTCACATGGAAGTTTAAACTCAAGCAGTGAAAGAAGAAAGATCTGGAACAGAGCTCATGAATGTGGCTTTACATGTGCTGGTTGTGTAACCGTCACTGACCATAACCAGTGGAAATGACCCGCTTGATTTTTTTTATCCTCTCGTAAAGGATCGTAATTATTTGGAAGTGCGTAGTTGCAACGCTGTTGTATATCTGTAGGGAAAAATCCTCTTTACTGGCATAATAAATAATTTCTGTTGTGTGTTTTCTTAAAGTCTTGCAGATATTAATAGGGGACATATCATGAAATCGGACTTTTTCCATGTTTAAGTGCTATAATTGGGTCCTCATTGCTTCTTTAACCTAGAAAATGTAAAAAAGATCAACCCAGTAACTTAGTGTTAGTAAACCATTCTCTGAAAGCACGTGGAAAAATATGTTATTGAAATTAGGCTCCCCTTGTCATGTCAGAAGGGGATAATATTCAGAAGGGGTGAATTTGTCGATTTTATTGTTTTATACTGTTGTCTGATGTCTACTTATGATGTTCGCGTGGTTTTTACATTTAAAAACATCAAACGCAATAAGTAATACGCTATTTTGTAACATGGATTAGTTACTCTCTAGAGAAATGGTTTGTTCGTTTGAAGGGGCGGGCCGCATTGAAGACCTGGACGTAAACGCCCACTGCTATGATTGGACAGCTTCATTGCGCGTCATTACATGTGGGGAAATGTTTTAAAAACATTAATGTGTAAAAATAGCACCCGAATACATATATGTTTGACCCACAAAAGATTCTGGGTGCTTAAGATGATACACATAAATGACAATACGTATAGCAAAGTAGAAACAAAACTTTAAACTCAACGTGACTAAAGTACCGTAAACAACACAGTAAGCGCACATCAGAATCTAAACTGCGGCTGATAAATCCTTATCAATAACTTTGTATATTTCTATTGTGCTTGTGAGATTGCGCTTACATACACGTAACGTTACATACCACAGTTATACCGTAAAACTTCAAATAATAGCCCGGGCTTTTATTTTCCCAAACCTATCATCACACCAGGCGTCTAAAAGAGACAGGCGTCTATAAGAGACAGGCTTTTAATTTAATTGTTCCAGCATGACAGCAGGAGGTTACCACATATTACGTTTTATTCTTAGTCTTAAATTATTGGCAGTATAAATAAAGCAAACAATGATATGTTTTTTTATTGGTTGTTGCGTGAAATCTTACCCAGATACAACAGTGCTATTTTCTGATTGGCTATTGTTTAGCCTCTTTCTTTTTTTTGTATTGGCTCGCTCGACTAGAACTCTAGGGAAGACGGGCTTGATAGAGAGAGAGAGCAGTGCGGCCAGATACATTTTAGGCGCTGCAGCATATTAAATATGATAAATAGTGTTTCCGCGTGAGAAATACAATGTGTGGCGGGAGTGCATGCATGACAAAAGACTGAAAGCCCGGCTATTATCAGCGGCCCCAAAACACTACCGGCCCACCAGGAAAAGTCTTGACTCTCCCGATTGCCACTTCGCTACTGTCATCATCACCTCAATCCTGGCGACGAAGCTTGTTGTGTTGTCATAGTGATGAGTAAAGGAACGACTGCGTCTGTCACGTGACATCTACCGGTAAGCAAAAAAAACTTTAGCGTGTTCAATCTGCACCATAGAACTGTCTTAAACAGACTATCTCACGGGTTTTAGAAGATTAAATACAACCCGAAACTAAAAAACAGACCAGGCCTTTATTTGAGACAGGCGTTTATTTACCCAAACCTGTCGTCACACCAGGCGTCTAAAAGAGACAGGCGTCTATTTGGGACTCGGCTATTATTTGAAGTTTTACGGTATGATAAAAATAGCTTTGTTGAGTGTTTGACTTTTCAAACGCAACTTGCCTAAATTACCGTATATAACACAGTAAGCAGGCATCAGAATCTAAATTGCGGCTGGTAAGTCCTTCTTTATCATTAGCTTTGTATATTTCTATTGTTATATTACAGTCATATTGTTAAGTGTTGTACCTTTATTAATCGTTTAATGTTTTAAGTAAATTAAAACAGTCAAACATACGTGTTTAGACACAGATGTTACAACAGGACATATCAAGCGATCTCTTCCAACAAAGCAATAGTGAAACGCAGTAACATAAATAAAGTAAAATGTTTTACTTACTGTGTATTATACTGCTGTGTCATTTTTGTCAGATCCAATATTAGTGATGCTTTTAATCACAGTCTCTCAGCAAATCCAGCATCAACTTCTTTACAAATTAATCCGAGGTACACAAAGTAAACAAACACTCCCCACGCCAGCTGGAACTTCTTAAAAACAAACTTTATCCACGCATTCCTAATGTTATGTTCTGAGCCTCCGTTATCCAACGTCTGTGTTCTTCACATAGAAGGTTCTTCCACAACCGAAAATGCGTTTCCATGGTTACTCTATAATAACAGATCACCGCGTCAAAATAAAAGTCTCTAAAAATTTTTTATTTAAAAGTCATTTTGGTTACATTTGGCAATCTTTGAAGACATGTTTACTGATTGTTGAGACACACGTGTGTCACAGGAAGCTGTAGGCGGGGCTACAAAAGTGGTAGTTGTATTTGGCTTTGGGGAGGTGCTTCAATTCTACTTTGACGTCATATTTCTCAGAATTCCACACTCGGTCGTAATACTGGCTTGGTGCCAAAAACTGTTATATTTCAGTAGCACGGACGTGTTCAGTTCTGAAAATTGCAGGATGTTAATTTTAAGTATGATGACCTCTTATATAAAAAATTATAAAGTTAAAATTGAGTATTTGATTCACCGCTCCTTTAAAGGCTTGTTATAGTTGTGCGTAGGTCCCATGGCGTAGCCACGGCGGTGTAGGTTCCACGTCGCTTTTTATTTATACTTTTGCGTAGTTGTCGGCGTCGACGTGCAAACACGCGCAGACCACTGGTAGGCAGTATCCATACGTGTAACCACAGTAGCAGCGCGATCGTCAATGAAGAAGTAGCCTGGCAAGTTAACCTACAAACAAAGAAGAAACAGCAACTTGTTGTGTATGATTTGATAAAGACCAGCAATGATGGAAATAAATAAACAGCGACTTTTGTTGCAGTTTGAGTTAAATCACCCCTTAACTTGGCCCATCTTTCTTTTTACTGTCGCAAATGGAAATACCTATGACGCAGATTTTTTACCTGACGGGAGGGGTTCTGGTGGACCAATCACAGCGCTTGCGGTCCGCGTAGAACTGACTCGTTGTTACAAATTTTGCGAGGTGTACGTCAGGCTACGCAGAGCTAAGCACAGTTTACGGATAACCTACGGCGTAGCTACGGCGTAGATCTTACGCACGACTATAAATCGGGCTTTAATCTGCACTATCCAACCACAACACTGCCATTAAGTGCAGAGATCAGCTCATTTGCATTTTAGAGGACACACCCAAAACGGCACATTTTTGGTCACACCTACAAAGTGGCAATTTTAACATGCTATAATAAATATGATATTTTAAGCTAAAACTTAACATATGCACTCTGGAGACACCAAAGATGTATGTTACTTCTTAAAAAAGTCTTATGAAATGTCCCCTTTAATATCAATGCATTATTGGTTTGGGATGGTTAAGTTTAGATGATCAATTGTATAGAGAAGGGCTGAATCTTTATGGAAAATTATAATAATACATTTTTTATAGTCTCCATATTGAAAAAAAACTAATTTGCATGTGTTCTGCATTTGTTATGTTTATGCATTTGGATAAATAACATGGATTTATTTCAGTATATTTATGTACGTGTGATGGATGATATGCAGTGCATTTTCCTTTAAAATGCCATCGTAGTTCTGTAATGCTGTAGTAGTGCACAATTTGTCCATTTAGTAAACACAGAGTTTTTCCATAGTAAGTTTGTAAGCGTTTGTCCAGATTTTTAAAGGCGTGTCAGAGGTCTGGATGCAGTTAGGGAGAGTTATATAACATACAGTCATCAGGATCCTGAAATCAGTGCTGAGGCATTTTAAATGTGATCATTCATTACTAAACAAAATAAACGTTGGTGCTAAATGCTTTCTCTGATTTCCTTCAAACATTAAAACCAATCAGATGGTGCAGATATAGACCACATGGATTTGGACTGTATAAGCGGCTTTTGAAGTTCACATCTCATGTCCATCAGAAAAGTCATTTTGTTGGAGCAAAGTGTTCTGAATGACTGTGCCCCCATGTTATTCTTTATCTAGGAATACTGCATCACACGTTGTGCCCACATTGCGTCCTTCAAAGTTAACAGGTTTCCAAGGCAGATGGCTACCTGTATGTAGTTCACAATGCAATCTTTATGAATCTTAGGCTCACTGTTACCTCAGACACATGGTTGTGATCTTGGCCGCACATTAGTTTACCCCTACTCTTGATTATTTCTGACCGGGTTAACAACCTGATCTTTCAAACATGCAGAGAAACCTACTGGAGGAAGACTCTGATGAAGAGGAGGACTTTTTCTTGTAAGTCTGCTTTTTCATTCTGCCTGATCTTATTTGACATCATACAATTGTTTTGCATCACTCATGCATTAACAAATAAACAAAGGCTTTCCAGGCAAGCTCAATTACTTATATTGAATTTATGCTTCTTTCAGGAGAGGACCTTCAGGACCAAGATTCGGTGCCCAAAATGACAAAATTCGACAGTATGTACATGTTTTTTTTGTCTGTGTGCATTAGACACCATACATGAGAGTGCATCCATGTCTATGAGAATTTGACATACGAGTTGTGCTTTATTATTATAGTGTCAAATACATAAAACCTTACTGAGCTGGAGTAGCTAAATCTAGATTGTTGTAGGTGGTATCTTACCCACCCTCTTTCTACAATGTTCTTGTGCATACAGCGAGGAAAATAAGTATTTGAACACCCTGCTATTTTGCAAGTTCTCCCACTTAGAAATCAGGGAGGGGTCTGAAATTGTCATCGTAGATGCATATCCACAGTGAAAGACAAAATCTAAAACAAATCCAGAAATCACAATGTATGATTTTTTAAACTATTTATTTGTATGATACAGCTGCAAATAAGTATTTGAACACCTGTCTATCAGCTAGAATTCTGACCCTCAAAGGCCTGTTAGTCTGCCTTTAAAATGTCCACCTCCACTCCATTTATTATCCTAAATTAGATGCATCTGTTTGAGGTTGTTAGCTGCATAAAGACACCTGTCCACCCCATACAATCAGTAAGAATCCAACTACTAACATGGCCAAGACCAAAGAACTGTCCAAAGACACTAGAGACGAAATTGTATACCTCCACAAGGCTAGAAAGGGCTACGGGGAAATTGCCAAGCAGCTTAGTGAAAAAGGGTCCACTGTTGGAGCAATCATTAAAAAATTGAAGAAGCTAAACATGACTGTCAATCTCCCTCGAACTGGGGCTCCATGCAAGATCTCACCTCGTGGGGTCTCAATGATCATAAGAAAGGTGAGAAATCAGCCCAGAACTACATAGAAGGAGCTGGTCAATGACCTGAAAAGAGCTGGGACCACCGTTTCCAAGGTTACTGTTGGTGATACACCAAGACGTCATGGTTTGAAATCATGGCAGGGAAGGTTCCCCTGCTTAAACCAGCACATCTCCAGGCCCGTCTTAAGTTTGCCAATGACCGTTTGGATGATCCAGAGGAGTCATGAGAGAAAGTCATGTGGTCAGATGAGACCAAAATAGAACTTTTTGGTCATAATTCCACTAAACGTGTTTGGAGGAAGAAGAATGATGAGTACCATCCCAAGTACACCATCCGTACTGTGAAGCATGGGGGTGGTAGCATCATGCCTTGGGGGTGTTTTTCTGCACATGGGACAGGGCGACTGCACTGTATTAAGAAGAGGATGACCGGGGCCATGTATTGCGAGATTTTGGGAAACAACCTCCTTCCCTCAGTTAGAGCATTGAAGATGGGTCGAGGCTGGCTCTTCCAACATGACAATGACCAGAAGCACACAGCCAGGATAACCAATGAGTGGCTCTGTAAGAAGCATATCAAGGTCCTGGTGTGGCCTAGCCAGTCTCCAGACCTAAACCCAATAGAGAATCTTTGGAGAGAGCTCAAACTCTGTGTTTCTCAGTGACAGGCCAGAAACCTGACTGATCTGAGAAGGTCTGTGTGGAGGAGTGGGCCAAAATTTAGTTTAGTAAAAACAGCCCTTTTAGTGAAAGTAGGTCTTTTCATGGTTTGGGCCAGAGTGGGGGTGCTTTTTAAGAGGTTAAAGAAGATTTACTGAATAAATTAGAATATTTGACCTTTATTGAAAAAGGACAGTGAAGTCCTTTTTTAGAAGTGGAGATTGTTTGCCGAAAAGCTTGCTTGCCTTTGGAGCTAAAGACAGTCAAATATCAATGACTATGTGAGAAATGACTAAAGTGTCATTTGTGACATTTCAACTGCTGACAAATAACCTTTTTATTGCCAATAAAGAGCCTGATAAAAAATAATTTAACAAGAAAACATGTCAGACACACTTACCATAGAAGAACATGCAGAATAGTAATACTTAAACTCTGAAAAAAACAATAATACAAATAGGAAATAGTAATAGTAGGAAAATTAAGAATTTCCAAATATTTGGACTGGCTCAGGTAAGGAATTTGGAAACAGATGTCTAATAACTTTTACTGGCACTGTGGTACGGACATTCATTGACTGTTCATCCAATGGCTGCCAATGTCGCTGTTTCTTGCAAAGTTTTTGCAACTTTATTTAATGACATCTGTGCAAACACTCGCACCCAAACACTCCTTCGATCTGAAAAGAAAGGAGTCACTGTGACCATCTGTGTTTCTATGACACAACATAATATTTGCAGGCAAACTTAAAATGTGACTCCCAATATAAAAAATCGCTGTCCTCAGTGACGTAGCTGTTATTAACCAGCTTTTTTTGGGGGGGTACATACTTATATACATTAGTAATTCTCCCAATGGAAATCCAGTCCAGCTTCGGCCAGTTTGAGCAGCCGCGCCACACCAGATTTACGTAACCACATGCTAAAACAATGGAATTCAATAGTGGAACCTTACATTTGTTATCTTTTCGTGAAGTCTTTTGCAGTTATTTCATTCGTGGCCTGGGTTTTTAAAGTTCATAGGAACTATCACGCATGGCATTTACCCTCCCAAACAGACATCTCTGCTCTCAGACGTCTTGGAGGAGATCATATGTACCAGGCAGGTATCCAAGCAAGTGGCAAAACATCCTGTTGGCAGTTTATTTAGAGGCTAACCTGTGTCCCAGAAGCCACGCCAACCCTTTTCCCAGATGTAGGAGTGCAGCTAAATGCCTCAGGTGCTATTTAGTGCGTCGTTGTGTGCAAGATCAAATAATTTGAACTGTTTGGATGTCTAGACCTTGTCTAGCACAACAGTGCCACCTTTCCACGCTGCAGGGTCAACAGATCACAGTCACAATGATATGTTGTTTAATCGTGCAGTGTTTGCATAAGATGGATGGATTCTGCATCAGTTCTCCTCGAAATATCAGAGGAACAAAGCACAATGTGCTCACCCAGGCTGTAAAAATGGAATGAAATAGAAGTAACATGTTGTTCCTTTTTGGTGGCCCTCAGGGTGCAGTCTCAGGTTGATGAAGTCATTGATGTCATGCAGGAGAACATCTCCAAAGTGATCGAGCGAGGCGAACGTCTGGATGAGCTACAGGACAAATCTGGTAAGAAGGTTTGATATAAACGCACAGTATATACTCACCATATCCACAATAGGCGTCTTACAATATCATTCGATTTTAGGAAATCCAAAATGATTCTCAGTGCCCCCGTTTTCTGCAATACATTTATTACATTTATACCACGGGCCTGTTAGACTTTACTTTATTTGTAACTTTGTTTTTTTTATGCTTGTACTTTCTTGATTTTTTTTTCTTCTTATTTCTCATTTTATTTTCCCCCTATATTTTTTTTGCTATTCCCGAAAATTATGCAATTTGAGAGTCCATGTAGATATTGAGGTCCACCCTATTTCAAGGTCCATTCAGTTTACAATTTCTTGCCTCGCCTCTGATTTACAGATTACTGCTAAATAAAATTATTGCAGATGTAAAAAAGTAAGGAGATGCCCCTTGTTACAGCCTTGCACATTTATCAACACATTTAATTAAACATTGTTCTGGTTACTAGTAAAATGCTTTCTTTAAAATGTATAATTTAAGTTGCACATAAGAATTAAATAATTATAATGGTTATAATGTGTTTTTGGGTATAGACTCACCTAAAGGATTATTAGGAACACCTGTTCAATTTCTCATTAATGCAATTATCTAACCAACCAACCACATGGCAGTTCCTTCAATGCATTGAGGGGTGTGTTCCTGGTCAAGACAATCTCCTGATCTCCAAACTGAATGTCAGAAAGGTGATTTAAGCAATTTTGAGCGTGGCATGGTTGTTGGTGCCAGACGGGCTGGTCTGAGTATTTCACAATCTGCTCAGTTACTGAGATTTTCACGCACAACCATTTCTAGGGTTTACAAAGAAAGGCGTGAAAAGGGAAAAACATCCAGTATGCGGCAGTCCTGTGGGCGAAAATGCCTTGTTGATGCTAGAGGTCAGAGGAGAATGAGGTGACTGATGCAAGCTGATAGAAGAGCAACTTTGACTGAAATAACCACTCGTTATAACCGAGGTATGCAGCAAAGCATTTGTGAAGCCACAACACGCACAACCTTGAGAAGGCGGAAGAAGACCCCACCGGGTACCACTCATCTCCACTACAAATGGGAAAAAGAGGCTACAATTTGCAAGAGCTCACCAAAATTGGACAGTTGAAGACCGAAGAAATGTTGCCTGGTCTGATGAGTCTCGATTTTCAGATGGTAGAGTCAGAATTTGGCACAAACAGAATGAGAACATGGATCCATCATGCCTTGTTACCACTGTGCAGGCTGGTGGGGATGGTGTAATGGTGTGGTGGATGTTTTATTGGCACACTTTAGGCCCCTTAGTGCCAATTGGGCATCATTTAATTGTCACGGCCTACCTGAGCATTGTTTCTGACCATGACCATCCCTTTTCAATAGTTTTCATGAACATGACAATGAGTTCACTGTACTAAAATGGCCCCCACAGTCACCAGATCTCAACCCAATAGAGCATCTTTGTGATTTGGTGGAATGGGAGCTTCGTTCCCTGGATGTGCATCCCACAAATCTCCATCAACTGCAAGATGCTATCCTATCAATATGGGCCAACATTTTTAAAGAATGCTTTCAGCACCTTGTTATATCAATGCCACGTAGAATTATAGTAGTTCGGAAGGTGAAAGGGGGTCAAACACAGTATTAGTATGGTGTTCCTAATAATCCTTTAGGTGAGTGTATGTGTGTTATTGTGTGCATTTTGTTTTTGTGTATGGTGTGGGTTCCTTCCTTCTTTTTTGTCCTTGGCCGATCACATGCCTGAGTCTTGGCTTTACATTCCTTTTTGGACCTCTTTTTCTTTAGAGGTCCTATACTTTTGCCTGTGTCATTTTACATGATTACATATAACTTAATTTATGGACATCTATGGTTTGATTTCCTTGACTGTGTGGATTGCATGGGTTGTTACCAACATCTGGTGGAAATTTCATGTCAATAGCATCTTTTGAAATGTATTTACTAAAACTCACCCAACCAAATCAAATTGAACAGCCTACAAACATAATAAACAGAGTTCCAGGTAACCTTATATATTTTGCTGGGAAAGTATTTTGTATAGCCAATCTCATTTTTCATTAACCAGTGAGTCATGTCCCATTTCTGCTTTTTGTTTGAGAACAGCCAGGAGACATTTTTGGATAAAATGTCCCATGTGTATTTTTGTTCATTTAAGACAGCAGATGTGAACAATAGACCATCTGAAGATGTTTGCGAATGGTTTCCTCCCAACTGAGACTTTTTGGTAGTCTTACATTACCTTACAAAAAGTGAAATCCACCCTCGCGTAGTCAGACCTTTTGAGACCAATAAACAACGAAAGGTCTGATCCACACTGCGGCTTTACCAGCCAAGTACTGCCTACAGGAAGAGACCGTCTGACCGATATGTAAAGCACTTAGAGGCGTGTTTTTCTGCCAAAACTGTACCACAATATTAGAAACAGTTGCGTCTGTCTGTAATAAAAAGTACGTCTGTGTCTGAAATTGCATACTTTGACAGTAGGTACTGAATTAGATAAATTGATCATTAATTTATCATAAAGATATCGATTCTTTTATTGCACAGAGACAAACAATGATACAGCACCATATCGATGTATTGGTGCACCCCCAGTATAAATATGGATAGTATGAATTAATTTGAACGTACTACCTCCGCCATGTTGATAGACCACGTGACATACGTTGTCAATCATAACAACAAGTTAGTCATTAACTGAAATGAACCGCAATTTAAACACAAAGGAAAGCCCCTCCGTCGTCTTCTTTGTTGGATAACTCCTCTCCTTGGGAGATCACGGGATAGCAAAGAATCCATCGAATGAACCATTCGGGATTTTGCCGGAAGTAGTAGGTCATCCGGGTACTCGCCTACTTTTTTTCGAATATTATGAATTCGGACATACTACTCGCCACGCCTACTTCTTTTCGTCTACTATATTCAAAACAATTCAATTTTATTTATATAGCGCTTTTCACAATTGTTAATTGTGTCAAAGCAGCTTTACATTAATAGATGTAGGAAAAGCATAGAAAAGCGATCGTAGTAATAATGTTACGTATACAGTAAAGTAGTAAGTTAAGCCAAAGGTGGTGGACTCTCCTGGGGATGAAAAAAACCCCTAGGAGAAAAACCCTCCTGGCTAGTCCAGGGGGAAAACTCCTAGGATGGAAAAAACCCTTGAGAGAGATACATATATATTTATATATATAAATACTATCGGTGTATGTGAACGGGTAAGCGAATTAAACTGGTTCCGCCGGTGGTTACTGGTCAGGCATCGGCTGGGCATCTCGTTGAAGGACGGTCAGTAGATCAGTGGTGTGATGACCTTCACAGCTGCAGGAACTGGGTCTGTTTGTCTCATTGAGCTCGTTTACATGCACACCAATAATGCGAATATTTCCAATAATGCGAGTAAGGACTTAATCGCAGTAAGATGTTTACATGACTGGAGCTAACCTCTTCACTCCTGTTTACATGCAGTTTTTATTTTCGGATTATTCACACAAAGCCCAATGCAGAGCACAAATGATGAACTCGCATATATGATCCACTGTTTTAATTTACTTGCGTTAAATGACAAACACGTTGTTATGGATGTATTTCATTATCTGGTGCCGTGATGCAGACAGAAATATTATGACAGTGCCTGTAAAGGGCGTTCACATTAAAACGATATAAAAATATAGTTTTAAAAATCGTTTTATATTAAAGATAATATTTTTTTTTGGCACACGATGAACGCACTTAAATGCAGTAGAAAAGCTCATTCATTGCTGAGGTCTATAACATAAAATTACCTCAGGTATCCAGTGCTGATGCAGTTGCTGTGAAATTCATACTTAATGCTTTTTCTACCACTGACTATGCCAAAAGGTAATTATTATTACACAAACTACTACATTCATTGTTTAGTTACGCGAAACGCAGCAAGTTGAGGACATCTGCTGGTTTCCCGCTGTGTAAATGCAAGAACAGCATATTTACATATTCAGTGACATGTAAACAATTGCAAAAAAAGTTTTTATTACAAGAAATATCCAATATTAGGTAATGCCGCGCTCGTTGAGCGAATTAGCATGAAGTTATCATTATGATGTGGTCACTAATATATTTATCGTTGTAATTATCGTTATAATGTCCCTTAAAGGTTTTATACACTGCTGTCGTGTTATTTGAGCTGTTTCTGGATGAAGGCAGAATACTGACAGCGAGTCGTGTTGGCAGAGTTCATGTAAAACTTCCTAATGTCAAGTTTAAAACGAATTTGTGCTTAAGGTGCGTGACTAAAACATACGCGCACTTCAGTTAGTGCGGTATAAATGCGATTAAAGCCACCTCTTTTAATGCGATTATACTTAGTGCGATTATGAGCTTAATCGCATTATTTTTATCTAATTATTGCGTTTACATGAGATAAGGTATAATCGCAGTATTGCCAAAATCCCATTATAATCGCATTATTAGTGTGCATGTTAACGTGGTCATTGTCCTCAGGGTCGAGGACGAGACAGGGAGAGAGAAACAGAATCCTATTAGCGTAGGGGCCGTTCACATGTAATGCAAGTGTCATACACTATAGTGGTTGAAGTCAGCTCGGTTCCAGACAGGCTAACTATTGCGGCATAAGTATATTACCCAGATGTGAGTGCTTTATTCTAGACAAACTAACTATTGCGGGATAAGTACATTTACTGGACATTTTATGTGAATGCTTTGTTAAAGAAGAATGTCTTAAGTTTAGATTTAAATTGATGGAAGTATGCGGTTTCAGACGCAGCCTAGGCCTGTGTGTAGAATCTGTGATTCCTGTCCAAAAGCATGACATCAAAGTACTGTGAGAGCCTGCTCTTGATTCGCTCTTGCGGTACTGTGATGTCACACGCTGATCGGTCATTAAGTCAAAAATATATATCGGAAACCCCTCCATGCAATGTCATTACAAAAACTAATGCAGATATTCCAGAAACTGAAAGACCACCATGAGACACAGATAGGATCTGAGCAATTGTGATGCACAGTGTGGACAGTCAATAAAATAGTCGGATATTTACTGACTAGCTAAAGTGTCGGACAATACTTGTATCTGCACCCGTCTTTCTGTGCAAATTGCATAACAAAGCTTCAACTTTCTTTGTCTGCAAATGGAGAACAAGTAGCTTTAATGCAACATCTGGAAGACATTGTCACTTACAAAAGGGAATGTTTACCATGTGTTTCCCTCAATGCTGCCTTTGTGCATGCATAAGGGTGACCATATGTTTAACTAAACAATATAATGTTTGCGTGATTAGTGTGCATTGTCTGTAGATGAAATCTATTTTTCACATTTAGGAGTTACGTAAGACGTGTCATATTTACAAAACATTTTCTTGAATCTAAGCTTAAAGAGATAATGTGAGCTGCTGTGTTCTCTATATCTGGACATCAGTTGTTTAAGACCGTGTTTCCCAACCCAGCTCCACGCGGCACCCCTCCCTGGATGCTCCAGGTGTCTCCCCCTACAAAACACTGGATCAGTATGATAATTAGGGAGACATCTCCAACATTCTGGGAGGAAGCTGATGAGCTAAATCAGGTGTTTTATATAAGGAGAGATCCAAAACATCCCGGGATGGGTGCCACGCAGGACTGGGCCGGGAAACACCGTTCCAAGAGCTTATGTAAGCATATAATAGGGATCTTGATGTTGCAGACTCTTGTGTTGATGTTTATTTTGTTTTATGTCATGTGACTTTCAGAAAGCTTATCAGACAACGCATCAGCATTCAGCAGTAGAGCCAAGCAGCTCCACAGAAGAATGTGGTGGAGAGATATGAAGGTGAGTCCTCAAACCTAAAGTGGATGATCTACCTCTTTTTAGTAGGGATGCACCGATAGGATTTTTTTTAGGCCGATACGATACCAATTTAAACAGACAACTTCTAACTGATACCGATATTAAACACTTGTATACAAGCCTATACAGTTGGTCTATTTGCTAGTTTATTTCTGCATCAAATTATTTTTACTGAACATGGATTGGATCTAATTAACATTCAACTGACCAACATAATAAGAGAGGCACAAATTAAAATAAAATAAATATAATAAGACAGCATGACAACCTTCAAAGGTGGTTTTTGCTATTCAGCATTTATTTTATTAACAACATTAACTAATTTTTTACATTTAATGGATTTCTTTATGCAGTTAATTAATAAACAATCGGTATCGGCCTTTCTCGTGCTATTGCCGATATGCTGACTGTTTCAAATTCATCAAAAATCGGCCGATAAATATCGGCGGCCGATACATCGGTGCATCACTACTTTTTAGGGTCCTTTGTTAAGTAGTTAAGGTTTTATGTCACTGTTTGACATACTGTAAGTGTTTGAATTATGTTAAAGATTATGAGGGTCCACTAGCAAAGCCACCCACCCGGCCTACAGTATGTATACAATGTTAATTACAGATCGGGTACCACCAAACCTTCCTTCACATAGCAATGATCCATGATCGCCGTCTCACCACTTCTTCAGGAAACTAAAACATTTGTTATTTTCGAGTTATTTGTTCCAGAGTTCAGTTTAGCCACTAGTCAGACCGTTAAACAAATAGAGTTTGGAAGTTAAGTTGACAACGTGCGTCTGTCCGATGAAACTGTCTATAGGGTCACTGTGATTTCACAAAGTAAGATGTGATCTTGAATCAACATTTTTAGTTGGTCCTGGATTTACGTTTAATCAAAGAAACCCTAAATTACCCTTAACTCTTTCCCCGCCATTGACGAGTTAACTCAAGTTAACTCGTCAATTAACAGAAACCACTTCCCTGCTAATGACGAGTTTTTCTGGCAATCCATATTTCCACTATTATCCACCAGGTGGTGCTCTTACCAAACTTATAAAACCTGGATGTATCTCCCCTTAGGGCAAACCGTTCAAACTCTGTGTATGTTTTAATCATCGCTCTAAATCTGATCTTTATCAGAAGTCCTTCACAAAACTTTTTGCTCAAAATTTTGTATTTTTTAAGAATCCTACCCATATTTAAGAGGTGATAAAAAACAAATGAAAATGGGATGAACATTGTTGTTTTTTAAAGCAGAGGGTCTGTTTTTTCATTTGATATGGTATTTATATATATTTAAAGAAGAACATTTTCTGGAATGCATTAAACTTTTGTGAAAATCATAAAAAAAACTGGGGCTGGCTCAAAATTAGTGTGAAATAATAGACCAGTTCAGGGGATGTAAACAACACTGGTCCAGAAGCACTTCCTGTTTCCGTTTTTTAACACTAGATAAACGTTGGGATAAAATAAACCAACAGAACATATAAACCTGAATTAACTGAAGTTAAACAAACATCTTAAAGATAATAATATATGTAAAATAAAAAAATAACTGTCACAAACTGTAACAGGAAGTGTTTTTGGACCAGCGTTGTTTACATCATTTGAACTGGTCTATAGTTTGAGAAGTTTTTAAAAGCCCCTAACCCAATCCTAAATCGAACTAGATAGAAAAGTTTGTTGACAAACTTTATGTTGGCTTGACAAAGCCTGGCCTGAATGTTAAAAACTGTTTGACAGAAGTTTAGTTTAGTAGGCTATCTGGCAGTTAGTATGTTTAAGTATGAAGCTAGCCTGATTTAGCATGAAGCTAGCATGATTAGCCTGAAGCTAGCATGAAGCTAACATGATTAGCATGAAGCTAGCATCAAGTTAGCATGATTAGCATGAAGCTAGCATGATGCTAACATGAAATAGCATGAAGCTAGCATGATGCTAACATGAAATAGCATGAAGCTAGCATGATGCTAACATGAAATAGCATGAAGCTAGCATGATGCTAACATGAATTAGCATGATGCTAACATGAATTAGCATGAAGCTAGCATGAAGCTAACATGATTAGCATGAAGCTAGCATCAAGTTAGCATGATTAGCATGAAGCTAGCATGATGCTAACATGAATTAGCATGAAGTTAGCATGATGCTAACATGAATTAGCATGAAGCTAGCATGATGCTAACATGAATTAACATGAAGCTAGCATGATGCTAACATGAATTAACATGAAGCTAGCATGATGCTAACATGAATTAGCATGAAGCTAGCATGATGCTAACATGAATTAGCATGAAGCTAGCATGATGCTAACATGAATTAACATGAAGCTAGCATGATGCTAACATGAATTAACATGAAGCTAGCATGATGCTAACATGAATTAGCATGAAGCTAGCATGATGCTAACATGAATTAACATGAAGCTAGCATGATGTTAACATGAAGCTAGCATGATGCTAACATGAATTAGCATGAAGCTAGCATGATGCTAACATGAGTTAGCATGAAGCTAGCATGATGCTAACATGAATTAGCATGAAGTTAGCATGAAGTTAGCATGATGCTAACATGAATTAGCATGAAGCTAGCATGATGCTAACATGAATTAGCATGAAGCTAGCATGATGCTAACATGAATTAACATGAAGCTAGCATGATGTTAACATGAAGCTAGCATGATGCTAACATGAAGCTAGCATGATGCTAACATGAATTAGCATGAAGCTAGCATGATGTTAACATGAATTAGCATGAAGCTAGCATGATGCTAACATGAATTAGCATGAAGTTAGCATGAAGCTAGCATGATGTTAACATGAATTAGCATGAAGCTAGCATGATGCTAACATGAATTAGCATGAAGCTAGCATGATGCTAACATGAATTAGCATGAAGCTAGCATGATGCTAACATGAATTAACATGAAGTTAGCATGATGCTAACATGAATTAGCATTAAGCTAGCATGACGCTAACATGAATTAGCATGAAGCTAGCATGAAGCTAACATGAATTAGCATGAAGCTAGCATGATGCTAACATTAATTAGCATGAAGCTAGCATGATGCTAACATGAATTAGCATTAAGCTAGCATGATGTTAACATGAATTAGCATGAAGCTAGCATGATGCTAACATGAATAAGCATGAAGTTAGCAAGATTTATTATGAAATTAGCATAAAGCTAGCATAAGATTAGCATGAAGCTAGTATGACTTAGCTTGAAGCTATCATGAAGCTAACATGACCAAAAGACCCAACCCCTATGTCTCTATGATGTTCGGATCCAGAGATATAAGGCTTTGTTTATTATGTTGCTAGGGTGCTCATATTTGGTTGCTAGGGGCGTGGCTTAATAGCTCAATAAGAATCCTTAGAGACTTATTGGATGCCTGAGTAAAATGAGCCCACCCCCATGTCTCTGTGACACTGTGCTGCAAAGATATCCATCTGGGCATTTTATAATGGAAGTCTATGGGAGATGTTGCTAGGGTGCCCAAAAATGGTTGCTAGGGGCGTGGCTTAATTGCTATGGGATGATCCAGAGAGACTGATTGGATGCCTGAGTAAAATGAGCCCACCCCCATGTCTCTATGACACTGTAAAGCGAAGATATTCCATCTGGAACGTTGTTATTCCCTTATATGGGCGTGTTTCCTGCCCCGTTATAAGTCAATGGGGAATTTTGGGGGCCTTCTACACCCCAGGGGTGAAACTTACACCCCAATGTGATGTATGTTCTTACAGAGCCTGCCAGCCTCTGCAAATGTGGTAACCCACAAGTTTGTACAAATTTCTCGCTTGCAGCTATGACCCGTCAAAGTTTGTCGCAATGTTAAGTCAATGGAAAATTTGGGGTGTTTGAGCGCCCCGTTTAGGAATTCGGTAGGTCCCATCAGTTAGAAAAGGCATAGCACCTATCTACGGACCAGTCTTAAAAGTTTTGTAAAGTTTTGTGGGTGTAGCTTGAAAGCTCTAGAAGGAGTTACAATTGGTAAAAAGTATGAACAGAAGAAGAATAATAATAATAACTAGATAGGTACATTTCCTGAAGAAAATGTGAAGTGGTGCTTGCCGTGGCAAATTTCGGGGAACAATGTATGATTATACTCTAAGTCATGAGTCAAACGGTCCAACCCCCATGTCTCTACAATGTTCTGATGCGGATATATAAGGCTTTGTTTACTCTGTTGCTAGGGTACTGTATTAGGTTGCTAGGGAAAAAATTGGCATCCACTGGTGATTACACTACGAGTCACGAGTAAAATGGTCCAACCCCCGTGTCTCTACGATGTTCTGATGCGGAGATATAAGGTTTTGTTTACTCTGTTGCTAGGGTATTGTATTTGGTTGCTAGGGGGAAAATTGGCATCCACTGGTGATTACACTCCAAGTCACAAGTCAAACGGTCCAACCCCCGTGTCTCTACGATGTTCTGATGCAGAGATATAAGGCTTTGTTTACTCTGTTGCTAGGGAACTGTATTTGGTTGCTAGGGAAAAAATTGGCATCCACTAGTGATTACCATCCGAGTCACAAGTCAAACGGTCCAACCCCCGTGTCTCTACGATTTTCTGATGCGGAGATATAAGGCTTTGTTTACTCTGTTGCTAGGGTACTGTATTTGGTTGCTAGGGAAAAAAATGGCATCCACTAGTGATTACACGCCGAGTCACGAGTCAAACGGTCCAACCCCCGTTTCTCTACGATGTTCTGATGCGGAGATATAAGGCTTTGTTTACTCTGTTGCTAGGGTACTGTATTTGGTTGCTAGGGAAAAAATTGGCATCCCATAGTGACTACACTCTGAGTCACGAGTCAAATGGTCCAACCCCCGTGTCTCTACGATGTTCTGATGCGGAGATATAAAGCTTTGTTTACTCTGTTGCTAGGGTACTGTATTTGGTTGCTAGGGAAAAAATTGGCATCCCATAGTGATTACACGCCGAGTCCCGAGTAAAACGGTCCAACCCCCTTGTCTCTACGATGTTCTGATGCCGAGATATAAGGCTTTGTTTACTCTGTTGCTAGGGTACTGTATTTGGTTGCTAGGGAAAAAATTGGCATCCCATAATGATTACCCTCCGAGTCACGAGTCAAACGGTCCAACCCCCGTGTCTCTACGATGTTCTGATGCGGAGATATAAGGCTTTGTTTACTCTGTTGCTAGGGTATTGTATTTGGTTGCTAGGGAAAAAATTGGCATCCCATAATGATTTCACTCTGAGTCACGAGTCAAACGGTCCAACCCCCGTGTCTCTACGATGTTCTGATGCGGAGATATAAGGCTTTGTTTACTCTGTTGCTAGGGTACTGTATTTGGTTGCTAGGGAAAAAATTGGCATCCCATAATGATTACACTCCGAGTCATGAGTCAAACGGTCCAACCCCCGTGTCTCTACGAAGTTCTGATGCGGAGATATAAGGCTTTGTTTACTCTGTTGCTAGGGTACTGTATTTGGTTGCTAGGGAAAAAATTGGCATCCCATAATGATTACACTCCGAGTCATGAGTCAAACGGTCCAACCCCCGTGTCTCTACGAAGTTCTGATGCGGAGATATAAGGCTTTGTTTACTCTGTTGCTAGGGTACTGTATTTGGTTGCTAGGGAAAAAATTGGCATCCCATAATGATTACACTCCGAGTCACGAGTCAAACGGTCCAACCCCCGTGTCTCTACGATGTTCTGATGCGGAGATATAAGGCTATGTTTACTCTGTTGCTAGGGTACTGTATTTGGTTGCTAGGGAAAAAATTGGCATCCCATAATGATTACACTCCGAGTCACGAGTCAAACGGTCCAACCCCCGTGTCTCTACGATGTTCGGATGCCGAGATATAACTGTTTGAATTTTATGTTGCTAGGGTGCTCAAAAGTGGTTGCTAGGGGCGTGGCTTAATACCTATGTAAGGATCCTGAGAGACTGATTGGATGCCTGAGTAAAATGAGCCCACCCCCATGTCTCTATGACAGTGTGATGCAAAGATATCTATCTGGGCATTTTATAATGGCAGTCTATGGGAGATGTTGCTAGGGTGCTCAAAAGTGGTTGCTAGGGGCGTGGCTTAATAGCTCTGAGATGATCCTGAGACACTGATTGGATGCCCGAGTAAAATGAGCCCACCCACTTATCTCTACGACACTGTAAAGCAAAGATATCCCATCGGGAAAGATTTTATTCCCTTATATGGGCATGTTTCCTGCCCCATTATAAGTCAATGGGGAATTTTGGGTGCCTCTTACACCCCAGGGGTACAACTTACACCCCAATGTGATGTATGTTCTTACAGAGTTTACCACCCTCTTCAAATGTTGTAACCCACATGTTTTTACAAATTCCTCGAACGGAGATATGACCCGTCAAAGTTGGGCGCAATGTTAAGTCAATGGGATTTTTTGGGTGGTTTTTCGCCCCCCTTTCGAAAATCGTGCACCCGATCCCTTATAAAAGTCATAGCACACCTCTCCTCAATAAACCGGTCAATTTGAGCCCGCTTTCATGGGACTACGGCAAACCGTGCGGGACGAGTTAGGTGCCGAAAAAGTGTCCAGATATAAGAAGAAGAATAACTAGATAGGTACATTTCCTGAAGAAAATGTGAAGTGGTGCTTGCCGTGGCAAAATTCTGGGGGCAATGTATGATTATACTCCGAGTCACGAGTCAAACGGTCCAACCCCCGTGTCTCTACGATGTTCTGATGTGGAGATATAAGGCTTTGTTTATTGAAGGTAGTATGATTAGCATGATGTTAGCATAATTAACGTGAAGGTAGTATGATGTTAACATGATTAACATGAAGCTAGCATAAAGCGAACATCATTAGCATGAAGCTAACATGATGTTAATATGATTAGCATGAAGTTAGCATGATGTTAGCATGATTATCAGGAAGTTGGCATGATGATAGCATGATTAGCATGAAGTTAGCATGAAGCTAGCATGATGTTAACATGAGTAGCATGAAGCTAGCATGAAGCTAACATGATTAGCATGAAGTTAGCATTAAGCTAGCATGATTAGCATTAAGCTAGCATGATTAGCATGAAGCTAGCATGATTAGCATGAAGCTAGCATGATTAGCATGATGTTAGCATGATTAGCATGATTAGCATGAGGCTAGCATGATTAGCATGAAGCTAGCATGAAGCTAACATGATTAGCATGAAGCTAGCATGAAGCTAACATGATTAGCATGAAGTTAGCATGAAGCTAGCATTAAGCTAGCATGATTAGCATGAAGCTAGCATGATTAGCATGAAGCTAGCATGATTAGCATGATGTTAACATGATTAGCATGAAGCTAGCATGAAGCTAACATGATTAGCATAAAGTTAGCATGATTAGCATGAAGCTAGCATGATGTTAGCATGATTAGCATGAAGTTAGCATGAAGCTAGCATGAGGCTAGCATGATTAGCATGAAGCTAGCATGAAGCTAACATGATTAGCATGAAGTTAGCATGATGTTAGCATGATTATCAGGAAGTTGGCATGATGTTAGCATGATTAGCATGAAGTTAGCATGAAGCTAGCATGATGTTAACATGATTAGCATGAAGCTAGCATGAAGCTAGCATGATTAGCATGAAGCTAGCATGATTAGCATGATGTTAGCATGATTAGCATGATGTTAGCATGATTAGCATGACGCTAGCATGAAGCTAACATGATTAGCATGAAGTTAGCATGATTAGCATGAAGCTAGCATGATGTTAGCATGATGTTAGCATGATTAACATGATGTTAACATGAAGCTAACATGAAGCTAGCATGATTAGCATGAAGCTAGCATGAAGCTAACATGATTAGCATGAGGCTAGCATGATTAGCATCAAGCTAGCATGATGTTAGCATGATTAGCATGAAGTTAGCATGATGTTAGAATGATTAGCATAAAGATAGCATGATGTTAGCATGATTAGCATGAAGCTAGCATGATGTTAGCATGATTAGCAAGAAGTTAACATGAAGTTAGCATGAAGCTAGCATGATTTAACGTGAAGTTAGCAAGATTTATTATGAAATTAGCATTAAGCTAGCATGAAACTAGCATGAAGCTAGTATGACTTAGCATTAAGCTAGCATGAAGCTAACATGACCCAAAGACCCAACCCCCATGTCTCTATGATGTTCGGATCCAGAGATATAAGGCTTTGTTTATTATGTTGCTAGGGTGCTCTTATTTGGTTGTTAGGGGCGTGGCTTGGGAGTGGCCAATAATGTGGCCCGTTATTACACTCTGAGTCACAAGTAAAATGGTCCAACCCCCGTGTCTCTACGATGTTCTGATGCGAAGATATAAGGCTTTGTTTATTGGGTTGCTAGGGTGCTCATATTTGGTTGCTAGGGGCGTGGCTTGGGAGTGGCCAATGATGTGGCCAGTGATTACATTCCGAGTCACAAGTAAAACGGTCCAACCCCCGTGTCTCTACGATGTTCTGATGCCGAGATATAACTGTTTCAATGTTATGTTGCTAGGGTGCTCAAAAGTGGTTGCTAGGGGCGTGGCTTAATACCTCAATAAGGATCCTGAGAGACTGATTGGATGTCTGGGTAAAATGAGCCCACCCCCAAGTCTCTATGACACTGTGCTGCAAAGATATCCATCCTGGCATTTTATAATGGCAGTCTATGGGAGATGTTGCTAGGGTGCCCAAAATTGTTGCTAGGGGCGTGGCTTAATAACTCTGGGAGGATCCTGAGAGACTGATTGGATGCCCAAGTAAAATGAGCCCACCCACGTATCTCTACGACACTGTAAAGCAAAGATATCCCATCTGGAACGGTTTTATTCCCTTATATGGGCGTGTTTCCTGGCCCATTATAAGTCAATGGGGCACTTTTGGGCACCTCTTACACCCCAGGGGTACAATTTACACCCCATTGTGATCCATGTTCTTACAGAGCCTACCACCCTCTTCAAATGTTGTAACCCACATGTTTCTACAAAATTCTCGAGCGGAGCTATGACCCGTCAAAGTTGGGCGCAATGTTAAGTCAATGGGATTTTTCGGGTGGTTTTTCGCCCCCCTTTCGGAAATCCTGCACCCGATCGCTTATAAAAGTCATAGCACACCTCTCCTCAATAAACCGGTCAATTTGAGCCCTCTTTCGTGTGTCTACAACAAACCGCGCGGGACGAGTTACGCGCCGAAAAAACGTGCAGACATAAGAATAAGATATAATAATAATAACTAGATAGGTACATTTCCTGAAGAAAATGTGAGTGGTGCTTGCCGTGGCAAAATTCTGGGGAACATATATGATTATACTCCAAGCCAAAAGTAAAACGATCCAACTCCCGTGTCTCTACGATGTTCTGATGCGGAGATATAAGGCTTTGTTTACTTTGTTGCTAGGGTACTGTATTTGGTTGCTAGGGAAAAAATTGCCATCCACTAGTGATTACCCTCCAAGTCACGAGTCAAACGGTCCAACCCCCGTGTCTCTACGATGTTCTGGTGCGGAGATTTAAGGCTTTGTTTACTCTGTTGCTAGGGTACTGTATTTGGTTGCTAGGGAAAAAAATGGCAACCACTAGTGATTACCCTCCGAGTCATGAGTCAAACGGTCCAACCCCCGTGTCTCTATGATGTTCTGATGCGGAGATATAAGGCTTTGTTTACTCTGTTGCTAGGGTACTGTATTTGGTTGCTAGGGAAAAAAATGGCATCCACTAGTGATTACCCCCCGAGTCACAAGTCAAACGGTTCAACCCCCGTGTCTCTACGATGTTCTGATGCGGAGTTATAAGGCTTTGTTTACTCTGTTGCTAGGGTACTGTATTTGGTTGCTAGGGAAAAAATTGGCATCCCATAATGATTACACTCTGAGTCACAAGTCAAACGGTCCAACCCCCGTGTCTCTACGATGTTCTGATGCGGAGATATAAGGCTTTGTTTACTCTGTTGCTAGGGTACTGTATTTGGTTGCTAGGGAAAAAATTGGCATCCCATAATGATTACACTCCGAGTCACGAGTCAAACGGTCCAACCCCCGTGTCTCTACGATGTTCTGATGCGGAGATATAACTGTTTGAATTTTATGTTGCTAGGGTGCTCAAAAGTGGTTGCTAGGGGCGTGGCTTAATACCTATGTAAGGATCCTGAGAGACTGATTGGATGCCTGAGTAAAATGAGCCCACCCCCATGTCTCTATGACACTGTGGTGCAAAGATATCCATCTGGGCATTTTATAATGGCAGTCTATGGGAGATGTTGCTAGGGTGCCCAAAATTGTTGCTAGGGGCGTGGCTTAATAGCTCTGGGATGATCCTGAGAGACGGATTGGATGCCCGAGTGAAATGAGCCCACCCACTTATCTCTACAACACTGTAAAGCAAAGATATCCCATCTGGAACTGTTTTATTCCCTTATATGGGCATGTTTCCTGCCCCATTATAAGTCAATGGGAATTTTCGGGCTCCTCTTACACCCCAGGGGTACAACTTACACCCCAATGTCATGTATGTTCTTACAGAGCCTACCACCCTCTTCAAATAATGTAACCCACATGTTTCTACAAAATCCTCGAGCGGAGCTATGACCCGTCAAAGTTCGGCGCAATGTTAAGTCAATGGGATTTTTTGGGTGATTTTTTGCCCCCCTTTCGGAAATCCTGCACCCGATCCCTTATAAAAGTCATAGCACACCTCTCCTCAATAAACCGGTCGATTTGAGCCCGCTTTCATGGGACTACGGCAAACCATGCGGGACGAGTTACGCGCCGAAATTTTGTCCAGATATAAAAATAATAATAATAAGTATGAGCAATAGTAATAGTGATGCTTTGCATAAATGCAAGCACCACTAACTAGATAGGTACATTTCCTGAAGAAAATGTGAAGTGGTGCTTGCCGTGGCAAATTTCTGGGGACAGTATATGATTATACTTCCAGTTACAAGTAAAACGATCCAAACCCCGTGTCTCTACAATGTTCTGATGCGCAGATATAAGGCTTTTTTTATTTGGTTGCTAGGGTACAGTATTTGGTTGCTAGGGAAAATTTGACATCTCCAATAGTGATTACACTCCGGGTCACGAGTCAAACGGTCCAACCCCCATGTCTCTACGATGTTCTGATGCGGAGATATAAGGCTTTGTTTACTCTGTTGCTAGGGTCCTGTGTTTGGTTGCTAGGGAAAAAATTGGCATCCCATAATAATTACACTCTGAGTCACGAGTCAAACGGTCCAACCCCTGTGTCTCTACGATGTTCTGATGCGGAGATATAAGGCTTTGTTTACTCTGTTGCTAGGGTACTGTATTTGGTTGCCAGGGAAAAAATTGGCATCCCATAATGATTACACTCTGAGTCACGAGTCAAACGGTCCAACCCCCGTGTCTCTACGATGTTTTGATGCGGAGATATAAGGCTTTGTTTACTCTGTTGCTAGGGTACTGTATTTGGTTGCCAGGGAAAAATTGCCATCCCATAATGAAAACACTCCGAGTCACGAGTCAAACGATCCAACCCCCGTGTCTCTACGATGTTCTGATGCGGAGATATAAGGCTTTGTTTACTCTGTTGCTAGGGTACTGTATTTGGTTGCTAGGGAAAAAATTGGCATCCCATAATGATTACATGCCGAGTCACGAGTCAAACGGTCCAACCCCCGTGTCTTTACGATGTTCTGATGCAGAGATATAAGGCTTTGTTTACTCTGTTGCTAGGGTACTGTATTTGGTTGCTAGGGAAAAAATTGGCATCCCATAATGATTACACTCTGAGTCACGAGTCAAACGGTCCAACCCCCGTGTCTCTACGATGTTCTGATGCGGAGATATAAGGCTTTGTTTACTCTGTTGCTAGGGTACTGTATTTGGTTGCTAGGGAAAAAAATGGCATCCCATAATGATTACACTCTGAGTCACGAGTCAAACGGTCCAACCCCCGTGTCTCTACGATGTTCTGATGCGGAGATATAAGGCTTTGTTTACTCTGTTGCTAGGGTACTGTATTTGGTTGCTAGGGAAAAAAATGGCATCCCATAATGATTACACTCTGAGTCACGAGTCAAACGGTCCAACCCCCGTGTCTTTACGATGTTCTGATGCGGAGATATAAGGCTTTGTTTACTCTGTTGCTAGGGTACTGTATTTGGTTGCTAGGGAAAAAAATGGCATCCCATAATGATTACACTCTGAGTCACGAGTCAAACGGTCCAACCCCCGTGTCTCTACGATGTTCTGATGCGGAGATATAAGGCTTTGTTTACTCTGTTGCTAGGGTACTGTATTTGGTTGCTAGGGAAAAAAATGGCATCCCATAATGATTACACTCTGAGTCACGAGTCAAACGGTCCAACCCCCGTGTCTCTACGATGTTCTGATGCGGAGATATAAGGCTTTGTTTACTCTGTTGCTAGGGTACTGTATTTGGTTGCAAGGGAAAAAATTGGCATCCCATAATGATTACACTCTGAGTCACGAGTCAAACGGTCCAACCCCCGTGTCTCTACGATGTTCTGATGCTGAGATATAACTGTTTGAATTTTATGTTGCTAGGGTGCTGAAAAGTGGTTGCTAGGGGCGTGGCTTAGTAAGTCTTTAAGGATACTGAGAAACTGATTGGATGCCTGAGTAAAATGAGCCCACCCCCATGTCTCTATGACACTCTGGTGCAAAGATATCCATCTGGCCATTTTATAATGGCAGTCTATGGGAGATGTTGCTAGGGTGCCCAAAATTGTTGCTAGGGGCGTGGCTTAATAGCTCTGAGATGATCCTGAGAGACTGATTGGATGCCCGAGTGAAATGAGCCCACCCACTTGTCTGTAGGACATTGTAAAGCGAAGATATCCCAGCTGGAACTTTTTTATTTCCTTATATGGGCATGTTTCCTGCCCCATTATAAGTCAATGGGGCACTTTTGGGTGCCTTTTACACCCCAGGGGTACAACTTACACCCCAATGTCATGTATGTTCTTACAGAGTCTACCACCCTCTTCAAATGTTGTAACCCACATATTTCTACAAAATCCTCGAGCGTAGCTATGACTCGTCAAAGTTCGGCGCAATGTTAAGTCAATGGGATTTTTTGGGTGATTTTTTGCCCCCCTTTCGGAAATCCTGCACCCGATCCCTTATAAAAGTCATAGCACACCTCTCCTCAATAAACCGGTCGATTTGAGCCCGCTTTCATGGGACTATGGCAAACCGTGCGGGACGAGTTACGCGCCGAAAAAACGTGCAGACATAAGAATAAAATATAATAATAATATCCCTGAGGAATAGTAATAGTGATGCTTTGCATAAATGCAAGCACCACTAACTAGATAGGTACATTTCCTGAAGAAAATGTGAAGTGGTGCTTGCCGTGGCAAATTTCGGGGAACAATATATGATTATACTCTAAGTCACGAGTCAAACGGTCCAGCCCCCGTGTCTCTACGATGTTCTGATGCGGAGATAAAAGGCTTTGTTTACTCTGTTGCTAGGGTACTGTATTTGGTTGCTAGGGAAAAAATTGGCATCCCATAATGATTACACTCTGTCACGAGTCAAACGGTCCAGCCCCCGTGTCTCTACGATGTTCTGATGCGGAGATATAAGGCTTTGTTTACTCTGTTGCTAGGGTACTGTATTTGGTTGCTAGGGAAAAAATTGGCATCCCATAATGATTACACTCTGTCACGAGTCAAACAGTCCAACCCCCGTGTCTCTACGATGTTCGGATGTCGAGATATAACTGTTTGAATTTTATGTTGCTAGGGTGCTCAAAAGTGGTTGCTAGGGGCGTGGCTTAATACCTATGTAAGGATCCTGAGAGACTGATTGGATGCCTGAGTAAAATGAGCCCACCCCCATGTCTCTATGACACTGTGTTGCAAAGATATCCATCTGGGCATTTTATAATGGCAGTCTATGGGAGATGTTGCTAGGGTGCCCAAAATTGTTGCTAGGGGCGTGGCTTAATAGCTCTGGGATGATCCTGAGAGACTGATTGGATGCCCGAGTGAAATGAGCCCACCCACTTATCTCTACGACACTGTAAAGCAAAGATATCCCATCTGGAACTGTTTTATTCCCTTATATGGGCATGTTTCCTGCCCCATTATAAGTCAATGGGCAATTTCGGGTGCCTCTTACACCCCAGGGGTACAACTTACACCCCATTGTGATCCATGGTCTTACAGAGTCTACCACCCTCTTCAAATGTTGTAACCCACATGTTTCTACAAAATCCTCGAGTGGAGCTATGACTGGTCAAAGTTGGGCGCAATGTTAAGTCAATGGGATTTTTCGGGTGGTTTTTCGCCCCCCTTTCGAAAATCCTGCACCCGATCCCTTAAAAAAGATATAGCACACCATTCCTCAATAAACCGGTCAATTTGGGCCCTCTTTTATGGGTCTACGACAAACCGTGTGGGACGAGTTACGCGCCGAAATTTGTGCGACATAAGAATAAAGATATAATAATAATATCCCTGAGGAATAGTAATAGTGATGCCTTGCATAAATGCAAGCACCACTAATAATAATATCCCTGAGGAATAGTAATAGTGATGCCTTGCATAAATGCAAGCACCACTAATAACTAGATAGGTACATTTCCTGAAGAAAATGTGAGTGGTGCTTGCCGTGGCAAAATTCTGGGGAACGTATATGGTTATACTCCAAGCCAAAATTAAAACAATCCAACTCCCGTGTCTCTACGATGTTCTGATGCGGAGATATAAGGCTGTGTTTATCCGGTTGCTAGGGTACTGTATTTGGTTGCTAGGGAAAAAATTTCCATCCACTAGTGATTACATGCCGAGTCACAAGTAAAATGGTCCAACCCCTGTGTCTCTACGATGTTCTGCTGCGGAGATGTAAGGCTTTGTTTACACTGTTGCTAGGGTACTGTATTTGGTTGCTAGGGGGGAAATTGGCATCCCATAGTGATTACACTCTGAGTCACAAGTCAAACGATCCAACCCCGTGTCTCTACGATGTTCTGATGCGGAGATATAAGGCTTTGTTTACTCTGTTGCTAGGGTACTGTATTTGGTTGCTAGGGAAAAAATTGGCATCCCATAATGATTACACTCCGAGTAACGAGTCAAACGGTCCAACCCCCATGTCTCTACGATGTTCGGATGTGGAGATATAAGGCTTTGTTTACTCTGTTGCTAGGGTACTGTATTTGGTTGCTAGGGAAAAAATTGGCATCCCATAATGATTACACTCCGAGTCACTAGTCAAACGGTCCAACCCCCGTGTCTCTACGATGTTCTGATGCGGAGATATAAGGCTTTGTTTACTCTGTTGCTAGGGTACTGTATTTGGTTGCTAGGGAAAAAAATGGCATCCCATAATGATTACACTCCGAGTCAGGAGTCAAACGGTCCAACCCCCGTGTCTCTACGATGTTCTGATGCGGAGATATAAGGCTTTGTTTACTCTGTTGCTAGGGTACTGTATTTGGTTGCTAGGGAACAAATTGGCATCCCATAATGATTACACTCCGAGTCAGGAGTCAAACGGTCCAACCCCCGTGTCTCTACGATGTTCTGATGCGGAGATATAAGGCTTTGTTTACTCTGTTGCTAGGGTACTGTATTTGGTTGCTAGGGAACAAATTGGCATCCCATAATGATTACACTCCGAGTCAGGAGTCAAACGGTCCAACCCCCGTGTCTCTACGATGTTCTGATGCGGAGATATAAGGCTTTGTTTACTCTGTTGCTAGGGTACTGTATTTGGTTGCTAGGGAACAAATTGGCATCCCATAATGATTACACTCCGAGTCAGGAGTCAAACGGTCCAACCCCCGTGTCTCTACGATGTTCTGATGCGGAGATATAAGGCTTTGTTTACTCTGTTGCTAGGGTACTGTATTTGGTTGCTAGGGAAAAAATTGGCATCCCATAATGATTACACTCTGAGTCACTAGTCAAACGGTCCAACCCCCGTGTCTCTATGATGTTCTGATGCAGAGATATAACTGTTTGAATTTTATGTTGCTAGGGTGCTCAAAAGTGGTTGCTAGGGGCGTGGCTTAAAAGCTTTGGGAATATCCTGATAGACTGATTGGATGTCTGAGTAAAATGAGCCCACCCCCTTGTCTTTACGACATTGTAAAGCAAAGATATCCCATCTGGAACTTTTTTATTCCCTTATATGGGCATGTTTCCTGCCCCATTATAAGTCAATGGGAAAATTCGGGTGCCTCTTACACCCCAGGGGTACAACTTACACCCCATTGTGATCCATGTTCTTACAGAGTCTACCACCCTCTTCAAATAATGTAACCCACATGTTTTTACATAATCCTCACCTGTACCTATGACCCGTCAAAGTTTTTGCAATGTTAAGTCTATGGGATTTTCCCCCATTGACTTTTCATTGGGGCACTTTTGGGTGCCTCTTACACCCCAGGGGTACAACTTACACCCCAATGTGATGTATGTTCTTACAGAGTCTACCACCCTCTTCAAATGTTGTAACTCACATGTTTCTACAAAATCCTCGAGCGGAGCTATGACTCGTCAAAGTTGGGCGCAATGTTAAGTCAATGGGATTTTTCGGGTGGTTTATCGCCCCCCTTTCGGAAATCCTGCACCCGATCGCTTATAAAAGTCATAGCACACCTCTCCTCAATAAGCCGGTCGATTTGAGCCCTCTTTCATGGGTCTACGACAAACCGTGCGGGACGAGTTAGGTGCCGAAAAAACGTGCAGATGTAAGAATAAAATATAATAATATCCCTGAGGAATAGTAATAGTGATGCTTTGCATAAATGCAAGCACCACTAATAATAAGTATGGGGAATAATAATAGTGATGCCTTGCATAAATGCAAGCACCACTAACTAGATAGGTACATTTCCTGAAGAAAATGTGAAGTGGTGCTTGCCGTGGCAAATTTCGGGGAACAATATATGATTATACTCTAAGTCACGAGTCAAACGGTCCAACCCCTGTGTCTCTACGATGTTCTGATGCGGAGATATAAGGCTTTGTTTACTCTGTTGCTAGGGTACTGTATTTGTTTGCTAGGGGGAAATTGGCATCCACTGGTGATTACACTACGAGTCACGAGTAAAATGGTCCAACCCCCGTGTCTCTACAATGTTCTGATGCGGAGATATAAGGCTTTGTTTACTCTGTTGCTAGGGTATTGTATTTGGTTGCTAGGGAGAAAATTGGCATCCACTAGTGATTACACTCCGAGTCACAAGTCAAAAGGTCCAACCCCCATGTCTCTACGATGTTCTGATGCAGAGATATAAGGCTTTGTTTACTCTGTTGCTAGGGTACTGTATTTGGTTGCTAGGGAAAAAATTGGCATCCACTGGTGATTACATAATGAGTCACTTGTAAAATGGTCCAACCCCCGTGTCTCTACGATGTTCTGATGCGGAGATATAAGGCTTTGTTTACTCTGTTGCTAGGGTAATGTATTTGGTTGCTAGGGAGAAAATTGGCATCCACTAGTGATTACACTCCGAGTCACGAGTCTAACGGTCCAACCCCCGTGTCTCTACGTTGTTCTGATGCCGAGATATAACTGTTTGAATTTTATGTTGCTAGGGTGCTCATATTTGGTTGCTAGGGGCGTGGCTTGGGAGTGACCAATGATGTGGCCACTGATTACACTCCGAGACACAAGTAAAACGGTCCAACCCCTGTGTCTCTACGATGTTCTGATGCGGAGATATAAGGCTTTGTTTATTCTGTTGCTAGGGTGCTCATTTTGGTTGCTAGGGGCGTGGCTTGGAAGTGACCAATGATGTGGCCGCTCATTACAGTCCGAGACACAAGTAAAACGGTCCAACCCCCGTGTCTCTACGATGTTCTGATGCGGAGATTTAAGGCTTTGTTTATTATGTTGCTAGGGTGCTCACATTTGGTTGCTAGGGGCGTGGCTTGGGAGTGGCCAATGATGTGGCAAGTGATTACACTCCGAGTCACGAGTAAAACGATCCAACCCCCGTGATTCTACGATGTTCTGATGCCGAGATATAACTATTTGAATTTTATGTTGCTAGGGTGCTTAAAAGTGGTTGCTAGGGGCGTGGCTTAATAGCTCTGGGACTATCCTAATAAATTGATTGGATGTCTGAGTAAAATGAGCCCACCCCCTTGTCTCTACGACATTGTAAAGTGAAGATATCCCTTCTGGAACCTTTTTATTCCCTTATATGGGCATGTTTCCTGCCCCATTATAAGTCAATGGGAAATTTTTGGCGCCTCCTACACCCCAGGGGTACAACTTACACTTCAATATGATGTATGTTCTTACACCCTCATCAAATGTTGTAACCCACGTTTCTACAAAATCCTCGAGCGGAGCTATGACCCATCAAAGTTCCGCGCAATCCTAAGTCAATAGAATTTTTCGGGTGTTTTTTTGCCCCCCTTTGGGAAATCATGCACCCGATCTCTTATAAAAGTCATAGCACACCATTCCTCAATAAACCGGTCGATTTGAGCCCTCATTCGTGGGTCTACAACAAACGGTGCGGGACGAGTTACGCGCCGAAATTTTGTCCAGAATATAAGAAAAATAATAATATCCCTGAGGAATAGTAATAGTGATGCTTTGCATAAATGCAAGCACCACTAATAATAACCGAAAGCAATAATAATAGTGATGCTTTGCATAAATGCAAGCACCACTAATAATAATAAGCTTAGATCGAAGAACAGTATGTTGGCTTTGTCAAGCCAACATAACAATCTGTAAATTCCTCCAGAAAACAGCATAAGGGTGCACTTGAGAGTTTACGTTTTTTTCAGACAGAAATCTTTTGGATGATTTTCTTGTGAAATTGGGACAAACAATGGACAGTATTGCTTTGTGGCGGCGCAGCACGAGAATTTATGTAGTATTTTAATAAAAACCAGGGGTCCTTCAATGCTTACATGAGGTCCGGGACCAACCCTCCTTAATTCGAACACTGCATACTATATTACATTTGTTGATGTTCAAATTTAATTGGTTGAACTGCTGCTACCATTACACTTAGCCTGTGTGGTATTTAGTGTGGCAAAACTATTGCTTAACTCATTCCCCGACAGCCTTTTAAAAAAAAAGTTGTCTGCCAACATTTTCTAATTTTCACAAAAGTTTCACAAAATGCCTTCCAGGAAAATTTTCTTCTATAAATATATAAACATACAAATATATCAAATGAAAGAACAGACCCTATGCTTACAAACAAAAAAAACTAAACAAATGAAAAATGTTTCATCATATCTTTATTTGTTCTCTTTTTATAATCTCTTAAATATGGGTAGGTTTCTTAAAAAATATCAAATTTTGAGCAAAAGCTGAAATTGCATTTTTGTAAAGTACTTTTGTTAGAGATCAGATTCAGGACGATTATCAAAACAAACAGAGTTTAAAATCAATTAAAACATTTTTTATAAATTGGGTAAGAGTGCCATCTAGTGGATAATAGCCGAAATACAGATTACTGTAAAAACTCAAAGCGTCATTGGCAGGGAAATGTTTCTTTTAAAGGAATATTCCATTTTCTTAAAAGAAAAATCCAGATAATTTACTCACCACCATGTCATCCAAAATGTTGATGTCTTTCTTTGTTCAGTCGAGAAGAAATTATGTTTTTTGACGAAAACATTGCAGGATTTTTCTCATTTTAATGGACTTTAATAGACACCAACAATTAACACTTAACTCAACACGTAACAGTTTTTTTCAACAGAGTTTCAAAGGACTATAAACAATCCCAAACGAGGCATAAGGGTCTTATCTAGCAAAACGATTGTCATTTTTGACAATAAAAATAACAAATATCCACTTTTAAAGCACAACTTCTCGTTTAGATCCGGTCGTCATGCGTTAGCGTGACCCGACGCAAAGAGGTCACAGAGGACGAACGCGAAACTCCGCCCCAGTGTTTACAAGTGTGTTGAAAGAGGACTGTTCCGACGTTGTTGTATGTGGAATGATACTAATTAATGTCGTTGTGTCAGTTTATTGTTTACAATGGTCAGAAAATGTGCATTTTATATATGTAACACGTGACCTCCCTACGTCACTATGCATTTACGTTAGGTCGCGCTGGACCCGACCTAAACGAAAAGCTGTGCTTCAAAAGTGTATATTTGTTATTTTCATGGTCAAAAATGGCAATCGTTTCGCTAGATAAGACCCTTGTGCCTCGTTTGGGATCGTTTATAGTCCTTTGAAACTCTGTTGAAAAAAACTGTTAAGTGTTAAGTATTAATTGTTGGTGTCTATTAAAGTCCATTAAAATGAGAAAAATCCTGCAATGTTGTCCTCAAAAAACATAATTTCTTCTCGACTGAACAAAGAAAGACATCAACATTTTGGATGACATTGTGGTGAGTAAATTATCTGGATTTTTCTTTTAAGAAAATTGAATATTCCTATAAGTGACGAGATAACTTGTCAATGGCAGGGAAAGAGTTAAAGTAAGAGCTAGGATTTTTAATTCCTTGTCTTACGTTTTTAACCAGTACTCCTAGGATATGAATGATGAGTGACACCTCAAGCTACAAAGTTCAGGTGCTAGTATCAGGCTTTTAGGTTTGGGTTCAGTAATTCATTGGCAATGAAAAGGTTATTAGTCAATAATGCATTCTTTTCCCAAATGTCACTTTAGTCATTTCATAGGTCTTTTGCTGCGTCTTTGGACAAGACATAGTAGTAAAGAGTTGCAAAATTACTAAAGATGCAAGTTAGAAACAATGAAATAGCAGATTTAAATGTAAAAAATGAAATTAATCAAACAATAGGTGGAGCTGTGGTGCATGTGGCTGACACATTCGGGTTGTATTCAGATTGGAAATTCACTGGATTTCACTGCAGGTTGTATCGTGTATACAACTGTAAATGTGACAAATAAACACTTGAACTTGAATGTTGAGACAGATGTTAAGCAGAATTGAAACTAATGTATTTATGAACATAAGCCGAAATGTCATTTTTGGTGGTGTTTAGCGGCTGTTGCATCTGAGCTCTGGGAATCAAACCCATATACTTGGTATTACTAGCACAATGCTCTACCAGTTAAGCTTTTATACATGATCATCATTTTCTCTTTGCTTTTCCCATTTGTCCTCAGATGAAATTGGTTGTGGCATTGGTTGTGACAATCATTCTTCTTATCATAATTGGTAAGTACACACACACACACACATATATGTAGTGTATATTAATAAGGACATCTCATGGATGTTTTATATTTATTTTTTTATATTTTTTATTTAGCCTTATCCTCATACAAACCTGTTGACAGTATATTTAAAGCAAATTGTTAAGGGTGCATGACGAGACAAGACACGAGATTGTGTTCACGAGAATGATAATTTTTTTACTTTTTAAGACATACTCAATAATAAAATATATAAATAGTGAACTAAAATCACATCGTTTCGAAATGTTTTAAGTAATCTAGCATTGTCCCTAACAATTATTTTGGTAATTGATAATAAAGTGACTTAATATTTTTTGGCAATAAAAATAAACTTAAAGGAACAGTATGTAAGAAATGTATATCAATTAATCATAAAATGGCCCTGATATGTCACTAGACATTAAGAAATCATTTTCATTTCAAATACTTATATCACTGACAAAAGTGGTCTAGTCAGGATATTGTCATTTAAAAAGTGGAGTTGCAGCCCTCAACTGATGTTTATGTTGTCATGTTGTGTATTGGCCACCAGTTTTGTGATTGCAGTACCAGTTTTAGCCACAAGTTTTGTGATTGCAATACCAGTTTTGGCCACAGTCTTACATACTGTTCCTTTAAGTGAGCAATAATCTTTAAAATAACATAATAATGATGATGCAATAATAATTGGTTTTAAATAAACTATCAAAGACAAGTAAACACATGTTTTTTATTAAACAAAAACATTCAAGAGAGGGAAGAGAGGTTGTACGATTACCAGTAATTTACTGTTCAGTGCTATGTGTGAATGAAGTATATATATTACCGGCATTTAGAACTGACGACGTCAGAACGAGCTGACAGCTTCGGGCCAATCATAACGTTTTGATACAGATGATGCATTTACCCCTGCAATGTTTACGGACGTTTCCACATGCACGCTGCTTAAAGTCGAGCACACATGAAGTTAACGTCAAAATATCTTTACCAAAGTTGTTTAAAACAGCTTACCATATATTTGCTGAATTGCCCACGTCATCAGCACACCCTCTGTCAAGCCTAATGTGCAAACAGTACTGCTGTTAAAGGTACAGGTTGCGACTCTTACCCAGTTAAGTTCCATTTAAAGTCACCGAATATAATGCTGTTTGGTCATTGCGACTGTCAGCGTTTGCCACAGAAGTGAAAACAACTAAATACAGGCTGTGGATGTGAAGTCATAACCCACCATTGTTTACAAATACAACACTGAGCTCGCCGCACTGCAGTTTAGAGGTAACTTCTGCTTTCTCACTGAGTTTACTTATTTATAATAATTTGCTGAAATTACTGTGTGAAAGAGGCTATTAAATCATGTAAACTCAGACTTTGTGAACTCAACAGACAAACACATTATATGAGTTCCCAAACGAACACTGGAAACCCAAAAAAGCACACGCAGTCAAAGAAAAAATATGATGCATGCACTGTAAAAGGTTTTGCCATAAATTCAACTTTATGGTGATATCATGAGATAGCACTTCACCTCTACGAGAACACGAGATCACGTCACACCCCTGCAAATTGTGCTAATGTATCATTAGTTTAAATAACAAGGACACCCAATTGTTTTGTGAAATAGTTTCACTGTACAAGTAAAGCCAAAACTGTAAAATTATTGCAAATTTAATTGCATTGCTGTTTAAGCTTATTGTCTTGTTTTTTATCCCTCTACAGTTCCTGTGATCCTGCGGTATCGCTAGTGTCTGGTAGGGAGGTTAGAGACATGATGTTCTCTTCCTCCCTCCTTTTCTGCATCTTTCTGTCATTCCTCCGAGCCAGAGGGGGGCGCTGCACAGAGTTGGCCTGCCCACTGTGTTTGCCTGTTTTGGCAGGGTCTGGAAACAACAAGCTGGGCCAGAGTTTAATTTGTGTGTGTGTGTGTGTATGACAAGACAAGATTTTAAGCTCTCGCAACAACAATGGCACAACACTGGTCTATCTCTTGTATGCGCACATACACAAAACTACTGTTATCAAAATTACAATAACAATGTTATTTTGTTGTATATGCATTTAGTACGATGAAAACGAACTTTTAGCGCTGCATTCTTTTGGTACTTCATTGTGTTCTTTATACTTACTTTATAGTCTGCTTTTATTATGATACATACATGCACATTTCGAATTAAAAAGTACAGTTGCCACATAAATTGATCATTGGAATAGATCAAGTCTTCTCAGGAGGTGAAGCCAAACAGGAAATGACACATGATGATGTCACTCTGCACTGCAGCTGTGCTTTCATCTTATGTCTATATAACTTCTGGATATGTTTAAACTAGATGAAACATTGAAGATGAAAGGTTTGATTAATGTTTGCTGCTATTGTCATTTCTCATAACTTTAGGTTTGTCATATAGTTTATTGTGCTTGAGTTGTTATTATTAGTTATAAGGGAATTGCTTTCCTGACAGGTTATTATGCTTGTAAAATGGTTTATGTAAATATTCATGATCTTTACTGTTGTTATTTTAACAGCTTGGTTATTAGCCAACAATGTAGGCCTAATAGATGTGTGTGATAATGATTGGATTGATTGTGGAGACACTGAAGACGCACCTGTGAACTAATTTCAGTCCATATAATTTTACTGACTATTGTATATTATTTTTTAATTTATTTGTAAATATCCATTCCCAAGTTGACATTGGCTTTACGTTGGAGGACCGAATTACTTATACATTTGAAATAAAGTGATTTTAAAGAGCATTTGATCCGATTCTTTATGAAGAAAGATGAGAAAAAAGAAATGAGTGTAACTGTGACATATGCCCTCTGAGGGCCACCACTGACCTATTTGTATTATATTTTAGCATTCGTGACCCTGCCTGTGAAAACCCAGCTAGTGTCATTTTATTGTGATTGTCTATGTAAAGAACATTCGGTGAAAATATAACCTTAATATCTTTAATATTAACTGCGTAAGGTCATGTCAAAATTTGAAATCAATGATTAAAATAAAACTTTGATGCTCCTAATCTCAAAATTAGATTTTAGCCTGGATTACACATACAGGGTCACATATAAGTTGATTTTATCCAAAGTGACTTATAGTGCATTTAATATATATAAATATTAGTGCTGGGCAAAGAGTAATCACGATTAAATGCATACAAAATAAAAGTGCTTTTTTTACATAATATGTGTGTGTGTACTGTGTGTAAGTATTATGTATATTAAACTGCACACACATATATATTAATTTCAGAATTACTTTATTTATATATCATTTTTTTATTTATATATAATAAAGAATATATAAAAATATAAATAAATATATATATACACATGTAAATGTTTTTTAAATACATACATGAATGTGTGTGTATTTACATATACATAATAATTATTAATAAATTAATACGTTTTTATTAATTAATAAAAACACAGCATACATTATGCCAAAATCACTTTTATTTAATCTTTGCCCAGCACTAATATTAGTGTGTATATGATTAAAATAATTTTGCATAATAAATTAGTGTGTGCTGTGTGTTATTATTTTGTTTATTTAAATACACAAACAATACATATATACATTTTAGAAATGTTTTATTTCATTCTTTTTTATTACATTTTTTTAGTTATAACTTTTATTTTGTATGTGATTAATCTTTGCCCAGCACTAATATATATTGAATGCAATGTAAGTCATTTTAGTCACTTTCATATAAATACATTTTTATATATACATATATTAAATTGTAATTAATTTTTAATTTTCAACCCAGCGTTGGGTCAAAAAGGGACAAAATAATTTAACCCATGCTGGGGTGTTTTAACCCATTGTTGAGTCAAATATAAATATTTTCAAAATTAATGCAAGAATGGTTATTTATTTCCTTTTTAATGCATGTATGTTTCTACACACAAACTTGTTATTAGATATATTTTTTCTGGGTTAATTGTGTCCCAGCTGCTTGGCCCGTCCCTTTTTGAGTCAACACTGGGTTGTAACATTTCTGTCCATTCTGTCCTTACTTTTAACAAAGTAAAAGTTCAAACTTTTAATTTACATGTTTTACAATAACAAAGCAACAGGGGTTATGTTTTCATAATTCCACAAAGCCAGTCATAAGGGTACAATTTTTTGAAAATGAGATTTATACATTATATAATGTATGAAACGCATAAAAGCTGAATAAATAAGCTGTTAGGATAGGACAATATTTTTCCCAGATGCAAGGTTAAGTCCTTAGCAACACATATTACTACTAATAAATATTTTTTATATATTGACGGTACATTTACAAAATATCTTAATGGAACTTGATCTTTACTTAATATCCAAATGATTTTTTGGCATTAAAAAAGCTATAATTTTGACCCATACAATGTTTTGTTGGCTATTGCTACTCATGGCTGGTATGTGGTCCAGGGTCACATTTGTGATAAATACATGCAAAATGAAATGGCTTTAATTTATTTTATTACTCTGATTGATTTAAACTTTTCGACAACAAAATCAACTTTCAAAGTGATCAATATTATGTCTGTAGACCAAAGAAATTTTATTTTGTTAATCTCACATTCATGCTTAAAGAATGTGCTGGGCCAAATCTTTTTCTTTGCCTTGTCATTGTTTCTGTATGGTTTATTGAGTCTTGTTAAAGCACTATGTATTTTGTCTTTTATGTTAAAAATCAACTTCTTGGTTAGTGCTTAAAGGTTTAATCCAAACACCAGGAGTTGAACCCCTTTAGATCTGGTTTGATCCTCTCGTTTTACTCCTATTACATTCCTCACATTTCGCTTTGCTCTTTCATCTCGTTTTTATGCCTCTGTCTGTTCTTCTCATCTCAATCATGTGCTTTTGATTCCCAAGTGTTCACAGCAAACAGCTTTGCTAAGGCTGATATACCCTTCAAAAGATGTAGATGAAATACCGATGAGCCTCACTGTGTCCAAACTCTCCATTCCTAGTAAATTCTTATCATTTCCCATCGTTCTGTGACTCACCCACTTCCAGTATGAATGTATCAGGAATATCTATGAATAATAACTTGATTTTTTTACATTGCCACAATGCTAAATGTGGGTGGTTGGTAGAGCATTGCTACACTTTAAAAAAGGATAATTTTGCACCTTAAAGAGTACATATTAGTACTCAGAGAAACATATTGGTAGCAAATTTATATCTGTACCTAATGGTATATTAGGACCTTTTTAAAGGGTACTGCCAGTGACCATTATTTCTGACTGAAGACAGAAAAAAAAGTCTATTTTGTGCATGTTTGAATTAAATTGTTTGGAACATCAAATTCTTAAACACTTGTGTTACTAAGGGTTGATTTGTTCTGTTTTGCGTCAATAAATTCCCAATAAGCCTTCGAATATTAACACTATGAAAATACTCATTAAAGATGAAGTCTTCTGCTCTCTCCCTAGGCAATGTGTCTAAATCTGTTTATCCCAGTGATTTTGTCCGTATTCTGCAAGACAGGCAGATCACATGAATAAAGAGAGAGTTTATATTGGCACGGACAATAAACGCTAGAAATGTTTAATATGGATCTGCAGTTCTGAACTTGCTAAAATGCGTTCCTTACTCAGAAACAAATGTTCACACACATACACACCGGTTTGCTTTATTATACCTGCGTTGTTTTCATATAGAGCTAATGATATTTTCTTTATTCTAACTCTACTATTAAACCTAATCCCTCACAAAATCTTGTTGACAGTGTAAGACCATAAATCATTATCGGGAAGATTAATGAGAATTTTAAACTGTTTCAAACGACTTGGAAGGGTACTATTGAGAGGATATTTTAAAAACTGCTCCTTGCAAAAAGTCAAACCTGTACACACAAACAAACAAACACTGTTTGCTTTAAAATCTTTTAAAACAGATCTGAAACAAGCTTGTGGATGTATGGACAGTTCAGAAATCAAAAGTAATGAATGAAGCTTTACTTAATCCGCTTTTTGTACACATTCAGGCGACTTTTGTTACAGCTATTCGAAAAGAATGAATGTTTGACATAAAGGATTTATTTCATTTGCAAGTATGATCTTGTCTGCACAGAGCCATAAATCTGATGTGGTAACAGACACGAGAGATGAAAGGGTGAGAGCACCCAGTCCTGAAGAAAGGTCAAGAGGTCAAAAGTGGAGGTGTTGAAACCCAAAGACACTATCTATCTATGTATCTATTTATCTATCTCTCTGTCTATCTATCTATCTATATATCCATCCAACCATCCATATTTACTGTATGTATACATCCATCCAGATGGATCTATTTATAACTATAACATTTTATGTGTAAAATCTGGTGTTAAAAAATTGTCATATTCAACTTCCAAGCATATTTCTACCAAAAGATTGTAGCACAGCTGTTACATTTGTCTCCTTTTCTTTGAAATTATGCATTTACACGTTTTATGGCCCAAGGTTTTTTCCAAATACACATTGGGTTTATTGGATTAACTTTTAATATATACATCAAAAAGTGTAAATATCTTGCAATACTCCTTTAAACTTATATCAGGGTAACATTAGTTAACTTCAAATTCAAGGGCCTTTCAAGGACTTTCCAGGTGCAATACCCTCAAATTCAAGGACTAAATGTGGGAACACATTTCAAGTGAGATCAAGGTTACATCGTGTTACCTTTTAAGATACATTGTTACAGATTCCTTTCGAGGGAACTCACGCTGCATCACTGTGGTGAAACTTTGGGAACGCCTCCAGGGCATTTATATCCAACGGTGAGGCTTAACGACAAAGACAGGGTGACGTGAGAGCCAGGGAGTATATCGCTATCTGAAATATTGCCAAAGATGGGGTTACAGGGATGCAGGAAGTATTGCAAGGGAGATGCAGCGTCTCGTTCCCTTCTCAGGAAACAACAGTTACATACGTAACCCGAGACATTTTCATGTGTCAAACACAACTATGCAAAAAAGCATTTTGGTATGAATCAACATTCGCATACAGAAGATATAAGCATTTAAAGTGAACAGTTTAGCATGTGTGCTTAAAAAGTCTTGAATTGTTATGATATTATCCTACACTACACAGGAAATAATATGGATTTTTTTCCAGAAAACTTCTTGCATAAAATAGATTCAAGCACTTTCAATGACCTTTATCTATGTATGTATATTTTCAAAAACTTTGAATTATTTTTCCAGATTCACAAACTTTCAAGGATTTCAAGGACCCGTGGGAACCCTGTTATATGTAAAAAAAACAATTTGTGCGTGCGTGCGTGCGTGTGTGCAGTAGTTGCGTTTGCGTTTAGTAATGGGGCTTGTTATATAGTAGTATATTATTAGTAAATGTTTATATTAAAAATGCATGCACATAGATCCATCCTTTCCTCGAAAGTAGAAAAGTTTTTAACAGCTGTCAGATGCAGGGGAGACTGTTCCTGCCAAAAACGCAGAGCCAGTTCCTGCTGCTGTGAAGGTCATCACACCACTGATCTACTGGCTGTCCTTCAACGTGATGACCAACGACCACCGGCTGAACCAGTTTAATCCGCTTACCCGCTTCCTATCCCTACCGTGTTTATATATATAATTATACAACAGTTCTTTCTGGTTCTCGAATCTGATTGGCTAAGAGGCGTGCAATATTCTACTGATAACGGCACAGTAACCGCTTCACCTTTCGTATCATTCCGCCACCTAGTGAATAGAGGTCCTCTGAATTGAAAAACTGCAGGCACACACGGACACACACAACCACGCTGTTTTGAATCACTCTCCGTGTGTCTCATTAGTTCACTAGCTCGTAAATCAGTCTGTGAATCCCCAATCGGAAGTTATTATTCCATCAAAGATCAGCGCTCTTGGATGTTACGTTTAAGTTAATGGGAGTAATGTCTTGTGACATCGTGTGGACGTTTAACACTTGGAAAGAGGAATGTAAACACTCATTTTCTGGAGCTATATCTCTAATCAGAACGCGAAAACACCGTGGAACTGCAGGTAAGCACCGCAGCTTTTAAATGTGGACATTGATCATTTATTTAATCGTGACGTGACTATTAAAACATGTTATGAGATATCGCCACTGGTATATTTATAAACAGCATGCAAAAACATCTCTCTGACACTTATAAAAAACAGTTTTATATAGTACTGACAAGAACGAAGTCTAATAATAACCGAGTGCTCGTATCGCGTTAAGATGAAATGGTAAACCAATAGAAACATTATAGAAGTTTAGTTTTATTAACTTTTACCTCCCGCCAAAACAATAACAACACAAAAGACACTAAATATGAATAAGAAAACAAGTAATAGTTTTATCATGACACCAAATACTGCTGATTTGATCTCATTTTGACCATCAAAAACAAACAACGCCAACATGAGAGCCAGGGAATCCCTGTCAGAGATGTAGCCCAGAGAGGGCGGTGGTCAGCGGGGCGAGTGAACACTGACATCCGCTCATGCTTTGGTTCTCATACATACCGAATCTCACTAAGCAATTGTTCAAACAGGCGCTATCTTTACTAATCGACTTAAGATTTAAATATAATACATATATATTCTCGACTGAACTAATCTTAAAACTACACTTTGTGAACAATAAACGTTAATATAAAGAAACGCCTATCTGTCCATTGAGTTATTATGAGGTTCAAAGCAGCCGAAAGTGTTACCTGTCATTCTGGCCGCCCTTAAATCCGTGGCGGAAGAAGTAGTTCTCAAACAAAGAGGCTTTTAAAATAACTCCGTTGTTGTTTTCTAGTTTTCGTTTTTCAAACGTGTGCCGTCGAACTGTTGTATAAAAGCAATATCGCTCTCGGAGTCGTGTGATATAGCTCTATATCATCACTCCTACTCGAGCGATATTGCTTAAATATATATTAAGGTCTCCCCAGGGTTTTTGTCCTTCTAGGAGTTTTTCCCACTTGGTTTTTCTCGTCCCCGGGAGAGTCGGCCAACTTTGGCTTAACTTAGCACTTTACTGTATACTTTACATTATTACTACGCTTGCTTGTACGGTTTATCCTTAGCCCTATATTCTACCTCTTATATTATCTATTGATTTTCTGTGTTTTCCCCTACATCTACTCATGTAAAGTTGCTTTGAAACAATTAACAATTGTGAAAAGCACTATATAAATAAAATTGAATTGACTTTGTTCATTCTGATTCACCAGTTAAGGTCAGAACCTGGTGGTTGAGAGCAGCGCAAAACTGGAGAACTGAGGAAGAAATTCAGGCTCATGAACAGAAACAAAATTAATGGCCAGGAAGTTAGTTAGTTAGAAAGATTCCACTAATCAGGGCAAACATATCATATATAAAAAAGTGAAAGAGAGAGAGAGAGTGAGAGAAAAATAGGGAGGGTAAAGGTACAGATATGTGCGTATTATAGCATAACAGCAACAGATGCTCATTAGATCATTAGATTTGTAATAATGCAATAACAACATTCCCCTTATTTGAGTCAGATTCTAACCCCTTTACTGAAACTCTGCACGTAAACCAACACCATGAAACCAATCCAAATTTACCCCCTCTTAGCAGTGTCTTGGATATCCCACAGCGAGATCCCCTGGCAGTGAATCTATTGCAGCAAACCGATACACCACAACACCCAAATTAGAAAGCAGAGAGAGGTATGCACCCCTCAGTGGTTACCTTCCGAAACACACACACACACACGCATGTTTCTCATACTATCTAAATATGGACCTGCCATTGACGTTGTTTGTTTTATTAAAATAATTATGTTATTTTGACAAATTTTACAAACTTTGTGCCGTTTCAAAAGATTTTTTTTGTAAAATTGATAAACATTCCTTTACAGGAATTTGTTTTCAAGCATTTAACATTTAGCGTAAACATGAGGACACTAATAATGTAAAAAATCAACATGAGGTTGAATGTTGTTTAAGTTTGATGACTTTTAAAGCAACACTAAAGAGTTTTTGCTCTTTGCTCCCCCTACAGGTTGGAAGCGGAATTGTCCATTACCACTGTCGTAAATAATTTAGCCTACTGCAGCAAAGCTGGCTCTGATTGGATTGTAGGTCTGCCATAAAGCAAGTTTTTGTAGTTTTTCACTCGATCTACAGGACCGCGACCCGACGGTTGGAAACTTCTTTAGTGCGGTTTTGGCCAATAGAGGGCTGCAAAGCGAATGTGAACGTGCTGTTAACACTGTTTCGAGTGGATGAATGACTGAAACTATTTTGGAAACGTTATTTTTAAGGTAAAAAACTCTTTAGTGTTGCTTTAACAGAACTGGTTTAACATAATTGTCACAAAGTCCTTAGGTCCATTAAATAACATTTAAGTCCTGTGTTCACCTGTGGCCGTTATGCATTCCTTCACACAAAGCAAAACAAATCTCTCCCAAATCATCCCACACATGCTCTCTAAAATGTGGAGGTGTAGGACGATCTCTGGAATGATCTTTTTGTTTGTAAGGGCGAATCCCTACAGCCCAAAGCATCCTGACCCTCCCACAGTCCCCGTTTCAACCTCTCCCTCCCTCCCTCTCCTCCTGACTGTATAAATAGGTCTCAGTGTAACGTGCCCAGACTCAGACAAACTAACTTCAGACTTGAAGACACAATCAAACATATCAACCACCAAAGCAAGAAGCAGAGAAGAAAAGATCAAAAGAAATCGACTAAACAGACTCGGGTTAGAAAGGTCATCAAAGGAATGCCAAAGAAGTGAGCGGCTCTGGTTACGCTTGTTAGGTGCACGGGAAGGACCAGATTAGTGCTGGTGAAAAAGAGGTAGACATCAGTCAACAGTAACACGGTCAAAGAAACAACATGTGGTTTTTGGCAATATTGTGCGTTTCCTCCCTGCTGATGGGCACCCAGGCTCAGAGCAGTGCTAGTTTTCACCGGGGAAATGACCGTAGTGGCCGTTGTCAGTACAGTTTCACGGTGGACAGTCCCTCTGAAGCCAGCTGTCCATCAATGGGATCGAGCCCCGAGATGGAGTCCCTAAAGTCTCGCATGGGGATCCTGGAGGCGCTGGTCAACCGCCTGGCCGGAGGGGAAGCCGTGCCGGACTTCTCCGAAAGATCTGGCCTCCAGGATGCATACAACCAGGCAATGCAAGAGAACGCTCTGCTCAAAAGAGACAAGCAAAGACTGGACACACAGGTCCAGGATCTACAGAAGCAGGTGGAAGAGCTGAGAAACAAACCCTGCACGCCTCCTCCCAGAGTGCCCGTGAATAACAACATGCGCAGACTGGGACCAGGTGAGTACTGATCATCAAACTGAATGTGGATTATACACTCTCAAAAAAAAGGTACATGAATGGACAAAAGTTGTCACTGGGGCGGTACCTTTTACATATTGGTACCAAGGTACAAATCTGTACCTTAATGTTATTAAAATGAACTGTCTAGTGACAAAAACTTGTGTACCTTTTTTCTGAGAGTGAAGGATGAAAAAAAAATGGGTAGGACAATGGTGCAATATAATGTCAACTATCTTAAAATATAAACTTTTGATGTTTACGTCTATAATGAAGTAAGGAAAAAATGTCAGAAAAATAATCAAGTATGCTGTCGCTGGGGCAGTACCCTTTAAAAAGGTCTTGAAATGTATCATTAGGTATTGATATGTATACATTTGGTACCAATATGTACCTCTGGGGTACTAAAACAAACTCTATAGGTGCAAAGGGGTACTTTTTGAAAGCGTACAGTTCCACTACATTTTACAATATCTATCTTTTTTTTTAAGTTTTTTAAGTGTGGTGTTGCTGTGGTTACATCCCCAGAACTTTTTTTAAGCGCCACACAAAAACTTATGTTTAGTAAAACAGAAAATATCATTGCACATTCGGATAAAGTGCACAAAATCACTCTTCCATCCTTTCAGTCGCATCCCTCACAACATGAAAATCAAACCACTTATAAAACTAATCTTTTTCATGTAAACTTGACAGATGTTGAATGCCTATAAAAACAGGTGCTGTCTCTGTTGAAACTTTGTAAACTGAACGTAACTTATATGAGCACTCCTCCCTTAGATGCATCATTCTGTTTTTTTCCTCACTTTAATAAAACCGCACGGATAAAAACATCTGCTTTATGCCTAAATGTAAATGCAATGTAAATAATTTCAATGTGCCTCGTATATTTGTATACTAAAACTGTTTAAAGTGGTTTGTTTTTCATTTAGTGTAATTAGGAGCATCTGATCCAAATGTCACAACAAGTTATTTGTAACTATCTCTAGTTTACTGTATTCTGTCTGTTTGCAATAATAAGTCAATCCTGAAGTTTTTTCTGTGATTTCACACATTGAAGCCCTTACAGTTAGTGGTCAGTTTTTGTGTGGTGTTACTTGTAAACAGGTGAAGAGGGAACACTTGGGTCTACCGAGAAGCAATGGCACAGTTAAACAGACCCTTACTGTCTCTGTGTGTATTTTTTCACAATTATACCTGCATGCACTCCTAAAAATAAAGGCTGTTTATTGGGCTGTATGGTTTCATAAAGGACCTTTAACGCACAAAAAGCTCCACAGACTATAAAAAGGAAAGGAAGGCTGAAAGGTACATATTGGTACCATAATGCAACCTTTTAAACTGGGTACTGTCCCAGTGACAGCTTTTGTTCCTATTCTTTGAGAGTTGACACTATGGCAGAGTATGATTCATGCCTTCATTGCTGTATGTATGCAGGTGAGCAGATCTGACAATCGTGTTGCTTTTGGTAAATTAGTGATAAAACCAAAACTTCTTTGAGAGATCCTCCTGTCTGTCATAGTCTAAAAGAGTGGGGTAACATGAGAAATAGACACGTGAGGGTGTTGGGTTTGAACCACAGAGGTGATTAAACATAAGTACTAACACTCAGCAGTAAAATCTCTATGACAACTCCCAGCAGACCACACTGACTGAGGAGGGGTAGAGGTCAGGATTAACTTCCTGCTTAGGGGTTTAGTGCAGGTTTACATTCAGTAAGTTTAAAACATGCCCTGGTTAAGTATTATTATATTTTAAAAAATACAATAACCCATAAGGCAAAAATACATTTTAAATAAATTTTAAATATATGCTAAATACATTGGGTAGAAAGTAATGCTCAGTTAAATATATTTTGTTAGTTTTAACCTTTATATATCAACATATATTTCAAAATGTATTTCAAGTGAATGCAAATATATTTCTAATTTTACATCCCATATGGCAAAAATAATTTTTTCCTGAATATATTTTAAATAAAGTTAATTTTATTAAGTATATTTTTGAAGTTGAAAATATATTTAATTTAAACCTTTTTAAAACTGTTATGTTTACAGGTTCATAACATAAACAAAGTTTTTCTTCCAATACGACGGACGTGAATATATTTCCTTGGATTTAAATATATGGAGGGCTAAATATTTTTTTAATGTTTTACAATTTATTTACAAAAAATGGCCAAAAAATATATTGGTGAAAAAAAATACATTTCAGCAAATATATTTTAGGCCAATTTTTTTATATTTTGAAATATAATTTAAATATAATTTAAAATATATATATATATATTTTTAATCACCCTGAAGGGATTTATTTTAAGATAACAACCAGCTGCCTGTACATTATCACACTTGTTACACAACTACTTAAGTAAGTATGAATATGAAATAACATTTATTTGTAAGAAATGTAAACTTTGTGCAAGGAAAAAACATTACAGATCCGCTTTAAGCCAAGACACAATTAGCAATTTGAATCAATCATTTGTCAATTTAATCACATAACTGATAGTAATTATGCATATTTGTATAAAAATTTAACTGCACTTGTGAATCGCGGTACCCGGATGACCATGTGTAGTTTAAATTAATTGTAAATTCAGGTTAAGTAAACTTAAAAATTCACCCAAAAAAAACCAAACCGCGAACCTGAAAGTAAATGGGGTCCATAAACGGTTTGGTTACAAACATTTCTCAAAATATCTTTCTTTGTGGTCATCATAACAAAGAAATGTATAAAGGTTTGTAACAACATAAGAGAGAATAAATGACAACAGAAGTATCATTTTTAGGTGAACTAAACTTTTAAGTGCAACAAGGAATTCTTACAGTGTGGGAATGATAAACCTTGGAATGTTGTGACCTGCCAATCAGAATCAAGCATTTCAGAGTGCAATGTAATAATATTTAGTGAACATTATTGTCATTCAATCATATTAAAGCAAAAATGGTCATTCCATAATTCACCATGCCATATTCAAAATATAGCAAGACCTCTTGTATCTATTAAATCAGTCAGGGCTGCTTCCATACTAAATCCACCTAAAAACTGCACTATTTTGATCATGTTTGGCATATGTTTTGAGTTTCTTTCCACACCTGTGCTCAGCGCCCTGGTTCCTCACATCTGCACCATACATCATGTAAAAAAAAACAGGAAACAAAGCATGTAGGTCTGCTTGCGAAGAAAGACGGGCTCAGCATCTTCAAGAGCCTTTGAGAATAGAAAGAAAAACAACTCATTTGTCTTGTACATTCTCACCCTCTTGGATCAAGGTGAAAGTGTTTTCCTTTCCGATTCACAGTCCTTTATAACAAAAACATCCTACTTTGCAAATACATACAATAAAACCTAAACCTACAAGAACTAGTTACATTTACTCGCAGTAGCTACAACTGTATCATTATTAATGCAGGAAAGAAGAAATTACAGCTGTTAAATAAAAAATAAAGACTTTGTTTGTTAAATAAAAGTACAAATTGAGAGTTGGGTTCAGGCATATGGATGTTGTCAGTATCACCTCATTAAATATAAATGGGATACAGAAGTTCTACTCCCAATTTGTTGCCCGCCTCTGGAGATCTTCCTGAAATGTTTACGCAGATGTTTGCGAAAGAAAAAGGAATCGTAATAAGAATTGGCAGTTACTTTATAAACTCATGTTGCAAGACCCAAAACCATCCGAAGAGTAAAACAAAGACTCAAGTCTCAAGATTTTAATTGCAAAAAGACCCTTGCGAATAATTTAGCCTGTTACACGCAACCAGCTGCTTCAGACCAGAGGTTCTGCCCGCTCACTCCGATATCCACACGCAAATAAACTTTAGGAATGACACGCGATTGTTGTTAAGGTGAGCATGCGTTGATTATAGGGGATCGCGTATAGTGCACAACAGATCCTACCACTGCAAGTCTGAGCAAGAAACCATCAGTGCCATCTAAAGTCAAAGCAACCAATCAACGTCAGACTCCAGATGTCCATGTTACAATGTGTAATCTTTGCCTATTATGAAAGGCCGTAAACATGTCCGCACCCGATCATCTATTAATGGTAATGTGCCAGCACGGTTTGTCATTGAGAATGACTGAGGCGGTTTAGCTGTTGGGCAATAAAATGGCACAGACAAACAAAGTAGCAGATTGAGGATAATGTGAGTGTGAGTCGAAAGCTGACATATCGAAACTCTTAACTAAACATAGGTTGAGATAGGTAGTAAGAAATATTTAATGGTTGTGAAAATGTGTGCTGTGTTGGAGTCTCGGTTTGGGATGAGTAACAGGAGGTCCGGGGTCTATGTGACAGCTGGGAATCTACTCAGAGCTGTTTATTTCCTCCTGTTGGATTCCTGACTGCCAGTCCCCCAAAACCATGTCCCTCTCGGGCAACCAAGATACCAAAGAATCAATACCAGGAGAGCTCAGTAAATAAGTTTGTTATACTTGAAATCTATACTTCTGTTATGGAATATTCAGCTCAATTAAGAGTCAAGTGACACAATGCACTGTCAATAAAAGGTCCCTAGCTGTCACTGGGGTGGTACCCTTTCAAAAAGTACTCCTTTGCACCTAAAGAGTCCATACCTCAGAGTATACCTACATGTACCTAAATGGTATATAGGAGGACTTTTCAAAGGGTATTGAAATAGTGACAACTTGGGACATTTTTTTTTCTGAAGTGTGGGCTCTCATTCTAATGGGTTTATTGTCACTTGCAGTCCACATAATAAGATAAATAAAGCTGTTTGTTTCTTTGCCTATCAGGACCCTCTCCCCTTGCATCCAGACCAGGGAATACACAAGGAGACACCGTCAGTTTACCAGGTAAATGGGAACACACACAAAGATATATATATATATTTTGCTATGTCATTGTCATGGGTTGTTCTGATAGTAACAAACGTAGCCCTCAACAACTTTGTGTGCACATCTCAATTGAGTTATTTCTGACTAACTGCTCTGCTCTATTAGATCCTGGTTGGCGTCCAAGATATCAGGAGCTGACAGCCGTGGTGACTGAAGTTTCTGCACCGAATCTGGAAGGTCCAGCGGACATCAAAGGTAAATGTTACACCTTTAAGGCCCACATATAGGCCCTGTCCCAAATGGCACACTCCGGACTTGTGGACTTCCCCAGAGCCACACTTTGATGACATGATGTAGTGCAGACTTTAGGGACTTTGGACGCGAGTCCACGAGGGTGCACGGGAGTTGTATTTTGGGACAGACTCGAGCGTCACGCCGGAAATAGGAAGAGAAGTTGACAATCAGTGTAAACTCCTCCCATCCGTTGTCTTGAGTGCTCTTTCGCAAGGACTTCGGGGTTGGTAAAGCACGTGGAGCCTCCAGCAATGCGGGCTTCGCCAAAGAGTGCATTAAGGGTGCAAAGGGGGTGCTGATGAGCACACTTCAAAGCGTAAAAATGACAGATGGGACACCCTACAGCAGGGTTCTCCAAATCTTACCCTGGAGGGCCGGAGCACTGCAGAGTTTAGCTCCAACCCTGATCAAACACACCCTGAGCAAGCTAATCAAGGTCTTCATGATCACTCGAAAATCACAGGTGGGTAAGTTTGATTAGGGTTGGACCTAAACTCTGCAGTGCTCCGGCCTTCCAGGGTAAGATTTGGGGAACCCTGCCCTACAGACTTGTAGACTAAGTGAGCACGTGCAATTTAAGGCCACGAGACCGAAAGTTCACATGAAGTGCGCCATATGGGACAGGACCATAGACGGATTTAGCAGTAACAACATAAACAAATGGGTTTTGTGGAACAAATATAACTTCCAGTAAACTTCCACAAAGAATCAATAGCAATAGAGTCCTTTAAGAGTAGGTTATTTCTAATAAAAAGCAAAATAAATAACAAGTAAATTACCTTAGTTCAAATCATAGCTAAAGCATATCGAAAACTACACTGAGCTACATTGTTAACTACAGATCAGCTCCCAAACCTCCCTTCACATAGCAGTAATCCATGATCGCCATTTCCCCTCGTCTTTAGAAAAATGAAAACATTTGTTATTTTCGACGAGGTATTTGTTCCAGAGTTCAGTTTAGCCACTAGCTAGACCATTACACAAACAGAGACAGGAAGTTAAGTTTGTGGGGCTAAAGAGCGTGCATACATTATTTAATCTTGTTTGCGTAATCTGCTCATGGCACAAACGTTTAATTAGGACAAACCAAATTTTTCGTTTTGGTGTAATACGATTCCAGAGTTATGGGGGCCAGAGGGGGAAACCCCAAGAACCCCCCTTGGCAAGTTGGGGCATTTCAAATTGGGGCGCTTTATTAGGTTGTGATCATCCTTAAAGTCGCCATGAAATGGAAGTAGCGATTGTCTTATTTTTCCTGTGGTAACATCCGAGTGAAACAACTTTTGCTATGAAAAAAAGGTATGGCTGGGCTTGAATTCGTCCAAAGAAAACTGATTGGATTGTTTGAAGTTGGGTAATGTTGCTAATTGCTGCGATCTTTTCTCGGGCCAAAGAGCCACAATGAGGTACATGTCCTCCATCATACCCCATACTATCAAATGGACTGTCAAAACAAGTTTACATTTAACATTTAGGTGCCTCAAGAAATGATACCATGCACGTAGCTTTCATTCCTGCTGACAGCACTAACGCAAATACTGCTATTTTTACAGATGAGTCTAAAATAATCCGGTTTAAAAAAGGAGTCGTGTAAGTTTAGCAAGGCGCCAAAATGGTAACGCTGATTACTTGATACTATCATGTTGCTTAACAAAGACCGCAAGTTTCAGGGGTTTCCAGACAAGTCTTTTAAATCCTGCCAAGTATCCCCTAACCCTGCACCTATCTCTTACAGCATATTTTAAGAAAGAGCAAGTTTGCCTCTTATGTTCACTAGAGGGGATAGTACAAGATGTCCTCTCTTCCTCCATTAAACACATTTAGCACATTTTAGTTTGTTAAGGTCCAATTTCAACCTTTTAATATCAATTGAGTAAGGTCATTTCAAAGATTGAAATCTAACATTTTAATGCTCCTAATCTCATAATTAGATTATGAGACTTTAGCCTGGATTGCACAGGCAGGGTCACCGTTTATAGCTGGTTTCCATAGTATGCAACATTTTGTTTCCTCAGGTTGTGGTGACCTTGTGTGGGTAAGCGAACCTGAGACGCATCGCAAGGCTGATACTATTGCTGGTAAGTATGGTGTCTGGATGCAAGACCCAGCAGCCAAAGAACCTTACGATTCTGAGATGGTATGGCGCATCGACGCAGTGGGCTCTGAAGTCCGTCAACTCTTCGGGTATGAAAACATGGACCAGCTGGCACGTGGTTTTCCCACTAAAGTCCTCCTTCTGCCAGAGGCTGTGGAGAGCACGGGTGCCACCATGTACGAAGGGTCCTTGTATTACCAACGCAGACTCAGCCGCACACTCCTAAGGTACGATCTACACTCCGAAAGCATCGCAGCACGTCGTGATCTTCCCCATGCTGGCTTCCACGGACAATTCCCTTACTCCTGGGGGGGCTACACGGACATTGACCTGGCAGTAGACGAAAATGGGCTCTGGGCCATCTACAGCACCAGCAAAGCCAAGGGCGCCATTGTGATCTCCCAGCTGGACCCTCACACTCTGGAGGTGAAGGGGACGTGGGAGACTAAGATCCGCAAGTCAACGGTCGCTAATGCTTTTATGATTTGTGGCAAGCTGTACACGATCGCTAGTTACACCACACCAAACACTACCATAAATTACATGTACGACACTGCAACCAGCGAGGGTAAAGCGATTTCAGTTCCCTTCAAAAACCGCTATCGCTACAACAGCATGGTGGACTACAACCGGGTCCACAGGAAGCTGTATGCTTGGGATAACTATTACATTGTATCTTATAATGTGAGGCTAGGCAAGCAGGAGTAAAGCGCAGAGATCAGATTACATTTTCTATATTGCCATGCTTCTAGAAGCGTTTTGTGATGTTTTACCAATCAGGAAAATAGCTATATATTCATGGATAAAAAAGACAATTTCACGTTTGAAAAACATATTAGGCAGGTTCATACAGAAATAATGATGATGTTGGTAATATTTTCCTGATAACATTAAATCACAAAACACCTGTTTATGACCGTTCTTGGTAATGTAGAAAAAGCATACAGACACAATACCGAGTGACTGCTTTTATTTACGTTATTAAATGAATTTATATTTTTGTATATTTGTCTGTGATGCTCGTAGTGATGAAAATGCCTTAAAGGTCACCTAATATTTTATTTGTTGTTTGAACATAATTGGGTATCGTATGTGTGTGTACACAACCAATCTGCCCACTCCATTATTTTTAAAAAATCCCCATAATACCTCAACAGTCTCATGGGACAAGCATTTACTTATCAAACTGACATCACTTTGCGCAGGCCCCACCCACAACTTTTCAAAGACCACAGTTGGGTCATAATTTGTATTTTAAATCACCTTTACATAATTCATTACAGCACATTCATTATGAACAATGAAGTAAAGTGATTGTCTTATTAAAAATTGCGTATGTTTATGATATAAAAAACAATAGAGGGTATGCATTGACATCACTTTTCCACGTGGCCACGCCGGAGCTCTCCCTGTTAATGGGCAAACATTCAACAAAATGGCTGCAAAAACGACAGTAAAACTGACTATTATCAGCTTAAATTTAATTTAGTTAGCCTTAACAGTGATCCTAACCATAGATGTGTATAAAGGCTAGATGTCTCGCCCGCGCTGCTGGCCAATTGAGTGGAACGTCCGCATTTGGCGGCCATCTTGCCACGGGGTGCTCGCTCACTCGTGGCATTGAGTTTTAATGGTGCAGGTGCTTTTGGATGACCATAACTTGCTTAATTTTCTACCGATTTTCAAACGGTTTCGTTTGCTATAAACGTCAAAGATGTACCTATGACACTAAATACTTGAAACTAAAACAAAAAAATCATGAAACATGTTAAAGCATCCAGAATTATAGCCACGTTAATAACGTTTGTAAGAAACCAACCCGTATGAAAATTGGTAGAAAATTGGGCAGGTTGTGGTCATTTAAAAGTGCATGCATCATTCAAACACAATGCTGCGAGTGCCCGCGCCCTGTGGTGGGATGGCCGCCAGGTGATGACGTTAGAGACTCCGCCGTAACCATCTAGCCTTTATACATATGACCCTAACAACTTGCCAAACAACCAGTAGTCTGTGGATATTGGCATATGGCAAGATTGCTTTTCCTGACTTATATGTTTGTCTTTCCTAACACTATTAAACCACCCCACCTTTGTAGAACATAAGTCTCATCATAATGATGTTTTTAATGAAGGCTCACTGACAAAACTTTGCCATTACACAGAATAAGAGTATTCATTTGGTGTATTTTTATAGGATTTTTTTATCCCAAAATTTTACATACCTGACATATGGCTACTGCTACTGATTTACTTCTCCTTTGTGTGGCAAAACATTCAAAAAAATGGCTGACTGTTCTGGCGACGGCCGCGAAAATGTCAGTATAACTGACAATTACCGGCAAAAATTAAATTTAGTTGCACTTGATAGTGATCCTATAACTTGTCAACCGACCTGTGGTCAGTGGACGTTGGCATGGACGATCAATTTACTTCTCCTTTCGGTGTTTCTTGGCAGTCTGTATAACGATAGCTCCGAATTCTTGTTAAATCTGTTAGTATCGCACAACAACTTTTTCCAATTTAGACGCTTTTTTTCCTGATTTTACACTGTACACAAATTTTGCCGCTGTTGTCACTCAGTTGGCGTAACCGGAGTCACTTTCGCCGAAGGTGACGTCATGGGGCAGAAAGCAGCAAGTAATTTGCATTTAAAGCGACACACCTCAAAACCAAAACAGCGCATTTTCTTCAAAACCAAAATTGGTCTAAAGGTATTTGGACCTGAATTTTTACAGACACGTTCAGGGAAAACCTGAGACTATTACATTTTGAAAATTTGCCATATCAGGTGACTTTTAAGGTTTAATTCCTTTGACCAACAAATTCCAAAATGGATAAACTATCTAGTCATGTATCATGATGACAGGTTTAAGATGAAATGAGGTCACATCTTCTTTCTCAGTGGATGTGTCCGTTTAATGTTTTAATAGAGAAACTATTTTTCTACCTTTGTAAGTAATGTCTCGTTTTTTGTGTTCACAGCACTGAATAGATTCAAAAAATATAATGGCACATAAGACTGCCTTAACTGATAGATTGTAAAAAGAGGAAGACAATTTGTGTGCAACTTTTACATTATTTCTTGTGTAAATGCTCAAATCCTAAACTCTGTACACAAAGTTAATGTTCACTGTTGTCTTTTTGAATTTGCATTTTAAAACATAGTCATGTGCTGCTTGAGATGCTAAGAGCTGGGATCTTGTAGCTACAGAAGTGTATTAACTTATATGCAGATACGTAAGATAAATAAAGAAAATTGAAGTCAAGCTTTGTGATGTTTATGAAATTTTAAAACTCGATTCAATAAATGTTTTTATGCATGCACAGCACTGAAGTGAATGCGAAGACATTACGGGCCAATGGCTGAAACTCAAAACATCTGTTTTAATCCACTAGCTTTGAAACATTTATTGCATCACTTCATAAAGAATTTGCTAAATGAATAAATAAGCAAACACAAACCATCAAAATATTGCACAGCAAAAAAACACACCTTATGTTTAACAGCATTTTATTTTATTAGTTTCTGTAACCAAACCAGGAGAATGTAAATAAGACCTTACATATTTTAATACGGCGATTTAACCCCTGTACAAGTAAAACAAAAGAAAAAAACAAAAAAATTCAACTCCCTCTCCTCCCCTTCTGCTTGTAGTTCGTTCATACTAAACAAACAAGTAATGGGGGCCTTACCGAAACCCATTTGTGTGCCCCTTCTATCTTTGTAATAGCAACCCAGGAGGAGTGGCTTGAAGACCTTACATACTCATAGGCCTGTGGTTACCAAAACAGCGTACGTTCTTTAGTACTGAACCTAAATTGCTTGACCACTCGCCCCAACCCAAACCCCGCCCCTCCTCTGCAGTGATTGGTCAGGAGAGTCAGAGCTGGTCAGCAGCATGGTTGGGAGCTTTGTGGAAAGGTTGAAAGACCGGAGTTCGTTTGAGAAGGGGGGCGTGTCTACCTCTGTCCTTACGGTCACAGAAAAGGGGAGGGGCTTACGCTTAGGACACAAACATAGGCCTGGTCTGGAATAACCGTTTACAAAAGAAAACATTCCATCATAATTCTGCAATCTGTTGAGTGAGCAGAGCTATCTTTTCGTCAAAATCATATATATTCATCTAAAAGGATTCGGGTCTTTCGGTGCCTAACCTTTGGCTAGCGGTTCTTCTGTGCACTTGTGCACAAACCCAACCTTCAATTCTTGCAGGCATAGACTACCGAGAAGGCAGGAGGGAAGGCTCACAGTGGAGACTGCAATCATCGAATTAATCGGATACATCCGTAATAAAGTCCTAATCCACCGAAACGATGGCCTAAGCATTGTTAAGGCCAATACATGTGGTTAAGGTGAGACATAAGAGTGCAGATGATATGCGTCAGGATGCTTACACATTTCATCACCTCTCTATTGCCATAACTTAAAAGGTTGCTTGAGAAAATAAAGATGCCATGTAGGCGAAAACATCAGCCTTCCTAAAATGTGTTTCTAGATGGGGACAGGTGAAAAAAGTAAATATTGCTATAAAAATGGTGTTCTCAGCAGCAAGTGATTCATGATGTCTACCTTCATTGTTCACTGGACATGTACAGTTCACACAATAAAGGGGCGCTTTCGACTTAATGCCAACCCCAGTGGAGGAGAGAAGTACTGATAAAATAATGAGGAAGGAAAAGGGCACAGTAAATGTGAGAGAAATGCACAGCACCTCACAATAAACCTCCATCTCTCTAGACTCTAGGTGCTGTAAGACATTGCCCCTCTTGCATCAGACCTCCCAATGCGTTACTCCGATCTGTGTGTCCTTTCTGAAGCAGTTCCTATTTGCTCTCCTCTGGTTTGATGGCCTGTGGTTTGATTGGACCCGTCCGGATAGGTTTGGTTGTCGCTAGGGTTGCAGGCTTGTCAGATTCTGCGCGGTCGGGTGGCGCCCCCTGGTGATTCGATGTGATGCTGTCGGTAGGTTTGACTGTCACTTCCATGCGAATGGACTTGCTGACTGGAGCCTTCAGCTGTTGTTGCTCGGAGAAGAACTTGTGGGTGGATTGCAAAACCTCAGCTCTCTGTTTAGCCTGGGAAAGAAAGATTGACTTGTAAATAGGGATATTTATGCATCTACCTCAATGGAAATTCAAAGCCCACTTTAAAATGAAAATTCTGTCATCATTTACTCATCCTCATGTTGTTCTAAACCTGTATGGATTTCTTTTTTCTGATGAACACAAAAGAAGATATTCTGAGAAATTATTGTAAACACACAGCAGACAGTGACCATTGACTTCCATAGTAAGAAAAAAATATTTTGGAAGTATTGTGATAAATGATGAAGAAAATATTTGTATAAATGATTTTAAGCACACAGTTTATGTTACCCATTTAATTCGATCATATTTTTATTCCTAGAATGGAAGTCAATGGACACTATTATTCTGTGTGTTTACAATCATTTCTCAAAATATCTTCTTTTGTGTTCATCAGAAAAAAGAAATTCTCACAGGTTTAAAACAACATGAGGATGAGTAAATGATGACAGAAAAGGAAGACATATTAAGGAATATGTGTAACCAAACCCGATTCAAGGCCTATTGACTCCATAATATACTTTTTCCTACTAAGGAAGTTAAAGGGGTGCCTCTGACTTGGTTTGGTTACAAACAATCCTCAAAATATCTTCCTTTATGGTTCATCAGAACAAAAAAGTATACAGGTTTGTAACAACATGAGTGTGAGTAAATGGGTAAACAATCCCTTAAATTCTTTCCCTGCAATTGACGAATTAACTCGTCAATTAAGAGAAAACACCAATGACAATTTTTCCGGAAATCCGTATTTCCGCTATTATCCACCAGGCGGCGCTCTTAACCCAATTTATAAAACCGTAAGTATCCCCTAGGGGCAAACACTTCAAACCCTGTGTATGTTTTGATCATCGCTCTGAATCTGATCTCTAACAAAAGTCCTTCACAAAAACGCAATTATCTCAGCTTTTGCTCAAAATTTGGTATTTTGGAAGAAACCTACCCAAATTTAAGAGGTGATAAGAGATCAAATGAAGGTAGGACGAAACGTGTTTTGTTTAAAAGCACAGAGTCTGTTCTTTCATTTGATATAGTGTATGTTTATAAATCTAAAGAAGAACATTTTCTGGAAAGCATTAAACTTTTGTGAAAATGTAAAAAAATGCTGGCGCTGGCTGACAACTTAAAAAAAAACACTGGCGGGGAAAGAGTTAAATGCTCTTGGTTTAATTAGGAATAACTCTGAACCAAGGAAGTTAAAATGCTTAAACCCTTGACACGGGCCAAAACTCACCTTAAGGTCCTGTTCTGCTTTCAGGGCAGCCTGTGTGCCGCGGGGAGCTAAAGGCGGGCCAGAGGGTCCACGTGGAGGGTGTTGGGGTGGAGGATGTTGGGGTCTAGGGTGGGGCATCAGTCCTCCACCACCCAGGTTAGGGGACATAGGGGGACCCATGGGTGAACGCTGCACTCCTCCAGGATAGGAGTTCGCATGGGTTGGACGCACCAGTGGAGACACCATGTTGGCCTGAGACAACATCTGTATGCAGTTGTAAAGAACATGCTTAAGGTTATTAAACTTGCTATGTCTTTATAGCATTAAGAAGTCATATGTTAACAGATTATTTTAATATTTTAGGATTGTATGGGTGTGTTCAAGAGCAGACCTGTGGGTTGAACTGTCCTGGGAAGTGCTGGGCAATGCGCATTCCCGCAGATGCAGACTGAAACTGTTTGGGATACAGCATGCTGTTCATCTTGCTAGACTGACTGCTGGGGCTTGTTGAACTTGCCCTGTGAACACAAACAAGCTGTTAGATCTATGGGGCGACCTATGCGCAAGCACAAGTTTAATGGCGTTGCATGCACGTACCTATAAGGGCTAGAGGTGGGAGTAGTGCTTCTTGCGCTGACAGGTGGAGTTCCAGGTTTGAGATCCATTCCACCACTAAAGAGTTTCAGATCCATCTCACACATCTGCAAAAGATAAAATGTCATGCACAACTGAAGAAGAGATACAAACTACGCACTTACTACTAGGGGTGTAAATCAGACCATTTATTATGTTTCGATACAAAATCGTTTTTCTCCACCGGCGTCCGATCCAATTAATTTATCGATTTTTATGTTACTGATCAACATGTTTAAGAGATAGGACGTTAAGGAATGAGAACGTGGAGCGTGTCAAAATCTATTATCTAAGTACCTAAAATCTAATTTTTACGTGTGGCATTGATGCATCAGAACGTTAAAAATGTAAAATGATCTTTACTTCATATCCTACAATGTATTTTTGGCTATGGCTACTATATATAGCCAAGCTACTTATGGTTTTGTGGTCCAGTGTCACATTTATTTGTATGTACAGGTACAGAGTCAGAGTATGAAAAAATACAGAAGGCTGTGTGTATGCAAAACCTAAGCAAAGCATCAATAGAAATATCTGGAAAGCATCTATTATGCACAAACCTTATTGGAAGGCTGCATCATGCTGTGTGTATTCTGACCAATAAGGCCGCGGTAGGGCTGATTGCTCGGAGGCTGGCGGTTGAGGCTGGGGCCCTGGGCTTGTGGAGGGGTTGGAGGCAGGGACTGGGGCAAAGCCAGGAGAGGCTGACCACCACCAGAGCCGAAGTTGGGCAAAGACAACTGCGAACCAGGAACGGGCCCCAGCTGCAGGGCAGAACTGGCACTCTGTGTTGAGCTGTAATAGCTGTTCTGCTGCTGGACCGCCGCTGGTCCCGAGTACAAGTTTGAGTGCTGACTCATTCCCTGACGCTGTAAAACATCACCAATCATGCAACAGCGTTTAGACACGGTGATGGTTGAACACACAAATGTTATGAGAACTAGATGAAATTCTGACCTGCAGGAGGTGCGTATCTATCAGCTGTGATCCTCCCATGCCAGACGGCTGGTTTAGCTGAGGTTCAAACAGGATGGGGATATGTTGAGTGTTTGAGGTCTGCTGAAAAGCCAGGCTGGACTGAGGCTTGCCCAGGTCTTGGTGTTGAACACCGGGGTAACTGTGAAGCGGTGTCCCAGACAGCATCATGGGGGATGTCTGGGAGAGGCTATTCTGCATGAACGCCTGCTGTGACCTGTGAAGAGATGAACTAAAATACAATTCAAGTAATTAATGTAAACTATATTTCAGCTATTTTTGAAAATAAGCTAGAATTGAGCACCTCTTTGTGTTTTAAACAGCTATTTTGTACAACAAGCAGCATTAATAATGGCCATACCCATGACCGCAATCACAATATTTACTTGCATGCACTGAGCAAAAGGCTTAAAAGCTGCAAAAGGTCTAAGAGGTTAGCAGTAGTTCAGGCAAGAGTACCTGTAGGGCTGCAAGGATGAACTGAAGAGGTCTTGAGGTTGAGACACAGGAGGTCCAGTGTTCAGACCCATCTGGGCCTGGTGCTGGTGTTGCCCCTGCATGGGAGCGTAGATGGGAATGGGGATCTGCTGCACTGCTGTGGGCTATAGGAGACAAATCACACCAGGTCAAGAAGAGTGTTAGTTATCCATAGCAGTCCAGCATAAACCTGTTAGATGAAGACTAGTGTCTGGGTTATGATTTAAATAAAATGAAATTTCTCTAATAATTTACTCTAATGCTTTTCCAGATTTATGATTTTCTTGCTTCAACTTCATAACTTCAAATGTCATTGGCTCTTGACAAAATGTAATTTGACGACTAATGGGCGTTGCACACGATACACAGCAGTGTCTAGTTCATTTTTAATAGGTGACGTACGGAAAGGAGTAAAATGAGGCGGGTACAGAGCTGGAGCAGAGGTTTGCTCATGCATCCAAAATCCTGCCCCATCCGTGGAGACGCCGCTTCACGGCAGGCGGAAATATTAATTTGTTTTAGTTTCAATTTTTTCCAAAATCAGCTTAAAGTAGGAATCGTCTTTTCGTCCACACCAATTACTTCCCATTAAATCGATTCATTTTGATAACTTATTTGATGGCCCTGTCCTAAATATAACACACTCCGGACTTATGGACTTCCACACTTTGATGACATCATGTAGTGCAGACATTAGGGACCCTTGACGAGAGTCCACGAAGGCGCATCAGAGTCGTATTTTAGGACAGACTCGAGCAGAAAAGAGAGTCACGCCAAAAATAGGAAGAGAAGTTGCCCATCAGTCCCATCAGTCATCTGATTTGTCTTTCGCAAGGACTTCTGGGTTGGTAAAGTGTGCCTGCTGCAGTGCGGGCTTCACTCATGACCGCATCAAGGGTTCAAAGAAGGTGCTGAAAAGCACACTTCAGAGCGTAAAAAACAGATTGGACACCCTACGGACTCGTAGACTAAGCGAGCATGCGCAATTTAAGGTCATGAGACCAAAAGTCCACATGAAGTGCGCCATTTGGGACATGACCATAATATCGCTTATGATGGGTGCATGTGCTTTTTGGATCTTCAACAAGTTGGGTCCTATACATGCAATAGGCTGCCCCTAATGATAGTAAACTGCAGAATGTTTATACCTGTGAGAGTCCAGGCTGATATCCTTGTTGCTGGGCTAAAGACTGAGGAGCCAAGCGAGGGTGAGGAGTACTGAACAAGTGACTGGTGTCCATGTAGAAGGCTGGGATTTGGGCTGCAGAACCTACACAAATCAAAAACAAAATCAAATTATTTACAGACTAAAACAACCAACAGATGCAATGAAAAAAAGAGAAAGTATGCATTTCGAGAGCTTATGTGAACGTTTATGCATTCACCTGCTGCAGACTGGGATACGAACACCTGTGGGGTCTGCTGCTGTGGTAAGAGAGACGGTGCACAGCCCAGCTGCGAGAAGTTACTACTGGACATTCCTGAACTCTGCAACTGCTGGGGCTTTACTTTACAGATGTTGGGAGGGTCAGACGCTGACGTGCTCTTTGTACTGAGAGACGACGTTGTGTAGGTTGCAGATCCTGTAACAGCCCAAATTTAATATTTTTCATTTTCATTTTTATCATTGTCCACAGACAGGTCTAAGTAAATGATGTAAACTCACCTGATAGGGAGGTGCTGGGAGTAACAGAGGCCACGGGTATCTGAGGCACAGATGCACTGGAGAAGGAGTTGAAGGGGGCACTGCCTGCTCCTCCTCCACTTGTGATGGGGGAGGCAGAGGAGGTGACCGGAGAGCTCTTCTCCACGAGACTAGGAGAGTTTTCCCATGCCTTACGCGCTGACTCCATCTGCAGATGGATGCGTAAGAAATTAGTGATGAACCATGCTACTAGTAATGGTAACTTTTTAATTGAAATAGTTTGGACATTCTTAAAAATCCAAGCTGCAAAAACCCATAACTCGAAAATGGTCATGGTACTGATGTCACAACCAAAAGCGAATTACTGCTCACGTGCAGTATTGACAAATGCAAAAACTTGAAAAACTATGCAGAATATGGCCTGAAATTTCTGCGAAAAACGTTGTGAAAGATGTCTTACTTTAAGCGTGAGGTCAACAGTAGCGGGAGAGACATTGGTGAGGCCAGAACCCTGCTGTAGTGCTTCTCTTCGTGGAAGAGGCAATGAATGAGGAAGTGCCACCTGAAACACCAAAACCAAAATTAGTATGGAGAACAAACATACACATACGCACAAGGTAATTACAGTACTGAAGTACTAACAGGTGCCACCAGGCTCTCCTCCATCTTGGTCCCTGCAGTGGGGACATTGTCAGCCAATGAGGAGGATGGGATTGTGTAGTCAGTCACAGATTCCTACAAAAGAAATGTATATCACTAAAAATGCAAGACGCAACGAGGAACACCTGGCTCTTGCCCACATTTCTCTATTGTATTCTATGTTTGTTGATTACATATGAGCGTTTATATGTCTTGCAAACATAAACATTTGGTTTTGTGTGATGAAGCGACATCACTCTTGAACATTCTAGCAAGGTGAAGTTGCTAGTTGCACACAATAGCCAATCAACAATAATGCGCTAACGTATGGTTTTATTTTTAAGTATACTAATGCATGACTTATACTAATGCATAAAAGGAAGGTCCATAAAACATTATCATCACAAGTACTTATTGAGGCAGTTCACATTCATTGCTGTTCACCTTTGAGCTGCTGGAGTATTCTGCTGATGGAGCAGTGATCATGCCCTCAATGTCTCCACCCAGCTCAGGAACCTTGTCTTTAGTGGGTGAGCTCGAGTCTCTGTCTCTACCGCTTCCAGCTCCACTTTTATCCAGGCCCTCTCCGTCGGACTGGCGCACGTCTTTAGCAGCTTTACGGTTCTTGAGAGAACGCTCTTTACCAATGGGACCAGGTTTGTATTCCTTGTGTTCTGGAGGAGGGATTTCAGGCAGCTGTGGATGAGAAACAATCGTGAGTTTAAAAATGTAGACAGTGTAGATCGAAGTACACATTTCATTCTGTGCTTGGAATACTCAAACCACTGTCTAATGGGGTGCTCACACTACACTCCATGTATATGCATGCAAATGCGTCAGATCCGAAAACAGAAGCTGATGCAAAGATATTTCAAAATTCAAGTCTGGTGAAACTTGACCAGGTAATTTGTCTCAACTGGAGACGACCAGTAGAAAAACGATGCATCACAGCATGACCTTTTTTCTACTAAAAAAGCAAAGATGGACAAAGCCAGAGAACATAAATTGATAAAGTGCTCCCTTCCCATATTCACAGTAACACTCAAGCAGTCACCAACCCTGTTCCTGGAGATCCACCCTCCTGCCTACTCTAGATCCAACGCTGCTTCAGCACACCTGCCTCTAACCGTGAAAAGCTTGATTAGCAGGTTCAGGTGTGTTTGATTAGGGTTGGATGTGAACTCTGCAGGAAAGTAAATCTCTAGGAACAGGGTTGGTGACTACTGGTCTAGTGTGACCACCCCTTGTATAAAAACAAGCAACACTCTATGAATTTTTTGTCACGTAACCCGGTTACATTAAGGATGCTAAACCTGTTGCAAGTGCTTTTTCCAAAAAAAGGAAAAGACATCAAAAAGAGCGAGGAAGAGGACTACCTTCTGAGGTTTGACAGGTCCAGCACGAGGCTGCTTCTGCCTCTGCTCTTTGGGTTCAGGTAGTTTATTGTCAGAGGTTTTCTCCAGCAGGGTAGGCACGCCGTCACTATCAGTGCTGCCTGATGAAGATGGGGCACCAAACTGGATACTGTCCATGCCCAGCTCAACACCACTTTCTGTGCCCGCTTTCACACCCTAAAAAACAACACGCATGATCAATATCATCATTGCATTTTTATTAACAAAATATTTAAAATCTGTTTGTGAAAAAAGCTACCTCAGGTGTAACGGTCCCTGTAAATGAAGTGAGAGGTTTGTTCCAGGCACTAACAGAGGGAGGCTGGGGAGGGCTGATAGGTCCAACTAAAATAAATAAATAAATAAATAAAACACTTGAGTAAATACAGGTCGCATAAACAATAACATAACAATACAAAGTTAAGAGAAACGTACGTTTCTTCACATCAGAGAGAACGGTGGAGCCAGCCACCTTGTTCTCCCACAGTTCAGTACCGAGTGTGTTGTGGGTCTGGCTCTTTGGAGGAAAGTCTACAGGTGCGGGGGCCAGAGGCGCTACAGCACCCTCTAGCGGTTGGGGTGAGCTGGTGCTCTGATTGGATGTGGACAGATTGTGCTGTGACACAGAGATGGCTGGCTGTGGTTGAGGCTGCTGGGGTACAGACTGGGTCGGTCCAGCCGGGGCTGAAGGTTGCTGCTGTCCTGCTGCCATTCCTTGCTGCTGCTGCTGCTGTTGCTGCTTCTTGGCAAAACGTGGAGGCAATTTCGAACCACCGCCTCCTCGACCCTTCTCTCCAGAGCCCTTTTTAGACCAGTTCTGCAGAACAAAGGGACAGATGTAAAACAACCCAAAGAGAAACTGGCTGACTTAACTTTCAAAGACATGCATTATATCAAACGAGTTTCACGTCTTTGCAAACCTGAGCAGTTTGCTCTTCTTTCTTCCTTCTTTCCTCATCCTGAAGACGTTTCTGCTGTTTTCGTGAAACAACCTCGGTGAACCCATCGTCGTTCATATTCGACTGGGAATCCTCCAGTGTTGTAACTTCTGGATGGTCATCAATGATCACCACACTGGGGTAGGAAAGAGATGCACAGTTGTATTCTCCAGAAAATTCATTGGGACTACTGGAAAACCAGCGCAGCATGAAATAAGTTTATCCATTTCACGTTGGAAACAACCTGTTCACACATTGGCTGTAATTTCTCAGTTGTCAAAGTAGACCTACATTACTTGTTGGAGGGGTTCATCAAAATGTTTTTAATTAGGACACAGTGTAAATTAAATGCACTGATTTCAAGACATCAGTCTTCAGTACTCACTGGCATAGTTGTTCAGATCGAACTGAGATAGAGCGTTTTCCTTCTCTTTGGGTTTTTTGACAGCTTGCTTTGCTTCTTCTCGCCTGCGGCTGGGTGCCGATTCTTTCCCAGTCTTCTGACCTGTACCGATCTGAGTGACCTCAGTATTCTGCATAGGAGCCCTGCAGGGAATAAAAACAAAAAATAAAATACCATTTTTATAACATTGATTTAAAGGCGGGGGGCATGATCTCTGAAAGCCAATGTTGACATTTGAAATCACCTAAACAAACACACCCCTACCCCAATAGAATCTGGACCTTATTTTGATAGACCCACCCTACACATACGCAACCCAGGTAACTAGGGGGCTGTTTACACTTGGTATTGAGATGTGTTTTCGTCGATCGGATCACAAGTGGACGAGAGAGACACATTACGTTTACACCTGGTATTTAAATCCGTCTCTTTTGTCCACTTTCGACCGCTTCTGTGCTGAATACTATGAGGGGGTGGTCTGTTAGACGGTGGGCGAGTTTGGCTGTTCACCGAATGTTCATGCCAGAAGTAAAAAAAGACGTAAAACTTGTGTTTAATACCTCAGATTAGATAAATGGGCAGAGAGAAGGCGGTCGCGTGTGGCTGTTCGAACGCATTCAACCACATGTGCGTTCCGCAACTCCAAAGCGATCTGATCGAAAGTGGTTTCGACCACCTTTGGATGTGGTTGAAAGTGGTCGAAAGTGGACGAGCTCAAAACGTTTTGAACACCGTTTACACCTGGCATTAACGTCGTCCACTTGTGATCCGATCGACGAAAACACATGTTAATGCCAAGTGTAAACAGCCTAAATGTCGGTTAGTAGACACGCACCTTACTGCTTACTGCTACAAGTGTGTTTTGGTACTCGGCCCGACTCACATTTCCAAAGCGTTTCTCAAAAATCTTGCACCCCACAAAGCAGTAATACATAAGAATTGATGCAAGACATTTAGCCATTTAAGGAGTGTTGATCACAACACTTTAATGTTTCAGCCATCAATTTTGAAATATGCTAAGTCACAAATGTGGATGCGCCCACATCCAAATGCATCTGTTATGGGTTATTACTAGGGATGCACCTAGGGCTGCACGATTAATCGAAAAAAGAATCACAATCTTGATTCATTCATACACGCGATCCTCTTTGTAAATGACGGTGATTCTCTTGCATGTACAGTACTTCCCTGTATTCAGATTCAGACTGCGTTCACGTATTTACATTACAAAAATCCAGATGTTATGTCAGTTAAACTTACACTCACGCAGTGTAAAACCAAACCCTATTCATTCACCAATCAGACCCGATCTTTTATCCTCTCTTCTCCTCATTTGCCCGTTTGGCTGTCACTCGCGTGACGTGGAACAAAGCGGCAAACCTAAACGCATTGATTTACTTGATAGATTTGGAGCGGCAATTTTTTAACAAATGAGAAGAAAAACGTGCGCCATGGTGGCGACGGAGAGAGTGACGATGCAGCAATATTGGTTCCAAAAAAAGGGAAGGAAATAAGTTACCTCTGGCTGTTTTTCAATCGGAAGGCTGCAGCCTCCGTAGGTCGCATATGCAGGCTGCATACGTCATCGAGCCTGGTTTAACTTAACTGAGCATTACATTCGCAAGTCATAAACGTATTACAACAATTCACGATTAACTAAGAATAATAATCAACTTTATAATTGTTAATATTCTGAAATAAGACTTCATGATGTATGCAGCTTAGAAATGCGACCTCCTGAAGGCTGCAGCCTTCAGATTGAGAAACGGCCTCTGTATCATAGTTCTTTAAAGGTTTTGTGTTTTAAAAGTTTTAAGATTGACCAGACTTTAAAAGACACTTTATTATAACTAAAAGTCCGGCGTAGCACTCTTTTTTTTTGAGAATCGTTTGAGATAATCGGGATCTTAATTCCCATGGAGAAAAAACGTGATTCACATTTTATCACGAATGGTGCAGCCCTAGATGCACAGATACAAAATGTCTGTGTTTGTGCCTATATCAATATTCAATACTTATAATCACATCTACTGAAACAATTTTGCTTTTGACTCATTTCAAAGCATTATGTCATCAAATCTTAAAAATGCATAGCATACAAACGGCAGTTCTGTTTATCATCCAATTCAAAATAATCACACAATATTATTTCTGATGTGTTTTTCCACACATTTTGAATGCCATTTTGGTCTGCCCTGATCAATGTCTGTTTTTAAACAATCGTACAATAATGGAAAAAATCCAATAGATTATAGGATAATATATGCATCCTAGTTATCACCTTTAAACTACGAGGGAATATAGGACTCACCCTCTGCGTCCAGATTTGGCTCCAGATCCTCCTCTTCTCTCGCCCTTGCCTCCACCATATCCCCGACCTGGTTTAGGCCCGCTATTTCCTCGTCGGTTCTGCCGATCCACAGGCCGCTGACTGGAAAAGCTCCTTTTGGCTGCTGCGGCCGATTCTCTTTTTTGGATAGGCACACCTTCTGTAGATAACTTGCCCTGTGGCCCACAAATCTGTACAGGTGCAGAGGAACTGGATGTGGTTGCGGTCACCGCTGCTTCGAGTTGCTTTCTGTCCTCTCGCTCTCGGCGTTCATTGAAGTCACTGCTCTCAGAAGCCGTCTCCCACTCCTCATTCGCCTGGTCAGAAGAGTTCTGATTGGACAAATCAGGGGATTTGCTGCCAGCAGCAACTATCGTGGTGGCTCGCGCTTCAGGAAGTACCTCTGAGACAGGAAGCTCAGGAGTCACATCAGGAGTGTAAGAAGATGCTGTGTTGGCATCGACCACTCCTTCAGGCAACCTTACATGAGATCCAGGAGCTTTAGACAATGTTGGAGAGACAGATGTAGGTCCTGACACGTTAGGTGTAACGTCTCCAGAGACGACTGCTGCCTCACGTTCCTTAAGTCTTCGAAATCGTGGGGGTTTATCCTGTCTGGGAGGGCGTGCTGCTCGTGGTCTCCGAGGTCTCTCTCTGACATTTTGTCCACCCTCTCCCATTTTCTTGTTGTCATATTTGGTGTGACGTCGTTCCGAGGGTGTGCTGTCGGTACGCGAGGTATCTGCTTCCTCTGGCCGGAAGGTCTCCATGGGTTTGGAGGGCCACTGAGAGCCCTCTTTGACAGGGGCCCGACGAAAAGGGGCAGATCTGTGGCTGCCTCGTTCTCTACCACCTCCTCTCCTGCCGTGCAAGCCACCCCTGCCCCGTCGCGAAGCCTCACCCTTTAACAGAAAACCTGGCTTTGGCCGTCCCTCCTCATCCCGAGGTCCTGATTTTTCAGAAAAATGTCCAGCCGAAAATCCCGAGGCAGGTTTAGAGGGGCGGGATTCTGGCAGCTCACGTCGGATCGGCCTGCTAGGTTTGGTACTAGGCTCACGGTCTGAAGCTCCGGTGTCGCTAGCAGATTCTCTGCCTTCGCTTTCAGAGTCTGTGTCTGAGCCTCGCCTGCGTCTGCGCTTGGGTAAGACTTCAAGGTCTGAACTCTCACTCCGCGTTTCACTTTCTTCTCGGCAACGGAAAGCAGCAGCACCACCCGGCGCACTTAATGGCAAATCATGGCGTGATCGTGGCTCTCTGTACGGGTGATCCCCTCGACTCCGGCCACGACCACCTCTGCCTCTTCCACCATAGCTGCCTCTGTAACTCCGGCCACGGGAATAGTACTCTCCTCTGCCACGGCCTTTAAAATTGGCATCAGACGGCCAGTCCTTATCTCTTTCCATTTCTCTATCCCTCTCTCGGTCTCGGTCACGTTCTCTGTCTCGCTCTCTCTCCTCTCTGCGGTAAGATCTAGGAGGAAGGTTGGACTCCTTGCGTGATGGTAGTTTGGGTTCAGGACGTTTGTCACTTGACACAGGCTTATCTACCTTTTCTTCTGCACCAGCTGTGGCTGCAGAACTCACTGTTGTCTCCTGATCTCTGGATTTTGCTCCAACAGTAGTCGCTCCTGCCTCAGCTTCGACCGCTCCCTTCTTCCCCTCTCCAGATGGCTTTGCTCCATCTGACATAAGTTTAGCAGCTGAAGTGGCACCTTTGCCAGCACCACCCTCTTTTCTCGAATGCTCCCCACGTCCATGCTGCTCTTCTTTCTCTCTCCTTTGCTCTCTCTCTTCCTTCATGTCCCGAAGAACAGGCTTCTTAATAGGTCCAGATCTCCTAACCGGACGCTCACCTCCGGGTCCCTCTCTTCTTCCGCCCCCTGACCCACGAGGCCCCCAGCGCATCTCAGACTTCTGCTTGTTGGGTGCAGGTAAGTTCAGCTTGTCCGTTTTGTGCATACCATCATTAGACACAGGAGGGGTTGAACGGTTGTTAATCACAGACCCTTGCCCAAAGGTTTCTTTTCTGGATTTGTCCTCTGGCCTTTCCACAGGATCAGGAAAATCCAGTGTTTTTTTCTGTGCTATGGTAAGACCTTCAAATCTAGGCTCATCCAGTTTCAGAGAATGACTAGAGCCTTGAGATACACTCCTTTTCAGCACAGCTTGACCAATAGCATCCACTTCCTCTGAAGAAGAGAGAGGAACCTCCTCTGGCTCAAATGAAGAGATGACTGGAGCTCTATCGGTCTGTAGTAGACTCGGTACATCCTCAGTAACATGACTAAATGCAGACAAGGGCTCAGATGAATCCCTAAAAAAGTCGCTTTTGCCACGAGGCTCCAGTGGGCTATGGTCCTGGGAATAGACACCTGAAAGTCCTCTGTCCAGCTCCAGACCAGCATCCAATCTAACATAAAATAGACAAAAAAGTTTAACACTTCATTCTTTGAACAACTGATCATTTCTAATGTCGAGAAAACACAATTTGCCACAACATTCTACAATACGGTCTTACCTTGACTCTTTTCCATCATCTCGTACTTTAGCAGCAGCAGATGAGGACAAAGACTCCGTCTGGGGATAAGGCTCAGAACCCCAGACCATTCGGGGCTCACTTGGAACACCATGTTCTCTGATTGGTCGGGTTAGATGATCAAATGAGTCTGATCCAGAACTGCTGTTGTCTGTGGGCTCTCGTCGTACCAGTTGCTTTGGAGGCATTCTCCCTGACATTGCAAAACAAAAATCATTATACATGAGGAATCCCCTTAAAATAAACGGTTGATGTCTGAATATGAAAATGCATTAATTAAATATTAATATAAATTACAAAACCAGCTTCAGGATGGCATCTCCCACCCCGCACAAAAAAATCACATGACATACCAGGGTGCATAGGAGGCATGTCTATTGGTGGCCGCCCAGACATAATACGGGGGTCCATGTATGATTGCATCATTATCCAGCGTGGGTCAAAGCCCATCGAGGCAAGGTGTTGGTGGTGAGGGCCAATAGGTTGGTAGAGGGATCGGTGCTGAGGGGGAACAGAACCTCCTGAGGGAGAGACTGGACCACCTCCACCCTGCTGCTGCTGTTGTTGTTGTTGTTGTTGCTGCTGCTGCCACTGCTGTTGTTTGAGCTGTTCCTAAACAACAAACAATAAAAAAATTACAATATTAAAACTAATCTGCTATTCTGTTATCTAAACAAGACTTAAGCTTATGCTGATTACATAAAATATGACAGCCTAAGAGTACCTGTTGTCTGAGAAATCTGGGTGGCAAAGACTTCTGGAACTGTTTAGAATATCCAGAGGTTACTGAAGGACGAACAGCAGCTCCCGTATCTCCTTCATTATCCAGTTGTGGAAGAGGTGCATCTTCAGTAACACAGTGATCCAATCTGGACAAAGAGATCGGAGGCTCCTCAACTGAAAATAAGCAAAAATTAAATTTTAAATAAAAAATTACCGTAGTACACTGCATAACAAACGAACAGTAAAGCTCAATTATTTAATGTGTGTATACGGTTTTTTTTTTTTAAGTTATGATTTTGGCCAATTTTGCCTTCATTAGATAGACTTTATGATAGGAGATGACAGGAAAGTAAAGGGTGTAGAGTGGTGTACAGGATCGACAAAGGACCTCGAGCCGGGATTTGAACTCAGGTCGTCGAAAGTGCATCTGCACAATCGGCTCCGACCTGTCACGTGGTTTTAAACTTGCATTGTTTTTTATGAAACATTCAATGAGTAGATAAAGTAGAATTGAATACATTTACCTATACACAAATACACATTTACCTCTGGATTCCTCAGCACTGAAGTAGTCTCTCATTGGTTGTCTCTCCACCTGTCTATGCACCTCCTCGGTTACAGCAGTATCAACCTTGATCTGAGGCTCTGGTGCAGTCCTGTGGACTGGAGGGCTAGGCTGCCGGGTAACAAACTGTGGCACCTCCTCCACACTGGGCTCTGTCCTTTCATGGGTTGGCATAGGGGGACATGGTTGCTGTGCAGAGGGAGGTGCTGGCTGAGGTGGAGGAGTTTCAGCAGGTAGTTTAGGCACAGTTTCAGTCACTTCCTGGTGATCACTGCGAGCTTGCACAGTTGGTTTAGTAGTTTCTATAGTTGTAGTAGGTCGTTGTTTCTCCTCGAGCTGCTTAAGTTTCTCTTTGCATGCGGCAAGTCTCTGTTCCTCCATGCGGCGTTCCTCCTCTTCACGTCGTCTTCGGGCACGTTCAACAGCCTCTGAAAGCTCTGACTGCTTCTTTCGTTTTTGTCGCCATGCCTCTGTTTCCTCCTCACCAGTAGGGGGTGCTCCGGTTGGTGGCTTTGTAACACGAGGACCACCACTTCCCATAGAACGCACAAGTGTATGTCCCTGGACAAGTAAAACGTGTGCAATTTAACAAATTAGTTCAACAAATTACACTTTTGTGTTCTGTTAAAGTGGTGTTTTTTCGACATCTTACCTGTTGGTCCTGGGGAGGTGCCGTCTTGCTATAATGTCCAATGTTGCCTGGTGAGGGAGCCCTGGGGTCTACATTCTCTACCCATGAGCTTTTGCTGTCAGATCTTTCTTCTGCTACTTCTTTCCATCCCTCCTGGGCATCAGCGTTTCTTGCCCGCATACGATCCACTTTAGCCATCCAATCCCTGTATTATAGCAAGAAATATTTTTTAGGACACATGCCAGTTTTTGTCAAGATTAAAAATGGTTCACGGTGCCCCAGAAAAGAATTGCTTACCAGTTATCTCCTTTATCTTTAGGCGCGTGGTTCTCCTCATCATCGCTAAAGTTTAATTTCTCAGTATAGTCAACTTCCATTTGGGCACCTACATAAACAAAAATCTCATTAATTACCATAAAACAAATGTTAAGTTGTCTAGTAACTGCTCAATCCAGTAGATTTCCACAACTTGTTGATATCTTTCCCACATACACTTGGCATCAAGACTCTCATTTTATGCTCTGCATTGTTATTTGAGTCATACATAGCCTCGATCTTTAGATTAAGATGGGCTCTTACCTGCCCAGCCTTCATCTGCCTCTGTGTCCAGATTGTCTAGCTCTTTTAATTCAGTGGCACTAACGATTGATGGTCGGTCTGGGCCCTGTAGCCATTGCTGAGAGGAAGGTTTTGATGGTCTAACACCAGGCCGCAGACCCCTAAAGGAAGGAGAGAATAAATAAATACATAAAAACTAAAGCTGCAACTAACGATTATTTTCATAATCGATTAATCTGCGATTATTTTTTCTGATTAATTGACTAATCGGGCAAAAAACCTAAAGTTTTACTGAATTAGATTTTTTTACTAAAGACACAAATTACTACAGAGTTTTACTAATATAATCTTTTTGATTTTGATATTTTAAGCCTTGAATAAAAAAAAGTGTGTGCATTTCTTAACCAGTAAAACATATTTAAATGCCTAAATATAAACAAACAAAACAAGCAATTATACTATTTATAAATTATACTAATTAACTACAACAAAATACAAAAATCATTAGAGTTGGATTGTCTGAACAAACCCTTAACTTAAACCTCCTAAGCCTTGGATGTCCACGTATGTGGACATCACATTTTTTGTTGCTTGCACCATAATACTTAATTCTGTGTAACTTAAACCTGTTGTACACAAACATGGACATTTACACTGCTTTATGTTTAAAGAAAAATATTTGTTTTATATATTTATTGGTTTTTTCTAACCCCAAAAGAGCTGGTAGAAATTTGAAAAAAGACAAACCAAAGCTCGGGTCTTAGGAGGTTAAAGGCAAATGTAAAAAAATTCCTTACTTAGACATTTCCTGTTGTCCAGGGTATCTAAAATTGCCTTGTACAGGTGGAAAGGGCCCACGAGGGTAAGCATTGAACATCTGAAAAGATCAAGATCATCATAAGAGCATTAACACACTGTTTCACCAAACATTTGAGATTTTTTTTATTCAGCATGCACATTTCAAGAACTAATATTTGGAGGAAATGTTAAATTATGGCAGAATTATGTCATTACTCACATATGGCGGCATCATGCTCCTAAACTGGGCATGAAACTGTGATGACATGCCTCCAGGTGGCTGCTGCCCACCATTCAGTTTATGCTGAGGACCAGCAGGTGGGAGACGGTCTCTGGCATCTCGCTTTTCTCTTCCCTCCCCAGCAGAGGGTTTGTTTGCCTCATCAGAGTCCCCTGAGGGAGATGGGGTGCCTCGACCCACTCCCGACTCCTCAGAGGGCTTACTGTCTGCCTCTGAGGGGCTGGGAACAACATTTAAGTTTCTGCCTCCACCTTCTCGCCAGCTTCCCACATCTGAGCATAGATCGGTAAAAACATAGATTATAGAAATATCACAATGAAGATAGCGCATTGATGAATAATTCTAGTAAGAATATACAGAGTACACCGCTTTCCAAAATAATGGACCCTGTGTTTATTCTGATGCAATAAAATAATCTGTTACATATCCAGTAAGATCGAATCAATTGCATGCAAGATGTTACACAAATTACAAGACAAAGATGATGCTCTTACTCTGAGGCCTGAGGCTTGGGCCCGGTCCATAGGGCTCATCTTCCTGCTCGGCTGTTTTTTCGACCTCACCCGCTGCCTGCAAACTTGGAAACTCATGATGGAACTGACTGCTCATCCGAGGAGCACCTGCACATACAGAACCATTTAAGTACCATACTCGGCTGTCAAACGTATTATAATTTAATAGCTCTTTTTCTTTAATGTTTCGATACAAGTAAGGATTTACAGCTGGGTAACAATACTACAAATGGATAAATATGAAGATTTTTAAGAAAAAACAAGGTACCGTCTATTTGCCCAGGCTGCTTGCTGTTGGCCCAGGAGCGGCTGCCTACGACAGGGACATCGGAGGTCTGGGTCACAATTGGCTTGGGCTGGGGTGGAGGGGTCTCTTGTTGCCTACAATCACATTAATGTGGGGATATTGGTACAACAGCATATGAAGGAGCCCAGACGCAAAATCCGCTAAATTCTTTAGATCCGCTTAATCCCGGCCTCAGACTATTCAGAAATACCGGTTTATTGGCAGAAACCAAGATATAAGAAAAAAAGCTAATTTACAAGACAACACATCAGATGCACTTAAAGGGGCTTTGCATCTAATCTTTAGAGAGCCCACAAACAATGGACTAATATTTAGGGGATGATAACTTTGTGATCTCACAACAGGAACTACACATCTAAACCATCACCAAACTTAAACATTTTAGCAAAACTCTTAACATTTAGAAGCCAACCTAAACTTGCCAACTAAAGCTTCACAAATACCCCCCCAAAAGCAGCAGCAAAGACATTCCCATAGCAAAACTGCAAAGGAACCACCAAGAGAAAGGTACTGTCATACCGTTCGTCTCCTGGCTGATCCTGTCTGGAGGCCCACCCGCTGCCGTCCTTGGGTACGATGCTAACGTTGGGGTCGTTGCCTTTGTTTTCTGCTTTTAGGCTGGGCAAATTGGCCGGAGGGGGCATGCGCCGACTGGCCGCAACTTTGCCCAAACTTTGGAGCCCATGTCTGGCGGCAACTGTGAAAGAAGAAATACAAATGTCTCAGCCCATTTGTACATTTTAACAAGTAGAGTCTCAAAATATTAACTGGGACGTTAGCACAAGTGTCTCTGTTTCATGAAGCTCATATAAATGCATGGTGGTGATCATAGGACAAAGGCTGCTTATTTGATCTAGTGATGCACAGGAGGCTGATAGGGGATGTGGGTGGGTCAACAGTCAAAAACATCAGTCCCTTATTTGAGACTTCACTCTAGTGAACAATGCTTATGCAAAGTAAGTGGACTATAAGAGGGCATATTATCACAAGTGTACCAAGAGTTTAACTGGAGAATCTTACACAAACATGTCCATGGTATAATGTCCCCAAAAGTCGAGAGAGAAAATTACAATTATAAGAATGTTAAGACTTTACTGTGTGATTTTGCAATGACAAATAAACCTGTAAAACGTAATTTACTTTTGAGATTTGTAATCCCAATTATTCCCAAGCTTTTTCTCACAAGCTTCTTATTACCATAATACAATGATTTGTTTATTTTAATCAGTAGACATTACAGGGTTTATTGGTTTATCCATCATAGCAATAACATTCCTGTTATTGCCCTAAAAACACTGTCCCATTCATTTCTTAGTGCATAAATAAAGTTTTTGTTTCATTTTGGAGTTACATTGCTCTAACAGGTGTAAATTTATATCTCACAGACTCAAATGACTAAAAAACTCAATATCAATTAACTAGGGCTGTGTGCAATCAATCGGTTTTCAATTTTTGCTAATTTCAAATGCAAAAACAAGATAATCGAGGTTATTCAATTAGTGTGCCGCATTCAGTTTCTGTAATTTCGTTTTGTGTTTTTTAAATCCAGTGCGCACATGCAAGCGCTCTCGCATCTGTCTTAAGTCTGAACACAAAGTAGTAATCCATTATGTATTAAGTTTTATGCGTTTCAAGCGGGCAGATGCAAACTATCCCTCGCATTTTTAAATATAATCAGCTGCATAATGGCGCCTCTCTCACTCGGTAGTAATCCTGTTTATGTTTGTAAATAAGCATTTCAAGCAAGCTGAAGCAAAACTGTCCTGTTTAAAGGGACATTTTATTCTTACAGTTTTGGAATCCATTCAGTTGATCTCCAGGTCTGGCGCTAGCACTTTTAGCATAGCTTAGCACAATCCATTGAATCTGATTAGACCATTAGCATTGCGCTAAAAAATAGCTGCAGCAGGCGTAGTGATATCACGCACTGCCCGAAAATAGTCCCCTGCTATTAATTGTTACATCAGCAAAGTCACTGATTATTACGCCAGAATGAGAGTATAGTTCCTAGCCATTTCTACCTAGAAAATTGCAGCTTTTCATTTTCCATAAGTCTTAGTACACGAAGTAACTATAGAAGAGTCAAGTTTTAAATGCGCCAGACACAGAGATCAGCTGAATGGATTTTCAGCTGGAAAATAAGAATATTTTCAAAAAAAGTGGAATGTCCCTTTAAAATATAAATCGCTTTTCGCTGGACAGATTTATAAGGCACTTCTGAGATTAACACTGCTTTGAGACATGTAGCCTTCTACGAACACATTAACCAAATGCATTGAATTAAATTAAATGTTTATATGTATGTATCCATGTGTGTGTGTAAATGTACATATATGCGTGTGTGCATGTATATATATAAATGCATGTCATTAAGTAATCAGAATTATGATTGTTAACAAAATTGTTGTACTTGATTGTTTTCCCAAAATCGAGCAGCCCTACAGTTAACTATAATTCGGTTCCTTAAAAAAGATGTTCAAGCGTCTCACCTGCAGTTTTCTGGGTCTCCAGAGACTTGCCCTTGTAGGTGTTGAAGAGGCTAAGGGTTGCATACTTGGTCTTGCCATCCTTTGCCTTGGTGCTCTGCCCTGACTTCTCGGACATTTCGCTGGAAACTCATTGAGTCTGGTCCAGCGGTCTCACCCCTCAGAACCAGCTCCTGAAATGATCCAGAAATTAAAGATTACTTAAACAAACATTAAGCGCAGATGCATGCTCGACTATCTAACTGGAAGCCTTTTTGTCTTAAGCTATATATCCTGTGGGGCTATTTTAATAGTTCAAATTGATTTTATAGCATTATTGTATTGCACATTGTTTACCACATCGCTTCAATATCGTGCATAATACAGTCCCTAATAAATACACTTTCCCCTAAACTAAAATAATAAAGAAACTAAATGAAACTTGAAGCAGAATAACCCCTAATTACTTTTGTTAATTGATAACCTCAAAATGACCAAACACTGCGTGACAGACACACAGTATCAGTTTATTACAGTTTACAAGTACACAGAGCACAAATGCAGTCAGGACCCACAGTATTAAAAATCACAATTTATCAGTGTGTCAGTGATGGTGGATTGACTGTGTGCATGGAGGGGGCTCGGTAATCTACCATCAGCCACATGGGGCTTCATTCATAATTGATGTGGTGTCAGGGTTTATGCCAAGACAGCAAAGTTGAAGCAACAGGGTGACCTCTACATCCACATATAGATAATTACATTCGCCTGTACCTGTAACTGACATTACACAACTCACTACAACCGTTTTAAACCTAAATGTGAAAAAACATGCTACATACAGAATAAAAATAACAGTGAAATATTTAGACACACAGCTTCAACAAGAAGCCAAACTGAACTCTGAAGAAGAAATGGTTGTCATTTAAACCCTTTATAATATAGGGAAAAGCATCCATGGGTCAAATCATCCTAAATTCTCAAAGCAGCTTCCTAATGGCTTTCACTAAACACACAAAGGAAAGTCACATGACTAGAAGATATGATAAAAATGAAAGCAGTCATTGTTGGCAATGGCATCTACAAATGGTAAGAAAATCATTTTAAAAAACTGGTTTAGCTTTACCAGTTATACCAAACTTCCTCCTAGGCCATACACAGCATTTGTCATCAATGCACCTGACTGGTCTGTGATATCTTTAGATGCAAGTAAGAAAAACAAGAACAAAAAAACTAAGTAGAAGAGGATGAAGGTAGTTAAACTCAAGGGGACAGCACAGGCCAACCCTTTCTTAAATTTCTCTTTATTCCAGGTCAGTAGTGGGACAATCAGATTCAATGAACACAATGGAGTGCGAGTCACCTTTTGGATGTCTCCATTAGGCCAAACGTTTAAAGCCAAAATGATTAAGGCTGAAATATCACCTTCCTTACAAGTAACTGATTCCAGGCTTTTAATATACATTAAAATACACAGTAAGTGTATATTTTAATTGTAACAGATGAATAAGATCTGGATCTGAGATAATGAATGCAATGAAATTAATTTCGCTGCAAAGATAAGTCTTGCTATCTAGAAGTTAATTTTGTGTCCTCCTTGCTTCTACCCCATCCCATCATCCCCCATCACCTGGCCATCTGCCTCCAAAATACACAAGCCAATCACTGTGCCAGCTGAGCATCCGAGCAATCACTGGCATTGAGCTGCAGTCCCCGAGGGACAGGGAAAGTCAATAGAAATTGAAAGCATTTTCAATAGATTAATCCGAGATCTTCTCAATAAGACAACTGGACAGTGTAAGTTTTTATGATTCAAACTGAATCATAAGGTCTTACAAGCTTGTCTCGTTATGACCAACAGTGTCGGCATTTCCTCTTATGGATACATTGTGATCTTTATTAACTGAAGGAAGTAGAAAGATCAAATTCACCTCAATTAATGTTTACTTGTTCCTGGTTCTGTTAAAAATCTTGTGCTCTGACTCTTTTTGACCAATCCTTTGATCACAAAATCTCATGGACCTGCAGTCTACAGGCCCCAGTAAACATCCTCGTATCATGTGCACATAACATTGCAATGTCCAAGTAGCACAATAAGAATGTTTGATCCATTGCGGTTTATTTATTAAACAAAAGACTAATACACAGCAGTTATCCAGCCATACATTTACAGCTGAAAAATAGCAAGTCTATACCAAGTGATAACCACGCAACTTGCACAGCCTAAAGTGAGAGCGATGTATGCTCATTTGCATGCACTGATTTTAATGTTTTGTTTGATCTAGTTGGGAAAAGTCATGGAAGCCATCACCTCTGGCTATCCTTCCTATGCAAACCAAGAATATGACACTGGATAACTAGTGCCTGCGTGCAGCTCTTCCTCATGACTGTGAACTTGCTTTTCTGCTTGAAAAAAACACTAAAAATAATCTCGTGTGGATTCAGCCAGCATATGGTGGATCAAATCAAACAGTTTTCCAAAAAAGTAGCACTGCATTTCATTGACAAAGTCAGACATTTCTTGAGAAGGCTGGTCAGATGGGCCTCTAAACCTCTATTCTTCCCTAAATCCCCCTTTTGGCTATCGAGTTGTCTTTTTACAGACATTTTAACTTCACATCTGTTAATAATAAATAAAGCTGTGTGAACGAACATGAAAGCAGACTGCTGATGGTATGATATTGATGTGATTTGTCGTTCGAGTGGCTCGCGGCAGTGCTAACATTAACTAGCAGGATTGAGTTTTCTTTTCAAATACAGCGGCACGCTGACTAGCCGTTTACATACCTGTATCCGCCGGTCCTGACTCTCTCCTCAGGTATATCGTTTAGTCCGTCCAAAGATTTCGTATCCCGGCCCGCTTGGTATTGCGCGTGTGTTTAAATGTGTGCGACCGGCTGTGGATTACAAAAGCTCGTGCTATGCTATTCCCACACCGCTGCAGCTAGCCGAAAAGCTAGCGACCAACAAAACCTCCTCCACACGCGAGAAAAGGAGGTGCGCTCGTTTCGGCTCCGCGTCTTTTCGTCGTATTTATCTCTGTCCGTTTGCACCGCCGGTATGAGGTGAGCAGTAACGGACGGTTAGCGGTTTCTCGCGGTCTCGTGCTGAGACTGGGCTCTGCTGCACTCGAGAGAGGGCCCCGCTCGCGCCGCGGCCTGTCGCACAATCAAAGATGGCAGAGCGCCAATCCACGAGAACGTGACGTCACCGCGCACAGGCTACGCGCAGCGTCGGCCAGCGAAGAAACGCCCATAACATATATCACACAGCAGAAGGCGACCTTCACACTTTTTGGGAAAAATCTGGTAATCTTGTTGATTTTTTATAGAACGAAATAATTTATTCGTAGCATAAAACTGTTGCAGTGTTGGTGTGGAATAAGACAAATATAATTAAAACAAAGCCAGGTTTAATGTGAATGCTGTCAAAGCTGAGTTCTTTAACATTTATTCATATGCATTTTGAAAAATTTTAGAAATTTTAAACAAGTTGTTACAGCCCTGCAAAAAAACAACAACAATTTAATGGGAATTTTATTGGTTGTAATGGAAACTCTTCTGGCAACTGGTATGTGTTGGGTTCTCTTGTGGTGGGACCATTAAATCCTACTGGAGTGTGCCCCAAACACTTTTTACTTCTAAAACCTAATGGTATTTTATGGGAAACCAATAAAATTTCTGTCATGTTTTTTTCCAGCATGGAGAGGTGATTCATGGTTTTTTATAAATGTAAGTTTTTAATGTAAAAACTTTGCAATAAGTCTGCATACGTGTTTTGTGAAAGTTGGTCCACTATTATGATTTTTGAAGAATTTATGATTGATGAATTTTTTTGAAGAAGTATACTTCATATTATTATGTTCTTTTTAACATCAGGGGCATACTAATTATTTTTTCCTCTTTTTAATAAATAAATATTAAATAATAATTAATAAAAAAGTAACAGGTTACGGTATGTTACAGAACAGGCAGTCACACTGTACATGACTGTCAACACTGTTACTCTATTTTGGTAACAGAGTTTGACAGTAGCAGAATTGACAATAATTCAGGAAATCCAGATTTTCAGATAAAAATTCACTTTTTATAGAAAATGTTATATCGCTATGACTAGAGATGCACCAATATATCAGCCAATGTTTAAAGGTGCAGTGTGTAATTTTTAGAAGGATCTCTTGACAGAAATGCAAAATAATATACAAAACTATATTATCAGGGGTGTATAAAGACCTTTTTATAATGAACCGTTATGTTTTTATTACCTTAGAATGGACGTTTTTATCTACATACACCAAGGGTCCCCTTAAGTGGAAGTTGCCATTTCGTGCCGCAATGTTTCTACAGAAGCCCTTAACATACAAACATTTTTTACTAAGTTGTCTCCGACGATGACATGTTTTTCCGGTGGCGGCTACCGTAGCTTCTCTATGCGTTTCAAAAGCGAGGGGTGAGCAGTGGACTGAGCCGTTGGTTGCAATTCGCAACCTCACCACTAGATGCTGCTAAAAGTTACACACAGCACCCTTAAAAACAGCTGTTAGTCCGATATACCCTGTCAATCAAAAGAGAACAGGAAAATCCAATGAATTTGAGCTCTGTGTATAGAAAATGAAAAAATGTTCAATAAAGAGCACCTACTGTCTTGATATGAAAAAGGTACAAACCCCAAAGTAAACGATGACGCAAATTATCTCCAACGTAAATCTCTTCACTTGGACTACAACAAACACGGATTTAGGCAACAGTTTACTTCCTGGGATTGGTGATGAAGACAAGACGGACATTATCATAATTCCTCCCGCTTCTGATGTTAACTCCTGTTAGCATTGCAATATGACCGAATCTTTCAAACATGGTAAGGAGAATCACATTTCCGGCTGGCGTCAGATGTATTCAGGCAAATCACAATGTACAGATTAGCTGGCCAATCAGGGACACAGCACTTTTCAGATTGATGAGTTTTGTACAAAATTAAGGACGTTTCAGAAAGACAGGTATATCTGGAGCTACAAAAATGTAAAATGTGGAAAATAACTTGTGTTTTTTTTAACCGTAAACCATGCAAACACATTGTATTTTATTCCACATACACAAAATAATGTTGTTTTTTAGAAATGAAATAGGTGCCCTTTGATGGTCATTATAAAAATTATTAACATTCAGAAAATATAACATTCAGAATTCAGTTAAGGCTAAAAAGTTCATATATCCACCAAACTATCAGTATCAGTGATTTTTTTTTTAACTCTAGTTATGGCCTGTAACATCTTTAAATCCATGGCCATGAATAACAATAAAAAAATATAATCATTTGAAAAAAAGTCTGTACACCAAATAAATGTTTGTGTGTGTGTGTGAAACGTTCTTTATTATTTTGTTACTTTTTACCAATACATTTTTTGTTATCCATTAGTTGTATAATGTATGTTTTATCACATTGGATTCTTGTTCTAACTACAAATAGCAAGCTAATTACAACACTTTATTTAAATGTAGGCCTGATAAAATGCTTGTAATGTCATCAATGAAAGGCTCTAATCAACCATTATTCAAAAATGAGGTTTCCCAATTTAAAACAAACTACCCTTAATAGTTGCCTTATTTAGATGCAATTTAAACAAAACATCTCCCCTTGTCTGACAGAAAACAGGAGGCAATGAAGACGAGCAAATGTCAAAAGGCTAAAAACATTTTGTTTTATCATTTCACTTGTAATTTTAAAACACAACCAGAGTTTTCAATTACACAATAAAAATCACACAATACCTATATAAATGTACCAAACTGTCTTTTGAACATAATTTACTTGCTGGTAAATTTAAAAAAATCTTGGTACACAATTAGTATCAATATCACTTGACATCAGCACTGTATTAATTCTATTAATTTCTTGATTTTTGACCAAATCAAACACAAAAAGTACAAAGATAACCACACTACTTAATTTTTCTCATTGTTAGAATTGACCCTAATCGAAGGTCACTTGTGCTGTCAGATTTCATATACAGTAAAGTGTGTCATGTTTCATGATCCCTATGCGTGTGATGGTAAATAAGCCCAAATCTTGTTGAGGATCACAGAAGGGTCTGATCTGAGCGTGTACAGACTTTCCCTGCTGTAATAAAGAGCAGAGAGCAGAGCTGCAACAGACAATGAAAACATGAGCGAGACAGACGAGTGGTGTGACTCCTGATCTGGCACATTGCGTGTTTTCAGGGGCTGAGTGACTCGATCCCACTGCGTCAGGATGGCCTGCCGTGCACCTTTCCATTGGCCTGGTCCACACAGCCGAAACTGGTATGAGGTGCAGGGCCCAAACAGCACTTTAAAACCCAATCTAGGGTCTGTCAGGAGCAACTTCAGGATGGGAGGATTAACACCCACTTCTTTAGCAAGTTCATCCATGTACGGGATGTAGTCCACTTGGATGGTATGCCTCTGTGCGGCCACATACCTGCATGAGATTATGATAAATTAAGCAATGAACTGTAATATAGTGTAGGTTATAATGCATTGTTTCTCAATGTTAAAGTATTATCTGCTCATGTGAGGTGTAAACTGTGTAGCACCTTCGAGCCATTGCCTCCTCCTTTGCTTTAATGTCCTTCAGCATTACATTCATTGAAGGCAGCTTGCAGAGTCCTAAATAAGCACATCACAGTTTGTAACATAAAAGCACAATGTCATGTCATGTTCATATATATTCTGATTAAACTGAAAAGATCAGTTTCATATAAGATATGTTCATACGGGAATTGCTTATTAAAGAAATTATATCTTATAAAATGTAATTTTTCTTTAATTGTTTGCATACAACTCTCAGTTCTTGTTTTTCTTAAATAGGATGACACATGAGGTTATGTGCAAGTTTTTGAACATATTTTATCCATTTTTTTTTAATCAGATGCAAACTTTAGCATCTCACCAGATGCAGTGGGTCATCCAGGGATTTTTCGCCTAGTATAAAATGATAAATACATATTCAGACTTTTAGTTGCTATGCTGTGTTTTGCACCATATAGGAAGTTGTTACCTTTAAAAACACGTGTGGCCCAGCGCGCTTGCATCTCAGAGATTGGCGTAATGGCTCCCAGAGGCTGGATAAGACCAATCACAGCTAAAGTTGGGCGCTCCAGATTTGGTGGATACATATATTTGTACAGGGACACCTTGTTTTTTGAAACAGGTATTATGTGTGAAGACAGGAAGGGGAATGAGAAAGTGTAGCCCGTGCAAAACACCACCAGATCGATGTCGTCCTCAATAGTGCCATCCTCAAACACCACACATGAGCCACGAAACTCTCGCACGTTCGGCTTGACCGACACGGTACCAGAGAGAATACGGTTTGGTAAATCATCATTAACCGTGGGATGTTGGCTGAAAAGTCTGTGGGAAAATAAAATACTCAATTATTACAATATGTATTGTGATCATGGTGATCTAACTTGCCTTTCAGATGTGCATCTGTGTTATATTACTTTATATAGACATATAAAAGGTAGAATTTAAATTTAAATATTAAACATGAGGTTTCAAAAATAATGCCAGTAAATATATAAATTAAATATAAATTAGTTTTTTGGTGACCACCCTGCATTAATAAAAACAGCACCTATTCTCAGTACCTATTTCCATTGATCACAGCATGAAATTACAAAACTGTACGATTATCATTAAAAGCCAATGATGAAATATCATCTTGTTGCTCCAGTGTGTGCAGGTACCTGTGGGAAGGTTGCAGTCCATACATCTTGTGGTTGAATCTTTGATTGAGTTGTTTCTCTCTTCTACTGATGAAAAAACCAGACAGAGATCTATAAAGCCACATAATCCCTCTGTCTCTTAACATATCTGCAGGAAAACCATTGTATCCTACGCGATTTAGTATCCAAGAACCCTTTCGGGTACTCAAATAAACCTGGAAATTAAAGTTAAGAATTTAGACATCAGGCAATATGGTTTGTGTCTATGTTACTTGAAAAATATTTGGAATTATGTAATGCATCTATAATAGCAGAATTATTTAGACCATAATTTATAACAATAATCTAAAATGCAATACTGGGGGAAATCTAATGCTCGCAATATTACTGATGTTTATAGTCCTGATTATTTGTATTCAAGTAGTTGTATCACCTGTTTGGCCATTTTGCTCAGCTCCACAGCAATATCTCCACCAGAGTTTCCAATGCCAATCACAACGACCCGCTTCCCACGCCATTCTTCAGGGGTTTTGTAGTCACGACTGTGGAAGAATTTCCCCTTAAATGTGTCTATTCCTAAAAACAGAATTTAAAGTAATTAAGAAGCCAGAGTAATATAAAAAACAGTTATTAAGAGGTGTTTCATGGTGCCATTTTTTCCATAAACACACACCATCCTGCTAATCTCATATTAATCTTAAGTACATAGGATTGCATCGTTTATATCTCAGAAGAGTCTTTATCAGTTTAATCAGATTTATAAAAGACAGATCAGCTGTACCATTTCTTTATGAACTATTGCGGTTTATAACTATTGCGGGATATACTTATCCCGCAATACTTAGCGTGTCCGGAAAAAAACGGGGCGGAGTCTGCAACTTGTAACCCACCCAACATATCCTTGTTTATCTCATTATTATTTGATTCATTGATTTATCCCATATTTAATGCCCTTGTGCTGTCTTGTGCCAGTTTGTTTTGTACTTTTGTGATTTCATGCCTGTCTACATTCCAGTGTTTTGTCTAGCGAAGTTGTAACGTTAGTAGTGATGGGAGAAACAAAGCTTTTCGATTCAATTGCTTCGAAAAATTATTCACTGTTTTGAAGCGCTCGAAACACCTAAATATGGCGCCACGTGCTGGGGAAAACGAGATCTCAGTCCAAACATATCACACTTTTTTACCAAATTTTTAACAAAAATAAATTATTAGCCATTGTAGGAGCCATTTGGTTATGTTGGTTGTGTAGTTTTCTTTCACGCCAATAGAGGGCGCTTAATGTATAGACGGTTTCAGCAGTAACAACATAAACAAGCGGCTGTCGCGGTGCGCAGTAACTTCCGGTAAACTCCGCTAATAATAAATAACAACAAGGTACTTTAAACGTAGTTTATTTATATAACAAGCAAAACAACAACAACACATAGATTACATAGGAAACCAAAACATTTGTTATTTTTGACGAGGCATTTGTTCAAGAGATCAGTTTAGCAACTAGTTGTTAGACCATTAAAAAAACGAAACCGGAAGTAAGGTTCAGATCCAGACGTGTATCACGTGCGTGTGATTAAACTGTCTATATATGGTGTTGAGTTACCGCAGCCAGGTGTGCGGGAAGTAATCAGGTCAAACAAACTTTTTGACCGTCAGGGTCACAGTCATTATCAATGTGGTATTTGAACTTGAGTAATTATATTTATATATTTTTTTTCTTTATTGTTTATTAATGATTACATTTTGGAGTCAAAGGAAGGACACAAATAAATGGATTGGAACATCCAAATGTATATTTTGAGTGTGTTTTATCTAAATATCAAGTTTCAAATGACGCGTCACAACGAAGACCTTAAAATGGACAATCATGCACCTACAGCCATTAAGTAAAAGTTTATTCTGTGTTTTTAGGCCAAACAGATTATTAACACTCTGTCACGCATCACTACAAGTTAGTTACAGTGTTTGTTCTATTTTTGCCAAATCTGTTTTGTTAATGTTTTGCCCCATTGTAGGTTTTTGGTTACTGTTTAATTAAAAGTCTTTTGTTCATCTACACCTGCACCTGGGTTCTGCCTCCTAAATACCTGACACCATGTGCAGTATAGTGCTTAAATATTTAATTTTATTAATATTACTGCATATTTATTTATTATTCACTAAAATATTTACAGGTAATAGCACACATCTAGCAATCATGAAAATCCAGGATTAATTATTAACCCGTGAAGTATGAACAGTGTCAATTTAAACCCATGCGGCACTACATTTACACGTTTAAACCCCTGGCCTTGACAATACACTGTTGCACTTTGCTCACAGTAGACTGTGTTTGCATTATAATTATTCAGTGCTTTACCTGGGAAGTCCTGTAGAGGGAGATGTGGATGACAGTGGTGACCTGTGCAGACCATCACAGCATCAAACACCTGCTTTTCCCTCTTTCCATCCTTCGACTCTGTCTCTACATCCCACTGTCCAGTGTGAGGAAATTCAGGCCTTGGTGTGACATGAAGGACTTTTGTCTAAGAAACACAAAGAAATAAAATCCCACAAACTCTTACAAACAGTACTATTATAACGGCAGGCCTGACCTGGAAACGAATGTGCCGAGTAAGTTGAAAGTGCTCGGTATACATGCGGAAGTAATCCATGACAAGAGAGTTGTGCATGAAGTTTGGGAAGTGGGCAGGGATGGGAAAATCACTGTAGCACATTATCTCCTTTGAGGTGTTGATGATCAAAGATTGGTAAATGCTGGCCCGTTCTGGATCCGGATTTTCCTAAGGTGGAAAGACAAGATGGAACAGGATCAGCAACCCAATGATTTACAGCTCCACCAGTTGATCTGCAAATATTGTTGGGTCTTTTATCCTTATTGCTTTATCCCATTTATTATTCCATTTGAATTAAAGCATATGCTAAATAAATACATGCCATAATGTACTTTGAAATGAAGGAATACTATAAGTTTGAAATGAAAAATTCAGAGAAATATACTACTCATCAATTAGACAGACATGTTAAACTTTCTTACCTTAAATCTCCAGAGTCCTCCAATGTCATCACTGCTCTCAAAACACACCGGCTCCAGACCTTCATCCAGGCAACATTTAATGCAGGCCAGCCCTGAGGTTCCTCCACCAATAATAGCAACACGTTTAGCCATCATTCACAACCTTCAGACATCAGACAGATGTAGAGGTAGAATTAAGCTTACATTTTTTCTTGCCTTTGCAGTTTAATCATTGCTAGTTGAACATGTAGATGAACATTTTTTTTAATCCCATTCTCTCCTTAAATATAGTTTACAAGTAACTCTTTCCCCGCCAACATTTGCCAGTCAGCACCAGCATTTTTTTATGATTTTCACAAAAAGTTTAATCCAGATATTTTTTTCAAATATATAAACAAACAATATTTTAAATGAAAGAACAGACCCTTTCCTTTTAAACAAACAAACAAAAAAAATCATCCTTTCTTCTTTTTTTCACATCTCAAATATATAGGTTTCTTTCAAAATACCTAATTTTATACAAAAAGCTGAGATAACTGCATTTTTGTAAAGGTGATGAGATAACTCGCGGGGAAAGAGTTAAGGTATTTGGGGTCATGGTGACCCCAGACTTTTATAGAGCTGTTGCACAAAAACTATACATATTTAATAGAAATTATTTTTTTATTTGCGTCTTAACTTTAAATTTATGAAAGTGACATATTGACCATCCTGTTGAAAAAGTAGATGCCAAGTATATTACATTTTGGTATACTTTATCATACTTGCAGCTAATAACTAGTATACTTCAAGTGTGTTAATGATGAGAAATACTATTTTGGGAATACTCATTTTGTATTTTAAGTAATTAAGTATATTTTAGTTGTGATTAGATTGTAGTAAAGCACCATTTGGAGTGTATTTAGTGTACTTCTATGTGTTAAAGTGTATTAACTTTAAGTATTATCAGTATACTTTTAAATATGACGTAAAAAGTGAATAGTTGGATTAGTGAAATACCTTTTTTAATTGGCAACATCCCCAGAATAATTCTTTTTCCAAATGACAGTTTTCAAATAAATAAAAGTTGGTTAAAACAGACTCTCAAACAATTCATTTTAAATATTTTTAAAATATATATTTTATTCACAGCATTCATGGTGTACAGTATTTGCTTTAAAAAAGGAGCAATTACTCATTGAAGAATGATGTCAAGAAGATTCGGTTTTTCTACGTCTTTCTCCCCGAAAATCAACTTTAGTCTGACAGGTTTTGGTTCAGACTGATGGCAGTCTGAAAAAAAAAGACAAGAAGCTAAATGAACAAGTGTTTCATTTATAGACATTGCATTTGTTTAAGACTGACAACTTGTAATAAAGGAATAGTTTACCCAAAAATGAAAATTCTGTCATCATTTACTCAATCTTGGTTGTTACAAACCTGTATACATTTCTTTGATCTGATGAACACAAAGGAAGATAGTTTGAAGAATGTTTGTAACCAAACCAGTTATAAGCACCATTCACTTCAATAGTATAATTTTTTCCTACTATGAAAGTGAATGGGGCTCATAAGTGGTTCGGTTGCGGGCATTCTTCAGGATATCTTACTTCGTGTTCATCAGGGCGGAGAAATGTGTGCAGGTTTGTAACAACGTTAGAGTGAGCAAATGACCTTTAAATCTAGTTTACTGGTTATATTTTTACCTAAACTAAGGCTTGAATAGAGTGTCGTCAGCTTTTCATTAAAATTACTTACTATGGGTTGCAAACTCCTCCTTACATACATATCTGCAAATACTTCTAAGTAAATAAAGCATTTATTGTATTAAATCTATATGTAAAAATGCAGCATTATTAATAATGAATTCAGTAAAGTAAAAGCACACAGCACACAAATTCTAAACAGTCAACAAATAGTTAATTTTCCGCTAACGTTATATTATATAGATATATGAATATAAACAGAGTTTGTGATGCTACCATAAACAATATAATGATATAAGTTAACAGGCTAACGTTAACTGTGCTATCTTGCAACATCCAAAACATTAGCTGCTACGAACTTGAAGCATCTTATCACTAATAGCGAGTTAAACAGCATTAGTATTGACATCATATGCAAAAGACGATAATCTACTGAAATAATGAAGTGTATCGTCTAACGTAAATCAAATATATGCTTTTTTAAATATTTTAACGTACCGTGGTTCAGAATCCGACAAGAAATACTGAAAATCTGCCAACCTTGATGGTGAATACGTGACGTGGTCGTGACGTCAGGCCACACGTCAGATGCATGATTAAATTCTAAAATATTTATTTTCTCTGAAACGTTAATACTTTCTAAGTTAAGAAAACTGTTTAAGTTGATTAAAGTGTTCAATATTTAGTTGAAAACATCACCACTTAAAAACCTAAACAGTAAACACTTATATTCACTTTTTACAGTAGGGAGTATCGAATGCTGACTATAGTGAAATTAAAGTGTACCTTATTTAGTACACTACAAATGTTTTACATTTATAATATACATGTAACTACTGCTCTCTGGTAAGTTTTAGGTATGTGTTATTTCTCCTTAAAAATAAAAGACATTTAATTTAATTAATTAAGGATATAAAATAATGTATTTTAGGAATATGCTTTCAGTGCATTGTTATAATGATAACTTTAAGCATACAGTTAAAGTATACCTAAAATATATTTTAAAATAAAAATCAAATTAAAGATGTAAAAAGTACAAATATACTAATCAACATTTGAAGTGGATCAAAAAGTTCATCAAATTTTTCCTAAGACATACCAAGAATGGGTATTGTTCAAAATGTTTACCTTTTATGAAAGGTTTTGATCCACTTCAAATGTTAATGTATGTTGTAATATACTTTCAATAAGTTTAAAGATGGTACAATTCTTTGTAAGTATATTTGTAATATACTATTAAAAAGTAAAATATATTTGTTTTTCACCATTGCCCTGCATTGCCCATACTTGGAATGTGGCCTCTGCATATATCTTCAAGTTGTGACTTGTGAACACACACAAAGTCAACTACACTAGTTTGCTTATAAAATATTAAATTTCCATTCAAAACTTTAATGATAATCAATTAAATAATCAATAAATTTAATATGTGTTGTTTCTGAATATTGGTATAGGGGCAGAGTAATATCCACTATTTAAAGAAAAACCTGTATTTGTAGTTATAGAAAAAAAATGGCCAATAGTGGCCCATTCATATTCCTGGATATTGCAAGCTTATCAGAACTTTGTGATATTGTGCATATTTTTATTAAGTAATCTAAATGTAAAGACTTGTTAACTTCATAATTAAAGGGTAAAGAAAAAAAACAAGAACAAGCACAGAATGTTGAACTTGAGAATGATAGACATCATTAACTATAGTCTGCATGAGTCCTTGCACATCTCCCTCTCTCTCTCCTTCTGTGTGTGTTAAGTCTTTCTTTTATATCTGTATTATGCATTTTGCAGGTATTTCTTACCTATCTACATGTTTTCCTGTTTGTTTGACCAAACGCCACAATAAATCATATTACAGAAAACTACTGTAAGTCACAAAAGTTAAATTCACTACAACAATCATAGCAACTGATGCATCAACTTTGTGCTCAAAGTTTTCAAAATAATGCCATACTACCAGTGGTGGATGGGGTTGGAGTACAGTATACTCTAAAAACCACTCTTGTAACCATAGGAGAACCATTTTTAGTGCTAAACATCATGTAAAACATTCATGCTTGAGCACCACTTTTGGTTCTACAGAGGTGCTATATAGAATGGTTTCCCTATAATTGTGAGCTTTTAGTACTATTTAGCACTATTTTTTAAAGTGTGCGCGTATTTTTTTTTAAATAGAACAGATTACAAAATGTACTGTATGACTCAAGTGAAACAACTCCTTAAAATAACAGGTACTGATTGATTACCTTGTTCATTTTATTTTGCATTTCTGTAAGATACATAAAAATTTTAAATGCAAAATTTTTGATGAAAATGTTTGAGCAATACACTGTTTTGGTAATGGGGGATCAAAATCTTGCTTTTATAACAATGCTTTTATATTTAAAACTTGTCCCACCAACTCTAACAAATAAGCAATAAGCTACAAATATGTATGTCTTGTGATAACAGAGACTACACTGTTTTACATTAAACAACAGGTTTACACATTTACATTACATGTCATAAGGTCACTTAACACTGTTAACAAATCTGTTATAAAAAGCATTTCCATTCAATTATGCCAAAAAATTAAAAAATATTTTCATTGTACTGTACCTTTTCAAGATGTAAAAAATGAGTATAGCTGGATAGTGGCAAGTGACACTCAAAGAAACATTTCATTGGGTTAAAATAGGGTTGGAACCAGCGGTCAATGCTTAACCAGTGAAGGAGTACTGTGAAATATGTAGCCTTTAAACTCATTGCAACTGATAAAAAATGCATACAAAGCATACCATTACAGGCTCACACGCTAACATCTGCAGAAACAATTTTGAGATTATGCTGGACTTGGTACTGAGATACAAGAAGTACAATCTACAACTTTAAAATGTACAATTAACTGGTGAAATTAAACTTTTTTTGGTGATCATATTAGAAACAGGCTCTATTAAATGTCTTCAGATCAGTAGACTTTACTGTATCAATGCAAACAAAGGAATTTTATGGAAAGCAATAAGACACTTCATCGATCTCATAGCTAAATTGACCATAATCAAAGATCACCTGCTTTTATCAGATTTTATATGATACAGTATGTCATGTTTCATGATCCCTATGCGTGTGATGGTAAATAAGCCCAAATCTTGTTGAGGATCACAGAAGGGTCTGATCTGAGCATGTACAGACTTTCCCTGCTGAAATAAAGAGCAGAAAGCAGAGCTGCAACAGACAATGAAAACATTAGCGAGACAGACGAGTGCTGTGACTCCTCATCTGGCACATTGCGTGTTTTCAGGGGCTGAGCGACTCGATCCCACTGCGTCAGGATGGCCTGCCGTGCACCTTCCCATTGGCCTGGTCCACACAACCGAAACTGGTATGGAGTGCCGGGCCCAAACAGCACTTTAAAACCCAATCTAGGGTCTGTCAGGAGCAACTTCAGGATGGGAGGATTAACACCCACTTGTTTAGCAAGTTCATCCATGTACGGGATGTAGTCCACTTGGATGGTATGCCTCTGTGCGGCCACATACCTGCATGAGATTATGATAAATTAAGCAATGAACTGTAATATAGTGTAGGTTATAATGTATTGTTTCTCAATGTTAAAGTATTATCTGCTCATGTGAGGTGTAAACTGTAGCACCTTCGAGCCATTGCCTCCTCCTTTGCTTTAATGTCCTTCAGCATTACATTCATTGAAGGCAGCTTGCAGAGTCCTAAATAAACACATCACAGTTTGTTACTGTACATAAAAGCACAGTGTGGTGTCAAGTTCATATATTCAGATAAAACTGAAAAGATTAGTTTCATTTAGGATATGTTTATAGGGTAATTGCTTATTAAAGGACTCATATCTCAACGTATTTTTTATTACATCAGGGTTATGTGACAGATTTTTGGACATCCATTGATGCACACTTTAGCATAATCCAGGTATTTTTCAACTACTATAATATGATAAATACATATTCAGACTCTTAGCTGCTATTCTGTTTTTTGCACCATATAGGAAGTTAATACCTTTAAAAACGCGTGTGGCCCAGCGCGCTTGCATCTCAGAGATTGGCGTAATGGCTCCCAGAGGCTGAATCAGACCAATCACAGCTAGCGTTGGGCGCTCCAGATTTGGTGGATACATATATTTGTACAGGGACACCTTGTTTTTTGAAACGGGTATTATGTGTGAAGACAGGAAGGGGAATGAGAAAGTGTAGCCCGTGCAAAACACCACCAGATCGATGTCGTCCTCGATAGTGCCATCCTCAAACACCACACTTGAGCCACGAAACTCTCGCACGTTCGGCTTGACCGACACGGTACCAGAGAGAATACGGTTTGGTAAATCATCATTAGCCATGGGATGTTGGCTGAAAATTCTAGGGGAAAATAAAAGACTCAATTATTACAATATGTAATGTGATTGATCTACTTGTCAAATTTGAATGACCTTAACATAAATAATAAACATTTTTCAAAAATAATGACAAAACAACACCTATTCTCAGTTATCTCCATTGATCACGGCATGCACCACTTTGGTGGTGTCCCAATAACACCAGAGATTGACAGACCTTGCTCTGGTATAGCAAGTACAAAACCGTATGATTATCATAAAAAGCCAATGATGAAATATCATCTTGTTGCTCCAGTGTGTGCAGGTACCTGTGGGAAGGCTGCAGTCCATACATCTTGTGATTGAATCTTTGATTGAGTTGTTTCTCTCTCCTACTGACGAAAATTCCAGGCAGCGATCTATAAAGCCACAAATACGCTCTGCCTCTTGACATATCTCCAGGAAAACCATTGTATCCTACGCGATTTAGTATCCAAGAACCCTTTCGGGTACTCAAATAAACCTGGAAATTAAAGTGAAGAAATGAGACATTAGGCAATATGGTTTGTATCTATGTTATTATTATTTATAATTATTTATTATGTAAAATGCAAAAAAAAATATATTAATTGAGTACTGACTTGATGGAGATTAACCCTTGCATTATTACTGATGTTTATAGTCCTGATTGTTTGTATTGAAGTAGATGTATCACCTGTTTGGCCATTCTGCTGAGCTCAACAGCAATATCTCCACCTGAGTTCCCAATGCCAATCACAACGACCCTCTTCCCACGCCATTCTTCAGGGGTTTTGTAGTCACGACTGTGAAAATACTTCCCCTTAAATTTGTCTATTCCTAAAACAGGATTTGAAACAAAGCTTAAATAATACAGAAATGACTTGAAATACAGAGAATATAATTATGCAAAAAAATTATTACAAGAAAAAATAAAATAAAGGTGCTTTATACAATAATAATTTTTGGCTAAATGGTGTCATAAGAACCTTTAACATCGGAAGGATGAAATGACTGAATGGGTTTTTCGAGAAACCAAAAATGGCTTTTCTATGGCAGAACCTTTTAAGCACCTTTATTTTTAAGAATGTATGAAATAACAGTAAAAAATAGTTTTGCAAAAATAAAAGCAGAAGCTAACTTTTTTTGCAGTGTAGTGTTTCGAATATGAATGAAAGCCATCTGAAATTTAAAAATCGTTGTTTGCATGATTACTGCATATTTATTTATCATGCACAAAAACATTTAAAAGGTAGTACACACCTAACACATACAGTGTGAAATCATGATTTCCAGGATTAATTATTAACTCATGGTGAAGTATAAACAATGTCAATTTAAACCCAGCACTACATTGACACGTTTAAGACCCCTGGCCTTCGATAAAAAACTGTTGCACTTTGCTCACAATTATGCAATAATTACTCAGTGCTTTACCTGGGAAGTCCTGTAGAGGGAGATGTGGATGACAGTGGTGACCTGTGCAGACCATCACAGCATCAAACACCTGCTTTTCCCTCTTTCCATCCTTCGACTCGGTCTCTACATCCCACTGTCCAGTGTGAGGGAAGTCAGGCCTTGGTGTGACATGAAGGACTTTTGTCTAAGAAACACAAAGAAATTGTGAAATCTGCTAAAACTCTCACATACCATTATAACGTCAGGCCTGACCTGGAAACGAATGTGCGGTGAAAGCTGGAAGTGCTCAGTATACATGCAGAAGTAATCCATGATAAAAGAGTGGTGCATGTAGTTTGGAAAGTGGGCAGGAATGGGAAAATCACTGTAGCACATCATCTCCTTAGAGGTGTTGATGATCAAAGATTCGTAAATGCTGGCCCGTTCTGGATCCGGATTTTCCTAAGATGGAATAACAGGAAGGAACAGGATCAGCACAGTGAAGCTCCACCAGCTGATCTGATATTGTTGGGTCTTTTATCATACATTGCTTTTTCCCATTTATTATTCCATTTGAATAATTGTTTTACAGACATGTTAAACTTTCTCACCTTAAATCTCCAGAGTCCACCAATGTCATCACTGCTCTCAAAACACACCGGCTCCAGACCTTCATCCAGGCAACATTTAATGCAGGCCAGCCCTGAGGTTCCTCCACCAATAATAGCAACACGCTTAGCCATCCTTATTCACAACCTTCAGACATCAGACAGATAGAGTTAGAATAAAGCTAAATTTTTTTGCCTTTGCTTTTGTGCAACTATGAAAGTTGTTTTGATGGAGCTAGTTAACCCCAGACTCTTTTTAAATACAGTTTACACTTAACTCTTTACCCGACAGCATTTTTTTCAAGGATTACTCCATTTTCATAAAACATTTTCCCTGATAATTTACTTACCCCCCTGCCATCCAAGATGTTTATGACTTTCTTCGTTCAGTCGAGAACAAATTAAGTTTTTTGAAAACATTTCAGGATTTTTCTCATTTTGATAGACTTTATTGGACCCCACCACTTTCAATGCAGTTTAAAATGGCAGTTTTAATGCAGCTTTAAATGACTCTAAATGATCCCAAACGAGGCATCTTATCAAGTGAAACGGTTGTCATTTCTGGCAAGAAAAAAAAATGCACTTTTAAAACACAACTTCTCGTTTGCCACCGGCCGTGTGACGCACCAGCACGATTCTTAAAAATACTTGCAAAGTATTTAATGCTTTTGGATCCACATCCATATACAGTATGCTGTGATGTTTTACAAAGTGAATATGAGCTTCACTTAGTGAATAATAGCTGAAATTGGGATTGCCATTAAAACTCTTTTTTTAAGCGTTAACTCTTAATTGACGAGATAACTCGTCAATGGGGGTAAAAAGTTAAGGTATTTGGGGTCATGATGACCCCAGAATTTTACAGAGCAATTGCACAAAAAATGATAAATATTTAATAGAAAATATATTTATTTTCATTTGCTTCTTAAATTTATGAAGTGAAAGTGACTTAATTACCATCCTGGTGACTTTGTATGTAATCTACTTAATCTAGGCAAATAGTTAAATTGCTTTAGGTGTGCATGCGATAAACGTGTAGACACAGGCAGACTCTGTCCTGCTCCTGCTTTTCCGAGTTGACGTGCAGTTAAAAATCATAACAAACGACATTAGAAGTTGGAAAGGTTAGGCATGAACAAGATTTTGTAGTGAGTGGGACATATCTCCCCATCCTTAGTGGAAATTACACAAAAAATTAAGTTTTTTTATTGTAAAAAGTACAAATATATGTTGTAAATATACTTTATATAACAATTCCTTGTTAGTATATTTGTAATGTACTATTAAAAAGTAAAGTATATTTGAAATAAAAATATATTCTTTTCTCCTGGCCAATGTATGGGAATCTATATGTTGGAATGTGACGTCACTTTGCATTTAACCCATCACGCACTGAAAGTTGTGACTTTTCTACACACATAATGAAGCCAACAACACTAGTTTGCTTATAAAATATTACACTTCCACAAAGAATCACTTTAATGATTATCAAAATTAAATATGAGTTGTTTCTTAATATTGATCTAGGTGTTAAGGACAGAATAATTAGTTAAAGAAAAACCTGTAGGATTTGCAATTATAAAAAGAGTCCAGAGAACAGAGTCCAATATGATCTATTGATTTTTCTGGATATTGCAAGCTGCTCCTATACACTGTAAAAAATCCAACTTCCAAGAGGCTATATGCACAGGTTTACACATTTACAACAACAGGTTTACACATTTACATAACATGTCATGAGGTCACTTATCATACTGTAAAACAAATGTTAAAAAATTTCCAGTCAATTATGCAGTTAAACGTTTTTTTTTTGTTGTACCTTACCTAGATGAAAGAAATGAGTATAGTAGCTGGATAGTGTAGTGCCAAATGACACTCAAATAAACATTTCACTAGGTATAAATAGGGTTGGGACCAGCGGTCAATGCTTAACCAGTCAAATAGAACTTAGAAATATGTAATCTCATTGCTACAAAGTCTCATTGCTACTGTTTGTAAAACCTAGGGGCATGGCTAGGGGGTGGACATGTGAGGCTAGTGCCACCCATGTTTTATGGTTGGCCATCCTGGCTGCACAGATCAGCTCTAATGCCACATCTGTTGGGCAAAACAGTTTAAAGTAAAATGTCACAGACAATGGAATATTTTCCACTTTCTTTAAAATGTAAACACATTTAAAGTTTCTGGGGATGTGGTAATTTACTGGTCTGGCATGCTGTATGTGTGACAGACACAATGGCCCTCATTTATCAAAAGTGCGTACACCAAATTTCCAGCGTACACCTTGCGTACACCCAAAACCACGGTGACTTTGAGATTTATCAATATGGACGTTGGTGTACGGCACCCTCAAATCCTACGCCAGCTCAGGAGGTGGTGTACGCACATTTTGAGTTAGTGCAGAAATGCGCAAACACTTCCTAACACCACAAAACGCACTGACAAACTAAAATATATGATATATTATGACCCACTGTAAAAAAATAGTAATTATAAACTTCAGTGTTTATTTTTATGCAACAATGTTCAATGTTTAATTTGTGAGACTTTACCACAGCATTTGATTTGTATGCATATGTAAGTTGAGAGCCTGTGCGCTTTACCTGATGTTTCAGAGCGAGCATGTGAACGGAGCTTAGTGGGAGCGGAGCGTTGAACCCAGAACGCCCTTTGATAATTTGCTAGTTCGAGAATCTGTAAAAACGTCTAGCAATAAGTTACGGAATTCAAGCCTTATACATAAATGTAAAGTAAAAATCAAAGTTAAGATTGAGCAGGAAGAAAAAATTGAAAGGGACTGCGGAGAGACTGTAAAGAGTTAGCAAATATTCTTCCTGGAATCTGAAGCGGCACATTGCAAGAAAGCACAAGGATGTGCTACGAAAACATGGTAATGCAATAAAAGGTAAGATAGTTACGTACCATTCGATGATAAATAAATACAGATGAGGTAAGGTAAAATGCTTGTGTTGAATGGAGCCGTAAATTCGATCATGATGACATGCGGACAAAATTATGGCCACAAATTATTTTTTATGCTACATTATGGACACTTCTTTTTCTTATTTAGTCTAAAGCATGGCCATAAATTTAGAATTTGTTCCCAATATTCAACAGTTTGTTCCTTGAAATTAATTATTATAATATTTCGTAATTATTATTACAATTATTATTACTTCAAATTATGAATTAGCTAAGTAAAACATGTGGATGTCGTGGAAACAAATTGTTAATTTGAATTATATCCGGAGCTCCGTATCAAACTGGATCTAAGATACAGCTAACAAACAACTGTATGTAAATACAGAACAACACACTACAAAAGTTACTACATCATTTTAAAATATTATTTAAAAAAATTAACTGAACCATTAAGCAGACATAGAATTTAGATGTAGGCAACAGTAAATAATAATAATAATAATAAATAATTATTCTTCTAAATATCAATTAATAATACAAATTAAAATAAGAATATTACAAATTGTTAAATGTGTCTTTAATCTCACTCTTTAAACTCCGAAATAAAACAATTTTGTTTCTTTTCACTTCCCCGGATTCTCTTCTTTGCCGTCTTTCGTGTGTCAATGGCGTAAAATGAGGGCGTGGGGGAGGCGGAGACTTGAATTTATATGGGCTTGTTATTCTAATGACGATCGTTTTCAGCCGCAGCATTTATGAAGGGCAGATATTGCTTACACCTGAATATCAACGGTACGCACAGTTTCATAAATCAGGCGGTGAGAGGAGTGTAAGCATAATCTTACGCCAACATATACGCCCGTTTCTACGCAAGAATGATAAATGAGGGCCAATAACTTTACATGTTTATTTAAAAACATATTCATTTAACATATCGTCTATGTCTGTCACAGTAAAGGTAAAGAGACTATATTGGGAGGGTTCAGGTGCGGATATATAAATGAGAAAAAAACAGAAGTTTGCTTGCCTGGGTGTCAGGTGGATAATTTATTATAACAGGGTTCTGTGATGTTAGAGCTGATCTGTGTGTCGCTATTAGTCTAGAGCAGTAATAAAATGTAAAAATTTAAGACGAGTAGTTATACGAGCAAGTTTGGTGGCACAAAACAAAACGCAGCGCCCCTCCAAGCGGACCCAAAAGAGGAACCACACTCCATGGCGCAACAGCACCCTTGGGAGCACCTCGACTCGGCGCAGTAACACCCTCCCTCTCCCATTATTAGAGGGAGAAGGGGAGCGGACTTTTCAGGCGAGTCGAAGTACTCCCAAAAGTGCCACCACGCCATAAAACATAGTTCTTCTTTTAAATCCGCTTAGAAAAGCGCTACGTTTTATTTTGTACCACCAAACTTGCTCGCACAACCACTCGTCCCAAATAGGAAAAACGTTGATGTGTTTGGTCACTTTTAACTTTATCTCTGATTGGTACCATTGAATGAATGGGGCTAAGCTAAATGCTATTGCAGTGTCTCAACGCACTCCAGCGCTTACGTGCACGCACACAGATGATAGAGGGATGTATCAACAATTCTTAGTTAAGGTAATAACATAGTTTAATATTAAAAATGAGTAGACTATTCCTTTAATCTCCTTATCCTTTTACATCCAATATAAATATATATATGCAGTCGACATATATATATATATCTCCCAAGGGGTTTTTATCCTCCTAGGACTTTTTTCCCTCCTAGGCTTAAAAAGTCGGGAGTTTATTTTCCTAGGGGATTTTTCAACCATGAGGAGTCAGCTGACATTGGTTTAAGTTAGCACCCTCTTCTATACGTTACATTATTAATACGCTCGCTTGTAAAGTTTATTCATAGCCGCTGTATTTTGCTACTTATGTTGTCTGTTGATTTTTCTGTGTTTTCTCCTGCTTCTATTAATACAAAGCTGCTTTGAAACAATTACCAATTGTGAAAAGCGCTATATAAATAAAATTGAATTGAAAAAATTGAATTGACAAATGTAACATTCTAATCAGACTCAGTGAATATGCAATTGCAATGGAGGCTGTACCTGAACTTTGAATATATAACGAACACACTGTTCATTAGAAATAGTATTTTAATAACTTAAAAGAAAACATTTCAAATAATTATATCAGGATTGTAATACATGATTTACATATCCCCCAGCTTATTAATCAAGTAAAACATGTATTAGAGAGGTTTAAATTAAATATTGACTATTCATGTGAATAGTGAATGACAGTTTTTTCATTTATTTTTTCATTGCATTTATACAAAGATATTTTGGGTTATAAAATATACTTATATATTATATATTTCGGATATAATGATTTATGTGAACGATTGTGGGATAGAAAATGACAAAGCATATGTTATTTAATTACTAGTCTTAATGGGAAAGTTTCATATACATAAAATTAAGTCGTCTGGTGTTAAGCCATTTTTTCTATTTTATCAACGAATACTGTAATGTTTTGAGTAAATGTCAAAATAAAAAATGTCCAGGGCTTCTAATATTTTCTGCAAATTGAAAATAGACAAATAAACTGCACCACATATAGGTAGGTGCTTCTTTTTCTCTATCTTTATGTTATTGTTTTTGGTTTGGATTATGTAAATCATTTACATGTGCATACTGACTGGAATTTAAGAGCATAATGCATTGTGCTCTTGTTTTTATAGGTATATGTTCATATGCAATAAAAACAAAAGAAAAGCGATCTAGAGCCTAAAGCAGAAAATTTAGACTCAAGCTATGTTCAGCGCTAATCGGGTGATCAGGTCAGTAAAATAAGTGTTTATATTTACCTTTCATAAAAGGTGAACCAGGAGTTTTATTTAGAAATTATCAGTATACCTTTTCCTTTTGTATAGCATTGGAAATAAATTGTTTAACTTAAATACTTTGTGTATGTTTGTGATTTACAAATTCTGTAAAATGTATAGAAATTGCGTCTCTATTTTTTTGGCTATGCCCCTTATACAAAGCATACCATCACAGGCTCACACGCTCTAACACATCTGCAGAAATCATTTTTAGAGATTATGAGATTTTGCTGGACTTCCACTGAAACAAAGTACAGTCTGGATTTTAATTGCATGCTATTTTAAAATATACAAATCTACACTGGTGAATTAAAACAATGTCTGTACAATTTAAAAAGATCATTATTGCATGATTTTTTGGCAATCATATGAAATGTTTTTTTTTTAAATGTCCTTAGATCAGTAGACTTTACTGTATCAATGCTGACAGCAAATTCAGGAACAATAAGGCACTTCATCTATCCCACAGCTAAAATTGACCATAATCAAAGATCACCTGGTTTGCTGTCAGATATTATATGATACAGTATGTCATGTTTCATCATCCCTATGCTGGTGATGGTAAATAAGCCCAAATCTTGTTGAGAATCACAGAAGGGTCTGATCTGAGCGTGTACAGACTTTCCCTGCTGTAATAAAGAGCAGAGAGCAGAGCTGCAACAGACAATGAAAACATGAGCGAGACAGATGAGTGCTGTGACTCCTGATCTGGCACATTGCGTGTTTTCAGGGGCTGAGTGACTCGATCCCACTGCGTCAGGATGGCCTGGCGTGCACCTTTCCATTGGCCTGGTCCACACAGCCGAAACTGGTATGGGGTGCAGGGCCCAAACAGCACTTTAAAACCCAATCTAGGGTCTGTCAGGAGCAACTTCAGGATGGGAGGATTAACACCCACTTGTTTAGCAAGTTCATCCATGTACGGGATGTAGTCCACCTGGATGGTATGCCTCTGTGCGGCCACATACCTGCATGAGATTATGATTAATTAAGCATTCAAATGTAATATACTGTAGATTATAATGTAATGTTTCTCAATGTTTAAGAATTATCTGCTCATTTGAGGTGTAAACTGTGTAGTACCTTCGGGCCATTGCCTCCTCCTTTGCTTTAATGTCCTTCAACATTCCATTCATTGATGGCAGCTTGCAGAGTCCTAAATGAACAAATCACAGTTTGTATTATGTATATATTTATACATACATACATATACTCATTCAGTCCCATGATGCACTAAACTCTTTGTGTCTTGAAACAAAACACCAGCAGCACGTCCAGCGCAGTGTCCGAATTCGCTCACACGTTTTCATTTTCATTTAATATCTGAAATCACCTAAACAATCACGCCCCTACCCCAATAGAATCTTTTTTTGATAGACCCGCCCCACACATATGCAACCCAGGCAACAATGTCGGTTAGTAGACACGCACCTTACTGCTGATTGGCTATAAGTGTGTTTTGGTACTCGTCCCGACTCCCTTTTCCAAAGCGTTTTTCAAACATCATGCACCCTGCCTTTAAGGGGACTATATTAATGTATATTATATTAATGCAGGGAAAAGTGAATGAGGCTCCAGGGTTCTACACCTAAAGTTGTTAAAGGGATAGTTCACCCAAAAATTACATTTCTGTCATTATTTACTCCCCTTATACTAAAGGTACCCACTGACATCCATAGTAGGAAAAACAAGTACAATGTAAGCCAAAATATATTTTGTGTTCAACATAGGAATGCATAACGATTAATCGCGATTAATCTATAGCAGAATAAAAGTTTTTGTTTGCATCATATATGTTTGTGAACTGTGTATAATAATTATGTATATATATAAAAATGCACACATGCATGTATAATTTTAAGAAAAAAGTATATTTATTAATTAGGTTTTTATTATTATTATATAATATAAATTATACATAATATAAAAATGTGTATGCATGTAAACATTTCTTAAATATATACATGCATGTGTGTGCTTTTATCTATTTTATTATATACAAATTTATTAAACACATGAATGATGTAAACAAAAACTTTTATTCTGCTATAGATTAATCGCGATTAATCGTTATGCATCCCTAGTTCAACACAATAAAGAAAGTCATACAGGTTTAGAACAACATAAGGGAGACTAAGGCCCAGTCCACACGGACACGGGCATTTCTACAACCGAAGTTTTTCCCGTCCACACATGCTCGGTTTAAAAGAAATGTCTGTCCACATGAAAAAGCAAAACACGCTATCAAGCGCTGTCAAAAGCATGCCACACCAGCAGGCGGCGATATAACCCAAATTGTTAAGCCAACTTGACCAATTAGAAGCCCAACAAAAGTGACGTTGCAAGGCAAAACCCCCGGTTTTACCCTCTACACCAGTGGTTCCCAAACTTTTTCAGCGTGCTTCCCCCCTTGTGTACAGTGCATTCCTTCGCGGCCCCCCAAAGAAAATTTGTGACAAAAAACTGTTCTAAAACTCAACATTTTAATAAAAAAAACATTAAATTATACAAAAAAGTAGGGCTTTTGGTTAGTAGCCTTATTTATTTAGGTTTAATTATACAGAATTCATGATAAATTAATGTATTTCATAAAACTGGGGCCCCCCTAGCACCATCTCGCGGCCCCCAGTTTGAAAACCACTGCTCTACACGACAACACTGCAACCGGCGTTTCTTAAAATCCTCACCCTGGCAGGGATTTTCAAAAATGTTTGGTTTCAGTCCCCTGATACTGCGATGAACGGCCGCATAAAAAATGTCACAGTTATAAAAATACCTGTGTCCGTGTGGATTAGGCCTAAATGATGACAAAATGTTCATATTTTGGGTGAACTATCCCTTTAAATAGGGAAGGGAATGACGAGGGTAACAAGGGCAGGCAGGTGGGGCAAATCAACTTATTAAAAAGGAGGTTAACAAGGAATCAAGAGGTGTCAAGGAACAAGACTGACAGAAAAACATATGGCACAAAGAAACAAACAATGACCATGTGCAGACACCAAACACAAGACCAGACATCACGTGGTACTAGACAGCACGTGGCAAGTGAGCACTTACAACAAACAAATTCGCTCAAACAGAAAACATAACACATACTATGAAGCATAGGTGCCAGGGCTTCAACCACAGTGCAAAACGATGCCCGAATACAAGACACCACGAGATGCATAGGGATTGTATTAGTCAACACAGGGAATTTACATTTAAGTTTTAAGGGCACAGGAACAAAAACGGTTAAACTCTTTTAAAGTCCAGGCAGGGGTGGGAAAACTAGACTCTAGTTGTTGTACCAATACAAGAAACACTGACATTAGGTGGACTTCAATATGCCACAGTTTTCTGTCTTTCTAAATCGAGCAATACTCTTGAAACATTTATGAAATGATGATATAGTTTATAAAACACGTCCACTTCTCTGTGTAGCAGGGTTTTATACCTTTAAAAACACGTGTGGCCCATCGCGCTTGCATCTCAGAGATTGGCATTATGGCTCCCAGAGGCTGGATCAGACCAATCACAGCTAAAGTTGAGCGCTCAAGGTTCGGTGGATACACAAATTTGTACAGGGAGACCTTGTTATTTTTAACAGGTATTATGTGTGAAGACAGGAAGGGGAATGAGAACGTGTAGCCCGTGCAAAACACCACCAGATCGATGTCATCCTCGACAGTGCCATCTTCAAACACCACACTTGAGCCACGAAACTCTCGCACGTTCGGCTTGACCAACACGGTACCAGAGAGAATACGGTTTGGTAAATCATCATTCACCATGGGATGTTGGCTGAAAAGTCTTGGAAATAAAAAAAACACTTACAATGCAATCCAAACAGCGGTGAGGGAGGTACCGATAAACCTTTTACTCTGTTTTAATTGTGATCAATACTACAAGACAGTATATTCTGTTCAAAGGTGTACATACACTTGGCTCCTAATGTACTGTGTGAAGTGTGAAAAGATAGATCTCAACATCATATTCACCTTATATTTTACGACAACGAGGGCAGCGCTATTGCGCTCATTTTGTCAACGTACTTCCGGCAGCATAGATTATGAGCAGCTGAGGCAGTGGCTGAAGGCGACGCGTTAAACTTAAAAAGCTCACTCAAGTGCCTTTATGTTTGTTTCTTACCAATTTTAATGGACGGGAAGCCGACTGAGGAACACCCTTATCCCAAGTTATGGTTCAGGTAACTTTAAACCACGCCAGGTGTTGAAAAGGTGGCCAGTTTCAGGTAAGCTAACTTTGTGCTCGTTCGCCTTAAGTTAGATTTGTGGTCGGAGCCGATGGTGTAGTGGGCAGCGCTCCGACATATGTGCAAACGCACTTCCGGCGACCCGAGTTCGAATCCCGGCTCGAGGTCCTTTGCCGATCCCATACCCATCTCTCCACCCTCTACTTTCCTGTCGTCTCTCAAAACTACTGTGTATCAATAAAGGCAAAAATGGCCCCCCCAAAAAAATAAAAAATAAATAAAAAGTTAGATTTGTGAAGTCCATTCTACAAATACACTTAAGATCAGTAACGTTAGTTTATAAAATGCAACTATTTTGAATGATTTTAATTGTCCACCTAAATTTTTATATTTACGATAGTACAACAAGATATAATAGTACATTACATTCTTACAGTAGCCCACGTGATTCCTACAAGTTACTGAGATTTCAGATGCTATGTCAGTTAATTTCTCATTCAGATATTGATAAAGTGCATATTTTTTACTTTTCTTGTCAAAAATGACAATCGTTTCGCTAGATAAGACCCTTATGCCTTGTTTGGGATCGTTTAGAGTCCTTTGATACTCCGTTGAAAAAAACTGTTACGTGTTGAGTTAAGTGTTAAGTGTTGGTGTCCATTAAAATGAGAAAAATCCTGCAATGTTTTCCTCAAAAAACATAATTTCTTCTGGACTGAACAAAGAAAGACATCAACATTTTGGATGACATGGTGGTGAGTAAATTATCTGGATTTTTCTTTTAAGAAAATTGACTATTCCTTTAATAAACCATCTTTATTATTATTATTACATTTCTTAGTTTCCTGCCTGCTGTTTTCTCATCCATTTCTGTATTTGCATTTTGGCTTAACTCACAACAGAGTTAACATTTTGAGTCATTTTTTCCTGACATGATGAGTGAGCTAGATCTAAAGTTGGATCTGTGATACAATTTGGTCATGGCCATAGTTGGATCTATTATTTTGGTGTTGTCGGCTGAATGGAAGTCTGCAGGAACTATCACAAGGGAATCATAAAAACTCGTTGATTCTCCAAGTACAGTAAAAAAGCACAAGCGTCAAGCTTATGTACACCTTTGAACTGGGTTATTATCTGGGTTATATGTTCAGGGCATCTTCTTTATGGCAGTACTAAAAAATGCTTTGCATTCTCCATTGCGTATATAAACTTGTGACCAAAGTGTGTGCAGTACCTGTGGGCAGGCTGCAGTCCATACAGCTTGTGATCGAATCTTTCATTAAGTTTTTTCTCTCCTATACTACTGAGAAAGTTAATGGGGAACCATTTTTGAAGCCACCCAGTTGCTCTCCTATTAAAAACCATATCTCCAGGAACACCATCAGCTCCAACACGATTTAGTATCCAGGAACCCTTTCGGGTGCTTAGATAAACCTAGAATCAAAGTAAGGGAATATAATATTAAGTATTTTTGTCAACGGTTGTATTGTTTTGCATTAAAGAAATGTTTGGAAACATGCAAGCATCAGTGATCTCAAACACAGTGTCAGGTTTTTAGGCCTAACTCACAAACAGGTTTGACATAATCCCATTATATAAAAGTATAACACACTAAATATGCACATTGTATATTGTATATATATATATATATATATATATATATATATATATATATATATATATATATATATATATATATATATATAAACAAATATCTGTTTGGGTTTGCTATAGATCACAATTGTGAAGAGAGATTTGGTAGTCAGGCAAGAATTCAAGGATCTGTACGCTAACATTGTATACATTAATTTTACACAGTAACATTAGTTAAGTGTAATAGTTGATACGTGTTAGATATGATAAATGAATTTATTTCAATTGTTATCAGAAATAAACCACAGTAAAATGTGGAAGTCTACCAGAAGTTGCGTTTAGTCCACAAAAGTCTTTGTTTATGTTGTTGCTTCTGAAACCATAAATAAAGTAGCATTACCTGTTTGGCCATTCTGCTGAGCTCAACAGCAATATCTCCACCAGAGTTCCCAATGCCAATCACAACGACCCTCTTCCCTCGCCATTCTTCAGGGGTTTTGTAGTCACGGCTGTGAAAATACTTTCCCTTAAATGTGTCTATTCCTAATGACAGAATTTATAAAAGTAGACACTATTATTAATCATGACAGCCCTATTTGCAAGCAAGAGTTGTAAAAAATATTTCAGTTTAGTATTACATGACTTTCTGCTGTGTTACGTTAACAGCGCAAAGGTCATGGATTCCATTTTCAGAAAACACACATACTGGCATACTGATAAAAATATATTGCACTAAATAAATGCATGACACTTGTACACTTAAACAGTGGCAGTATATGTTTGCTGAGTGACCCAGTTTGTCCTTTATTGGGATTTTGTTGCACTTTGCTCAGAAAAGACTACAAAGTAAAGTTTGCTTTGTAATTACTCAGTACTGTACCTGGGAAGTCCTTTAGAGGGAGGTGTGGGTGACAGTGGTGACCTGTGCAGACCATCACAGCATCGAAAACCTCCTTCTCCCTCTTTCCATCCTTCGACTCTGTCTCTACATCCCACTGTCCAGAGTGAGGAAAGTCTGGCCTTGGTGTGACATGAAGGACTTTTGTCTAAACAACACAAAAAATTTATGTAAAATCCTGCAAAATGTAAATCAACATTCTTACAGTGCTCTTATAACAACAAACCTGACCTGGAAACGGATGTGCCGTGTAAGCTGAAAGTGCTCAGCATACATACGGAAGTAATCCATGATAAGAGAATTGTGCATGAAATTTGGAAAGTGGGCAGGGATGGGATAATCACTGTAGCACATCATCTCCTTCGCAGTGTTGATAATTAAAGATTGGTAAATGCTGGCCTGGTCTGGATCTGTATCATCCTTAAACAGGAAGTAAACATGATTAGTTGAGCAGAATCTTATATAATGTATAAGTGATGAAGATTTGTTTTAAATCTGGCATTCCACAAGGTTCAGTGTTTGGCCCCCTCCCCATGTTTATATAAAATTCAGTGAAATAATGAATCATTTATTGTGAATAATTATGTCAATAGTTTTTGGTTTTCAGTAAGACATGCAGTTTACAGACATACAACTTTCTTACCTTAAACTTCCAAAGTCCTCCAATATCATCACTGCTCTCAAAACACACCGGCTCCAGACCTTCATCCAGGCAACATTTAATGCAGGTCAGCCCTGAGGTTCCTCCTCCAATGACAGCAACACGCTTAGCCATGCTTATTCACAACCTTCAGACTGAATCAGACATACGTTTAGTTTATTTATTTGGCACATTAACACAACAGAAGTTGAGAAAAAAGTGTTTTACAGGTTATGTATTATGTATACACATTATGTATTTGGCGATTATGTAATTGATTTGCCTGTAATTGTAATCCCAATTAGTTTATCGATTAATTGTGCAGCCCGTGGAGCAAGACCATGTAGAGAAGTTAGTATTTTTTTAATATATATCTATAGATTAAACTATACTGCTGCTATGACTTCATGGTCAAATATGACTACTATAGTGTCTTCTGGTGCTCAATTCAATTCAGATTTATTTGTATTGCTCTTTTCTCAATGCGTGTTGTGTCAAAGTAACTTTACAGAAAATGTATGTTTACGCCAAAAAATAAAGTTGTTAGATAGCATAAATTATAGTTTACATAGTTTACACAGTGTTCAAACAGGGATCACAATAACTAGCTTTATCCTGAATACTGCACAAAATACCTTATAGTTATAGTAGGCCTATGTAAGTTATGTATAATCAAACTTTTACAAACTTAAACATTATCATATCCCAATTTTAAGTATCACATTATTTACCATATCACATTTTTCTTCAGTAGGCTATATTGCAGACCTACCAATTATCATTAGTTATATAGCCTACTACAGTAAAGCAGTGCATATTTCATAACATTAAGAGTATAGGTTAAGGTGCATATAGTAAAAGCTGGTGTAATTTAAGTACTGTAATAATGTGTGACCCGTCTCCAGGTTTCATAATCTAATTATGAGAATAGGAGCTTTTCAATCCTATTCTTTAATGATTGATTCAAAGATGAATTCAATTAATAATTTTACTTTCAATCTATACTCAGTCTATAAAGATATCAAGGTTATTTTCACAGAATGCTTATGTAGGATGATTTTACGTAGAAAACACTAAATAACACGTTTTCAGAGACTGGGTCACATCATGTAGTTGCTGTATATGGTCACAAGTTACGTCTGCAAAAGTAACATACGCAATCCCTTGTTGTTTTTATGTAGTAATTTGCATCCAAACGCGTACGTGTCCAGTTGCGCAACGCATGTTATCCTATTTCAAATTATTCACGTATTTGTTAAATTTCAAGATGTTATCTAACAATAGCGGTATATCCGGATGTGAATATATCCACTAACGTTACAGCTTCTGTACAACATGGACTTTTACAGCGGGATTCGTAAAACTCGAACACATATTTTTCAAGTTAGCAACATTCAAGTTATATAACGTAAACACGCCTGTTTTAAAACGTATATCATCCATATCGAGGAAAATCACATACATATAACATTTCTTAAATTGTATCTTACCTATTAGCACTGTAGATGTCAAATATCGCCGAACGATACACACAGTAGGCTACAGTACACCACACCCCTGATATAAAAGGGGCGGAGATAAACTTGGCCATCGGTCAATGGCAAGTGACAGACAAATATTTGGTTTTGTATCACATCGCTACAAAGTCCTGATTGTACTTGAGCTGCTACACAGTTCAAACTGTTAACCCATTATAAACTTTGAAAAGGTAAACCTGTCATCTAGGTTCGTGTTTTAAACTGGGTAACGTTAACGTTAGTCAGGATCAAATGTTTGACATCACACTACATCTTTTCCCCCACATCAACCATACATACTGAGTTCGAGGCAGGTAGACACGCTCCTTTATTTACACGTGACGCGTTTGTCATCTGTTTACACACTGGGGAAAGTTTAAACGAATAGACAATGCACACGAATAGGCAGTTTATTATTGGTTGTCTGTTGCTAAACAACTGGAAGTTACATAGCAACGAATTTAGGAGTAAAAACTGAACAGTATAACACATTGTGCAAAACGTGTTTTTATTTTACAGTAGTAATTTGTACTTCTGAAAGGACACTAATGCACACGACTTATTGCAGCTTGCATTGTAGCCTATCAAATGAATAATAGAGCCGCAGAAAAAAATAAGAGTCCACTCCAGCTTTGCCTTAATCATCATTCAATTTATTGTGAGCATTTCAGTCTAGTGTTTGTTGAATTTCAACGAAAGCAAACTTCAGGAGTGACAATAGTGTCACCCAATTGCAATGTCCAAGACACAGGAAACGTGATTAAAAGAGTTAATGCATCAAAAACAAATTTTTAACGATTCTTAAAATACATACAAAAACATTAGTATTGTGTTGGTTAAAGCAACACCAAAGAGTTTTTTTTTTACCTTAAAATAACGTTTTCAAAAAAGTTTCAGTGGTTCATCCACACAAAACAGTGAATGGCACTTTCACATTCGCTTTGCAGCCCTCTATCGGCCAAAACCGCACTAAAGAAGTTTCCAACCGTCGGGTAGCGGTCCTGTAGTTCGAGTGAAAACTACAAAAACTTGCTTTACGGCAGACCTACAATCCAATCAGAGCCAGCTATGCTGCAGTATTTACAACAGTGGTAATGAACAATTACGCTTCTAACCTGTAGGGGGAGCAAAGAGCAATAAGTCTTTAGTGTTTCTTTAAATTAATATAAACTTGTTTTCTTTGCAGTATTCAAGAAAAGAAAAAAATATTTTTGTTAGTTTGTCTGGTTCAGTTTTCTGCAAATAAAAAGATTATTTTATTAGGAATTTGACAGAAATGTTGTCGGTAGTTGAAAGGATGACAAATGATAATTACTTAAACAGATACATATAAATGGTAAATTTGTTCTGCTGAACACAAAGATATCTTAAAGAATGTTTGTAACAAAGCCGATTTGGGGCACCATTGAAATACATAGTAGGAAAAATAATACTCTATATAATAATATACTATCTACGAATGATGCCCCAGATTTCTTCAAAATATCTTCGTGTTCAGCAGAACAAAGAAATTTGTACAGGTTTGAAATAACTTGAGGGTGAGTAAATGATGACAGAATTGACATTTTTGTGTGAACTATCCCTTTAAAGACATACTCCAGCATATAATGAAGGCATAATAACGTAAGTGGGCAATGCGCATTCACCAGAGTTTCAGCGTACGATGTGTAGTGACATAGTAATAAAGGAGTAGACATATAGGAGTGACCAAAGCAATGGCTGTCACAAAAAATGGTGGAGGATTTTGATTTAAGACAATAGAATATTGAGTAATCCCTATCTGTAGCTAAAACAACTAACAATGCATGGTTCTCGTGAAAGTCTATTGTAACCGGATTTTACACTATGCATAATGCACATTGGCCGCTAATTATACTTTCGTATCGTTTTAAATATGGATATCTTTCTTACAAAATCACAAAGATTACCCTCAAGAGGCCTTTATTAATCCCATCGAGCCGCGTGGATTACGTCTTTAAAGGATGGATGCACTTTTTTGGGCTTCAAAGTCAGAAGTTCTACCCTGGTTACTATACCGTTATAAAGCTCGGAAGATCAAGAACATTTTTTACAACTCTAATTGTGTGGTAACCATTTACCAGAAGGATAAAAAAATCTTCATAATACCTTTTTTTGTATTGGGCAGAACAAATGTCGTCAAATGTTTACCAGGATGATTTTAATCAGTTTTTCTAATAATACTACTAATAATTATAATTTGTTACATTTATATAGTGCTTTCTGCAGGACTCAAAGCGCTTTACATATGAATTGGAAAATCTTCTTTACCACCACCAATGTGCAGCATCAACCTGGATGATGCGACGGCAGCCATACTAAAGTACATGTGCTAATACAAAGACAGATCTATGGTTCAAAAGTACATTAATTAAACCTGAACTTGATAACACTTTACAATAAAGTAGTATTTCTTAACAATTAGTTAATGCATTAGCTAACACAAACTAACAATGAACAATACTTCTACAGCGTTTATTAATCTTTGTTCATGTTTACTAATACAACTTTATTGTAAAGTGTTACCCTAAACTCTTACTTTTGTCCAAATAAGGCTGTCTCAATATAACTGATTCTCAGAAAATGTGGAATCTTCTTTTGTTTTACCATAATGATCACAATTACTGCAGCACCTCCTGCAACGCCCAACCAATATAACAAACTGCTGGATTTTGGGTCTGGAATGGGGCGTGTCTTCATGGGTTTGGCCACACGCTCCCATACTGTAAGGATAGCCTGACGAGCACCACTCCAATGTCCTGGTCCACGTAGACGATACTGGTAGGGCAAAGAGGGACCAAAAAGAACCCTCAAACCCAAAGCAGGGTCACTGAGAAGTAACCAAACAATGTTTGGTCGGACACCCACTTCCTTTGCCATGGAATCTAGATAAGGAATATAATTCACTTGAAGGACAGCCTCCTTGGGAGAAGCGTAACTATAAGAGAGTCAAGAGAAATGATCAAAGCACAGTGAAAGTTAAATCAATTATTATTTAGAGCAAAATATTTATGAAAGTATCAATAAAGTACCATTTTAAATGTTCTCTGCGTTCCTTTTCAATAATTTCATGCATTTTTCGGTTTGAAGGAAGATGGTTTAACCCTTGGGGCAAAAGAAAATAAAACTCATTATTTAATCTTTTTTATTTTAATCAGCTTCCATCTTCTATGCATCCTTAAATGAAACAGCCAAATGTGCATAACTACAATTTACCTGCGATGACTCGGGTGGCCCAGCGTGCCTGCAGTTCTACTGCAGGCATGACCGGCCCTTTGGGCTGGAAAAGACCCATGATGGCCAATGTCGGACGCTCTAGAGATGGGGGAAAGATTCTTTTGTAGAGTGTCAGTTCTCCATCAGGACCAGAGTTTAAGGAGGTGGGGAGGAAGGGGAATGCGTAATTATATCCTGTACACAAGATCACAGCATCGATCTTCTCTTCAGCCGTCCCATCATCGAATACGACTGTTGAGTCTTGAATTTTTTGCAGATTTGGTTTCATCACCAGGGCTCCCATCAAAATGCGACCTGGGAGGTCATCGTTGATAATGGGACGCTGGTCAAGAACTCTGCAGTTGTGAAATGAAGGTAAGCTTCAAGGCCAGAAATGGTTTTTATTATATAGAATAAAACTAAAAAAGCTGTTTAAGATTTGTTTGGTCTAAAAAATGTAAGACTAAGTCACTGGAAGTAACACAATTTGAATAACTTGTGTTTTGGTAAAAGCAATTAATTAACAAATTTAAGGTCCGTATTTGAGTAATCTGTATGTAGGCTATTACTGAATTTAATGTAAACTGTTTTGATGTCATGACTTATTAGATCTATTACAGTGTAAACCTTAAAAAAAATTGTCCAGACAGAAATGAGTCCTAAGAGATGATGACATTTTGCTCTTTAACTGAGCAGTTGTCCTTCACCTGTGTTTCGGCTGTAGTCCATAAAACTTGTGGTCATGTTTCTGATTGAGCATTCTCTCTCCAATCCAGTTCAGCAAACTTTGAGGCAGAAGGTGAAACATCAGATCCACGTTTCGCTTAACCAGCACCAAATCCATAGGGTGCCCTTTATTTGACATGCGACCTATGACCCACGCCCCTGTACGGGTACTCAGAAACACCTAAAGGAAGGAATAAAAAATAAAGCAGACAAAGACCACAATAGGATACAAAAGAAGTTTGAAAAGTAAAAGGACACTGTATTCAGGCATGTTTGATATTGAATTTAAAACCTGCTTGCCTTCTCACAAACTCTGCTGAGCTCCACAGCAATGTCTACACCTGAATTTCCAATCCCAACAATCACAACTCTCTTTCCATGGTAAAGATCAGGATCCCTATAATCCCAGCTGTGGAGAATTATTCCTGGGAATGTATCAACACCTGTAGGAAACAAAACAATTTATTAAATATATAAACTATTTTTTCTGATACTTGACATGTCTTAGCATTCACAACATGATGTATATGAATTTAAAACTTCCATTATAGTCCTACCGACATTTTTACAGTTAGTTACGGTTAATGTAAATATTATGAAATATATGCAATAATGTAATATATTTATTAATATTTAATAACTCCTATTCTGCATATTTCTATAATCTCTCTACAATGTTCTAAAAGTACTTTGTAAAACTGCTTTACAACATTGCAACATTGTGATTTGAAAAAGATTACATAATGACCTTAATACATGTTAACCCTGTGGCAATGTTGTCATATGGTACAAAGTCGCAATCTCCTGGCGCGGAATTGTTAAGAGATATTAACTTTGATATAGATACAGACAGGAGTTAATATAAGTGTGTATTGAAAACGACTGTTCCTGTAGCTCAACAGGTAGAGTGTTGCAATATCAGCACAAAAGGTTATGGTCTTGATCCCCATTGACCACACATACTGATAAAATGCATTGTATGTCACTTTGAAAAAAGCTTCTGCCATGCATTTAACATACACTTTTATCCAAAGCGACTGACAGTGCAGATTACAAGTTACAGGTTTGTTATCAGCATGTGTGTTTCCTGGGTTCGAACCCATGATTATTTATGCTGCTATGCAACGCTCTACCTAAAAAGCCATTAACGTTAATGGCACACAATAAAGCTGATTACTTTTATCCATAATTTAGCCATCTAAGCTGCATATTTTAAGTTATTTCACAGAAGTATTTATTTCAAAACGTACTAATATAATTAATATAATTTTATTCATACATTTATTTAATTTAGCACATTTTCATGTTTCAATTACTTTGGTAATGGTAAAATCCACTATCGGACCTTCTAATTTCCACATATGACACTTTGTTCTGTATTGTGCTCAAACATCTACAGTGCAGTGTTGTGGGTTATGTGAAATATTTTTGATGTATCAGACGCACCTTTAAAGGCAGAGAGGGGTCTGTTAGGTTGTGTGTATTGTCCTGTACACACTAGAACACCATCAAACACGTGTTTCTCCTCTCGTCCATCTCTGTTCATGGTCACCACATCCCACTGACCAGAGGTAGAGAAATCCGGCCTCTGTCTCACACTGCTTACTGTAGTCTGAAACACATACGGATTGAATGTTAAACACCTTACTAGAAAAAGAGACTTCTGAACATGAATGTGCTTTTGAGATCAGCACTTTTTACAATGGCATGATGCTAAAAACTTTTAATTGAATATGTTTGAGCAAGCCGAAGTGTTCAGCGTATAGTCTTAAGTACTGCAGGAGCAGGGAGTTGTGCAGGTAGTTTGGGAAATGATCCGGCATCGGGAAATCGCTGAAGCACATCATCTCTTTAGAGGTGTTCACTACTAGAGAACGATAAATGCTGGTGCGTTCTGCCTCATGTGTCTCCTAAATGAACATATAGGACACAGACAAGAGACATTGTAGTAAATAAATTTTTTTCAAAATGAGACATTTTGAGAGAAAATGAGACACCTTAAATCTCCAGAGTCCACCGATATCATCACTGCTTTCGAAACACACCGGCTCCAGACCTTCATCCAAGCAACATTTGATGGAGACAAGCCCAGCATGGCCTGCTCCAATCACAGCAACACGCTTAGCCATGCTCCTCAGCAACACTGTCAGTACTGAATGATCACGATATACACAAAAACAAATCATTCAAATGGTTTGGTGAGTCCAAACTGACCAAGGTCTACAGAGTTAGTAAATCATTCACAACACAAAGATGGCTCCAAATTGGCAAATATTATGCGATATTCTTACCTTAGCTGATAGTTTTAGGTCTTTGATATTCAGAAATGCTAATGCTTTCAAAGATGCTTTCTTCACCAATGGCCTCAGTCTGTTATGTAACCAGCAGAGTGTCTCAAATTTCACAAAAGAAGGTTTGTCTCAGCTGACACTGGTTCAGGGTGGATTTATCCGAAGAAAACTGAAAAAGTTGGTTAAGTGTTAAAGATCTCAAGCATGTTTAATCATTAGCCATTGTTACGGATCACCAATTGCACTATCATTGTATTTTCATAAACAGTGTTATGAAATCATTTAACTAGATCAGGGGTTTTCAAAGTCTAATACAGCAGGCCTTTCTACAAAATCTACACAATAGCACCTCGCCCCAATATGAAGTGCAGAAGTGAAAACATTTAAATTGCAAGTTAAAGGGATGATGAATCGGCTGTTTTTATGTAGAATGCAGATGGTACAGGATCTTACATCTTACAGGAATGCAAACATTGTATCTACTGTAGGACACTATATACTGAGAGATGCACATTTATTCACACTGTTAATGTTTAGATTTTACACAATTAAGTGTAAAAAATACTCTGCTCACACGCAGATCAGTGTATGTTAAACAAACAACAGAAGTCAAGACAGTATTTTATTCCCATATAATCATAGTGACAGACGCAACTATAAAAAATGTATGTCAATATTATTTTTTACTATGGATTTAGCATTGTAAAACATTACTTGATCAAGTTTTATAGGAGTAAATATTATTTCTCAAGAGTAATTTTTGAGGGTGGCACAAATAACACAGCAGAATTGTAGCTACTTGTAAGTATAAATGTAAACAAAGGCAATATTCTTCTACAAAACCACGTATTGCAATGTTTTGGAAGCTGTTTACAATGATTAAACTTGAACTTCACTTTAAACCCATAGCTAGCTGGTGTTATACTCTCAAACATTATCATCTGTAAAGAAAATAATCACTTTATCTGACATTTAAAGTAAGAAAAATTGCTTGACAGCATACTTACTGCCTGAAGTTTCACTGTAAAGAACTTGTGTGTAGGCAAATTCCAATCCGAAGTTATCCTCATATGCCCTATTCCCTTAAAATCAAAACACTTGATAAACAAACTTTAGAGGGAGTTGCGCAATTGTGCGGTGAATGATTAAAATCCACTTGGCGAATAGAGTAATAAAAAACAACGTATTTTTTCTGTATCCGGACCGGAGCGACTGTTTATTTGGCGTTTCTTGGGAAGTTTGCAACGCACCCTGGAAAAATAATAAAAAAGGAAACACAGGCAGTGGGCCAAAACACTGTGAGGAAAGGGAGGGGGAACTCAATGTTTTTAAACTCAAAACGCATTTTTACCCTGGTCCCTGTTTGCATTTGCGCTGTTTCACTGCTTACACATTTATTTACAGTGCATATGTTTATAGTTAGGCTATACTTACTTCATATGCACGTCTCTCTGAAGTATAGGATTTTCGTTTTTGAAAATTATCCATGTTTTTTATAGCCTAAAACAGTAAAAACATGTTTTGGCACTGAATACCATTGCATTAACGTTACCACTTTTACTAATAAATACATGGTAAAGCAATGGGTAGCAAAAGCTGTTAATTTGTGGTAAACCATAGATGTTTGATCTTTTATATTGAAAACTACTATCAACAATATTACATTTTCACATAATAACCTTCATTATTCTCAGTATTTTGTTTTAAAAAAAAATACATATTGTAAATTAATATTTAGGTAACTAATTTTGATTGAATGGTGTGTTATGCATAACATTTTATTAGCGCTGGTTTACAAAGTATAAACTCCCCCTAGGTCTGTGTACGCCACTCTTTAGACGTGGTCCCAACTTCCCCCTCTCTGCGTCCCGCATCTGCTGTTAAAAATAAAATAATATAATAATATTATTAAAAGATTTTTATTTACTTTCGTTTTCGTACTTTCGTTTCATATTCGTTTAATTATTGATGTAAACGTTTGAGGAGCATGTCGCGTCTAAAAATAAAGGCGTTTTTTCCCAAAGCTTGAGAGGTTGCGCTCAAGTGGCATCTCCTGTTGCTACGCAACTGCTGCGCACTCCGTGAAGGCGAGGATAACGTAATGCGTGATCGGATTTTAATTGCTCATCTGCTCCTCACCTTTCCTAGTACTTTAGGTTGCCAACTGTCGCGCATTAGCCGGGACGTTCCGTATTTTAAGCCTAATTTACTTGTCCCCGTACGGGTGTCCTAAACCGGTTTTTGGACTGCAACGCTGATTTATTTAGTGACTGAAATGTGGCGTCACAAGAACCGAGCGGCAGATAACATAAAAATCCCGCGAGAGCGATTCGAGAAGTCATACAACGGAGACTGCTATCGAAATGCTCTCGCGGTACTTTGACGTCATCCAACTGTCAGTTGTTGCAGCGCCATTAGCAGCAACAGCAGTAGTGCTGATCACGAGACTTGAGAATGATCTCCGACACCTTTCATCCAATCACAATCAGTATACGATCAAGAGAGTCAAATAATAAGATTTCATGTTTTCTTTTTATATTATTTAGCTGTTTGTGCATGTATAAAATCTGCATAGTTACAAGTTCGTTCTCGCTGAACCAGAGACTAAACGACTACGACTCAAACTGAAATGCCCCAAGGCATTTCCAACTCAACTAGGAAATTCTCGCGCTTATGATTTACAGACTGTAAGTTAAGTGTGTTTTAATTAAAATATTTAATGTTGACTTTAATGTCAGTTTTAGTTTGTCACAAGATGTGTGTAAGATTAACATGAAGAGGACAACGGTTTTTTACACTTAAGTTAGTGCAGGAGCCACAAGTGTTTTGTTTAGACAGATATTGGGCACTCCACTTTTTTAAAATATATGCTTTTTTACGGCTCCCATAGAGTTAAACAATTGATTTTTACCGTTTTGGGAATCCATTCAGCCGATATCCTGGTCTGGCGGTATCACTTTTAGACCGTTATCGTCACGCTTAAACAACAAATGATCAAAGAGTTTCGATATTTTCCCTATTTAAAATATGACTCTTCTGTAGTTACATCGTGTAAGGTTACTAAGACCGACGGAAAATTTAAAAGCTGTGATTTTGTTGGCCGATATGGCTAGGAACTATAGTCTCATTCCGGCGTAATAATCAAGAAACGTTGCTGCCACACATGCAGCAGGCGCAATGATATTATGCAGCGCCCGACGCACGTGCGTTATCACGGTTACTTGTCTGGTCGGAACTTTACTTCCGGTTTCTGTTTGTTTAGTGGCCTGACTAACTGTTAGTGGCTAAATGAACTCTGGAACAAATACCTCGTCAAAAATAACAAATGTTTTGGTTTCCTAAAGACAAGGGGAGATGGCAATCATAAATCACCACTATGTGAAGTGAGGTTTGGCAGCTGGTGTGTAGTTTAACATTCTAAACATTTTACACAGCAGCGTTAGCTCAGTGTCGTTTTTATATGTTTAAGCTATGAAATATAAACTAAGGTAATCTACTTATTGTTTGTTTTGCTTGTTAATAGAAATAAACTACTCTAAAAGGAATTTGTTGTTATAGACCATTTTACTGTTTGTAAACAATGATGACGTGGCAGCGTATGCGCGCGCATTTTGGCAACGGAAGTATGGCAAGAATCAGCAGTGAAGCAACACAGACAGAGAAAGTTATTTTAAAAAGTTGACTATCAATTTTTCAACACAGCTACCAGATCCTATACTATAGTGGAGTGGATAGAAGGCGTTAGCAGATGGCCAAATATAAAGTGGGCAGATACATTTTGATGCTGGGGAACAACACCACTTTCATTGCCGTGGGCTGTAAAAGGGTCTATTGAATTAATTCTTAGCGGAGTTTACCGGAAGTTACGTGTGTTGCACAAAAGCCGTTTTTTATGTTGTTACTGCTGAAATCGTCTATAGAAATCGTCTATATGTTCGGGCGCTGTATAATATCATTGATGTGACTGACTAATGAAAACAGTCACATGCTTGTAATTCATTTCTGATAAGAAAATTATATTATATCTTTTGTCCTTAATAAACACAGTAAACAATCTTCTATTTAATAAGTAAAGAAATATCCTATACGGGTCACACTGTAAGAAAGATTTCTATATTAACATTTGATGACTGTGTTTATTTGTTGACTGTCTGTTTGTTTATATTTTCGCACTGCATTACATGATCTTGATCTCTGATCCGAGAACATTTGGTGCCCATAAAAGAGGTACAGTATAAGCAGTACAAGGTTTTATCCAATTGCTTCAGTGGGAAGTCATTTTATGAAGAGAATGTAAGATTGTGAAGTGTTTTATTGACATTATTAGTTTTAGTTTAAAATGATAAACATCCAGTGATGCTCAATGATTAGTCAGGGTTGCCAAATTTGGCTCCTAGGCTGGCCTGAGATGAAAACCATTAACATTGCCATATTTCATTCATCATCCTCTTTCTTTCTCTTCAGCTTGACCTTCCTGCTTTGATATACATGTCTTTGCTCGCTCTGGCTATGCACTGCACAGTATAATATTTTTATATGTAGGTCTTTAATAAGACTAAAAGTGTGAGGACTGAGATACAGGGACAGCCTGAAGTGTACTGGTGAATATGCAAAACCTAAATAAATGCCATCATGTGAGTGTTAGTTTTTTTTAATATACTGACACATTTACGTTCTGTGGTCCTTTATGAAAATTATCCATGGGTTTTAATAGTAAAAGAGTAAAACATGTTTTTGAAATTGATTACAAGTGTATTACCATTTTTTTTTTACTAATAAATAACATGGTTAAGCTATGGTTACGGTAGCAAAAGCTGTTAATTTGTGATAAACAACCATAGTAAGCTTAAAAACTAATATCAACAATATTAAACATAATTTCACATAACAACCCTTCTTATTTTCAGTATAAAAAACTGAAGTAAAAATATTTAGTGATTAAGTTAATAATTATTATTATTTATGACTATAGAGGTGGAAGACTTTGAGGAAAGGGAGACTTTATCTCATCACGAGCCTCTCCAAGCAGTGAGACTGCATAGTAAATATAAAGAATTTCCATAGAAAGTGTTTGTTATAGATTTCTACTCTTTGCATCTGTCTCATATATCAAGTGTATCAATTTGCATGATACTTTTTCAGCTGTAAAGGCAAATTATTTACTGTCGGCTTATTGTTTTTGGTTTCTCACGTATCAGGAAATCCTCTATTGTTGAGAGTGAATCACTCACAGAGGAGTGTAGTGTGGACCGGTCGATCCACAGCCTGCCATCAGCCTCAGATTGAGGTGACCGATGGTGATGTGGAGAATCCAGGAGAGAGCGTCTCCCTGGAGCAGTCATCAGCTTCCCGTGAAGTGTGTGGCTGCACTTCATTTTTGTTCATATTAGTGAAAATTATACTAAAGTATAAACTTCTGTTGTTATGAATATCAAATGGTACTTTAACAAACCAGTCAGTGGTGTTTTATTTAACCTCTATGCTTTGTTCTCAGCAGCTTTTCTGTGGGTCACAGTGGAACCTGAAGAGTCCACATCCTCATCTTCTCCAGAAGAATCAAGGTGTTTCTCAATGTCAAGGAAGGATCCTCGGAAGCCAGAATTTCGAGGATGCTACGTCATCGACATCCGTCGAAAAATATCCCATATACAGGAAAGGATGCATATGTGTAGCCTTCACGCTCTTCGCACTCTGAAATCACCCACAATCCTATGCGCGCAGTGCCGAAAGCACATCTTATTATTACTGACATAATAATGCAATAACGTGCACTTGCTAGCCTGTTCCATTTATGTGTTCTCCGAATGCTAAGAGGAGCCTCGCCTTGCCTCTGAAGGAAGTAACTTGGAACGACCAGTCCTGCCTAGGAAGTACCCTTGACATTGAGAAACACCTTCAGTCTACACACCACAGGTGAGATTCTGTCAGCTTGTGTTTTCTTTAAAGATGTTGTATAGAGAGTATTGTGAATCTCTATCATCACAAAAGAGTCAAATAAATTAAATTATAGTTCAAGCCAGAGTGTTCAATAGTCTTACACTTTAATACATACATAACATAAGTTATGATAATGTGATTTCTAGGATAATATCATGGGGACGGAGACTAGTAGTCTTCACGAGAGGGCGGAGACTTTAGTCTTTGATTTAGTCCGTGTGTCTGGTTGCGGATACGTGTCTGCAGGCTTCCGGTAAGAACACCCGGATCTTCAGTTGTTTCATTGCATGAACATTATTTTGTTTTGTTCTCCTGTGATTAAGACACAGTGATCAGATACATAATTGTTAAAGAGCTGAGTTGGTTTAAAATGAAGATGTCCTTCGCTTACAGATTTAAGGTAGGGCTTACCCTGTTTAGGTTTGCCCAAACCTCACGGTTGGCTAGCTTGCACACTGGCAAGGGACACGATGGACAGGTGGATTCTTCGGCTACGAAGAGAAGAGCGGTGGGGTCTGAAGCTGATTGACAGGTTTATCGAAAGGTATGGGTAACTTTTTTTTGTGGGCGAGGTATCTGTTTGTCCCGTGGGGAAAAAATGTGTTGAACAGTTTAAAGTGTAAAGAGCAGTAACTTTAGTTTCTGGACTGGTGAATGTAAACCAGCGTCTGGAAAAGATTTAGGGCCAGATTTACTAAACGGGCCAAATTAATGTGAGGGCGCAATTCCCAAATAGCGCAGGTGGGAGTGGTAATATCTGCGGTTTATTTACTAAAAAGGCGCAAATTAAAAAACACAGACGCAGCAGCTGATTTTCTTAAGGTCCAGCGCAATCTCTACTAAAAGCAGCGCAAATTAGTTTAGGGTCGCAAATAGAAGCTGATGCTCCTGCAGGTGCGGGTGATCTGTTAACGCCTGATGCGCTTGAGTTCAGCACCACGGAAATCGCAGGTGAAAATGCGGGGTGTGAAATCCCAACTAACACGGCAAAGAAAAAATGAAGTTGTACAAGAAGTTTTAAAACACTGGGTATTGTGTGACTTCTCCTAGTGACTCCTCTTTTATTGCCTTCAGCAAATAAAAAATAATGCTTTGCAAACAGTATTTTTGAATAATATGTTCCTCTGGCCTTCTAAAACTGTTTTATGTGGAAAAAAATCTTTGCGCTCTCTGATCTCTGTGATTCGCCTCCTATGTCAGCAGCGGTCGCGGCCCTTTCGGGTGCAGGTGGTTTCTTTTTTTGTCTTTGAATAATGGCACAAATACCAGTGGTTTCACACATGCAAGCAACATGCAGGTGGGTCTTGTTGTGTGAATCATTTAAATACTCTTCCCCAATAAATTTTGCATCTGAAACTTCCAAAAATGTATATGCAATAAGGTCAATCACAAAAATAACTAGCCCACGCCTTTTCACGCTAATTGTCCACTGTAATAATCCCCACACTCATTATTTAATGCCAAAATTATGGTTTGCGCTGGCGCAAGCTGTTATTAAATCTGAACTTTAAAATGCTGCTACAGCATCTGTCAGAAATATATATATATATATATATATTTTTTTTTTTTGCACAATTGTAGTAACAGTAGTGAACTAGTACTGTAGATGTCATACAATTCATACTGATCTATCTGTGTAAACACTGAATGATAGATGTATTTTTTCTTTTTCAGGTTATAGTAATGCAGCTGTGCACCACCGGCGAATATGCACAACCCAAATAAATGCCATTATGTTCATAAACATGATGTGTTTTTAAATTCTTTGTTAAGTCTGTTCATTTAAACAGATAATCCACAGAGTAATGTGAGATCCGACTTGAACACGTGAGGTTTTGGCCGTGGAGCTGAAGCTCTGTGCATCTAGGCGGAGATTTCTTTACATGAACTTAACAGCAGTGTCTTAACCGCATACTGTACATCACAAGATGTCATCAACGCATGACAGGTAATAAGAAACATGTAAATGTGTATTAAAAATGAAACAAATGTGGCAGCGTGTTAAGACTTAAGCTTAATCAATTACAATAAAAAAACGTATTTTGCTACCGTATTTTTGAATAAAAAAAAAAATTCAATTTGTTTTTATACAAGTCAGTTTAACAATATGGTTTAGCCCGTCCTCATGTACTTGTTTAAATATTATCAGTCCAGTGAGTATTAGGTTTTTTTAATATACTGACACATTTAAGTTTTGTGGTTATGTGAAAATTATCCATGGGTAAAAGAGTAAAAACATGGTTTTGACATTGATTACCAGTGTATTACCATATTTACTAATAAATAATATGGTTAAGCTGTGGTTACTGTAGCAAAAGCTGTTAATTTGTGGTAAACCAGTGTAAGCCTAAGAATCTTTTATCTATTAAAAACTAATATCCACTATATTGAACATACAGTAGTTACCACACAACAACCTTTCTTATTCTCAGTATTTTGTTTCAAATGAAACAAACAAAAGTAAAAAATATTTAGTAATGGTAATAAATTATTAAATAAATTAAAATAATTCATTAAACAATTGACAATTTCTGTGTTTTTGATTGACCAGTGAGTTATGCATCACATATATCAGCATCGGTTACAAAGGAAAAAAGGGCCTTCTTTTGTCCTTCCGCACCTGCCCCATGCGGAGGTCTGTGCATACCACTGTTTAGATATATAAAATCATATCATTGTGCAGGTATTGTTTCCATTTATGTGGTTTGTTTTTTCTTTTTTTGTTGGTAGTGGGTATTTTCACTAAAGAGATGAAAGTGGGAAGTGAAACAGTTACTGGTGAGCAAAGAAAAGTTTGTGTCTTTCACAGGCATTTTATTGCTGAACAACAAACTAGATTGCAAAAGAAAAAATAAAATAGTTAATTACATCCATTTCTATTTTATATAAATAAAAAATAATAAATATGTTGACTATAATAACTGTAGCAACGCAGTGTATGAATGATGACATCATCATATTGAGAGCTATGATGTCGTGATTATTACATCAGAGTTCCGGCAGCTATATAAGCCAGCGCGCTCATCACAAAGTTGTGGGTTTATAGTTCGGTGTATGTTCGGTGTGGTTTTGGTAGTCGTCAGTGTTCAAGGCATTATATCTAGCGTGTTTATCATCTTGTTGTTGTTGTGTTAGAGGTGTTATTTGAGTTTCAAGTCATGAGTGTCGTCGTCATTTTAGGTGCAGGACGTCAGTGCCCTGATAAATTGATGAGGGCCTATTCTCATCTTGAAAACGGGTCGACGATCTTTTTATATAGAAAAGATCGTCCACTTGTTAGCATTCGACCGGATGTCCCGGCACCTCCTCAACCCACTGAGCCCTCCAACTCTGTGAGTAGCAGTGTGGAAAGCGATGCTTGCCCCTCGGAGCCTGCAGTCGCTACCAGTGCTGTTGCTCCACAGGTGGAGGAGGCGCTCATTGGGCGTGCGGTGCAGACATCCGAGGAGACATCATCTCTGAAGCCGCCATCAGCTCCTCCAAACAGTAAGACTTCATTTTTGTACAAATGTGGAAAATTATTCTAAAGTATAATCTTATGTTGTTATGAATTGGTACTTTAACAAACCTGTCAGTGTTTTTTTTATTTCATATCTCTCTGCTTTGTTCTCAGCAGCTTTTCCAACTAAGAATGATCTCTGGTACACAGTTCCAGAGCTTCAATTAGGGGAAGAGCGGGATGTGGAGGTTAGGCCGAAGTGGGCCAGACTGGCAGGATGCGGGAGTGAAAATCAGTAAGTTTTGCTAATTATTTCTGTTTCAGCCTTAAAGGACAAGTTTGGTATTTTACAATTAAAGCCCTGTTTTCAGATTGTTTATGGTGAAATAGAACGGTTTTGAATAAATGTATTAATAAATGTATTCTACCAATTAATGTTAAACGCAATATGTCATCTTTATAGTTTGAACTGTGGTTGTTTTTAAAAAGAATAATAAACAGCAGCTGCTTAATTCTTAAACATTTGCAGAAACAGTACTTACAGTTTTTACATATGTTTCTAGGTTTCCCACCGTATTTGCGAGTCCATCTGATTTAGATCAAGAGGACTTTCCAATGGAGAACCTCCCCTCACCTGCTCCTGTGTCTGCTCCAGTCTCTGAGGAGCCTCGGGTTGCGGCCCTCCCCTCACCTGCTCCTGTGTCTGCTCCAGTCCCTGAGGAGCCTCGGGTTGCGGCCCTCCCCTCACCTGCTCCTGTGTCTGCTCCAGTCCCTGAGGAGCCTCGGGTTGCGACATCCGAGGAGACATCATCTCTGAAGCCGCCATCAGCTCCTCCAAACGGTAAGACTTCATTTTTGTACAAATGTGGAAAATTATTCTAAAGTATAATCTTATGTTGTTACGAATTGGTACTTTAACAAACCTGTCAGTGTTTTTTTATTTCATATCTCTCTGCTTTGTTCTCAGCAGCTTTTCCAGCTAAGAATGATCTCTGGTACACAGTTCCACAGCTTCAATTAGGGGAAGAGCGGGATGTGGATGTTAGGCCGAAGTGGGCCAGACTGGCAGGGTGCGGGAGTGAAAATCAGTAAGTTTTGCTAATTATTTCTGTTTCAGCCTTAAAGGACAAGTTTGGTATTTTACACTTAAAGCCCTGTTTTCAGATTGTTTATGTTGAAATAGAACGGTTTTGAATTAATGTATTAATAAATGTATTCTACCAATTAATGTTAAACGCAATAGGTCATCTTTATAGTTTGAACTGTGGTTGTTTTTAAAAACAATAATAAACAGCAGCTGCTTAATTCTTAAACATTTGCAGAAACAGTACTTACAGTTTTTACATATGTTTCTAGGTTTCCCACCGTATTTGCGAGTCCATCTGATTTAGATCAAGAGGACTTTCCAATGGAGAACCTCCCCTCACCTGCTCCTGTGTCTGCTCCAGTCCCTGAGGAGCCTCGGGTTGCGGCCCTCCCCTCACCTGCTCCTGTGTCTCCTCCAGTCCCTGAGGAGCCTTGGGTTGCGGCCCTCCCCTCACCTGCTTCTGTGTCTGCTCCAGTCCCTGAGGAGCCTCGGGTTGTGGCCCTCCCCTCACCTGCTCCTGTGTCTGCTCCAGTGCCTGAGGAGCCTCGGGTTGCGGCCCTCCCCTCACCTGCTCCTGTGTCTGCTCCAGTCCCTGAGGAGCCTCGGGTTGCGGCCCTCCCCTCACCTGCTCCTGTGTCTGCTCCAGTCCCTGAGGAGCCTCAGGTTGCGGCCCTCCCCTCACCTGCTCCTGTGTCTGCTCCAGTCCCTGAGGAGCCTCGGGTTGCGACATCCGAGGAGACATCATCTCTGAAGCCACCATCAGCTCCTCCAAATGGTAAGACTTCATTTTTGTACAAATTTGGAAAATTATTCTAAAGTATAATCTTATGTTGTTATGAATTGGTACTTTAACAAACCTGTCAGTGTTTTTTTTATTTCATATCTCTCTGCTTTGTTCTCAGCAGCTTTTCCAACTAAGAATGATCTCTGGTACACAGTTCCAAAGCTTCAATTAGGGGAAGAGCGGGATGTGGATGTTAGGCCGAAGTGGGCCAGACTGGCAGGATGTGGGAGTGAAAATCAGTAAGTTTTGCTAATTATTTCTGTTTCAGCCTTAAAGGACAAGTTTGGTATTTTACACTTAAAGCCCTGTTTTCAGATGGTTTATGGTGAAATAGAACGGTTTTGAATTAATGTATTAATAAATGTATTCTACCGATTAATGTTAAACGCAATAGGTCATCTTTATAGTTTGAACTGTGGTTGTTTTTAAATACAATAATAAACAGCAGCTGCTTGATTCTTAAACATTTGCAGAAACAGTACTTACAGTTTTTACATATATTTCTAGGTTTCCCACCGTATTTGCGAGTCCATCTGATTTAGATCAAGAGGACTTTCAAATGGAGAACCCCCCCTCACCTGCTCCTGTGTCTGCTCCAGTCCCTGAGGAGCCTCGGGTTGCGGCCCTCCCCTCACCTGCTCCTGTGTCTGCTCCAGTCCCTGAGGAGCCTCGGGTTGCGGCACACCCCTCACCTGCTCATGTGTCTGCTACAGTCGATGAGGAGCCTCGGGTTGCGGCCCTCCCCTCACCTGCTCCTGTGTCTGCTCCAGTCCCTGAGGAGCCTCGGGTTGCGGGCCTCCTCTCACCTGCTTCTGTGTCTGCTCCAGTCCCTGAGGAGCCTCGGGTTGGGGCCCTCTCCTCACCTGCTCCTGTGTCTGCTCCAGTCCCTGAGGAGCCTCGGGTTGCGGCCCTCTCCTCACCTGCTCCTGTGTCTCCTCCAGTCCCTGAGGAGCCGCGGGTTGCGGCCCTCCGCTCCCCTGCTCCTGTGTCTGGTCCAGTCCCTGAGGAGCCTCGGGTTGCGGCCCTCCCCTCACCTGCTCCTGTGTCTGCTCCAGTCCCTGAGGAGCCTCGGGTTGCGGCCCTCCCCTCACCTGCTCCTGTGTCTGCCCCAGTCCTTGAGGAGCCTCGGGTTGCGGCCGTCCCCTCACCTGCTCCTGTGTCTGCTCCAGTCCCTGAGGAGCCTCGGGTTGCGGCCCTCCCCTCACCTGCTCCTGTGTCTGCTCCAGTCCCTGAGGAGCCTCGGGTTGCGGCCCTCCCTTCACCTGCTCCTGTGTCTGCCCCAGTCCCTGAGGAGCCTCCGGTTGCGGCCCTCCCCTCACCTGCTCCTGTGTCTGCTCCAGTCCCTGAGGAGCCTCGGGTTGCGGCCCTCCCCTCAACTGCTCCTGCGTCTGCTCCAGTCCCTGAGGAGCCTCGGGTTGCGACATCCGAGGAGACATCATCTCTGAAGCTGCCATCAGCTCCTCCAAACGGTAAGACTTAATTTTTGTACAAATGTGGAAAATTATACTAAAGTATAATCTTATGTTGTTATGAATTGGTACTTTAACAAACCTGTCAGTGTTTTTTATTTCATCTCTCTCTGCTTTGTTCTCAGCAGCTTTTCCAACTAAGAATGATCTCTGGTACACAGTTCCAAAGCTTCAATTAGGGGAAGAGCGGGATGTGGATGTTAGGCCGAAGTGGGCCAGACTGGCAGGATGTGGGAGTGAAAATCAGTAAGTTTTGCTAATTATTTCTGTTTCAGCCTTAAAGGACAAGTTTGATATTTTACACTTAAAGCCCTGTTTTCAGATGGTTTATGGTGAAATAAAACGGTTTTGAATTAATGTATTAATAAATGTATTCTACCGATTAATGTTAAACGCAATAGGTCATCTTTATAGTTTAAACTGTGGTTGTTTTTAAATACAATAATAAACAGCAGCTGCTTGATTCTTAAACATTTGCAGAAACAGTACTTACAGTTTTTACATATATTTCTAGGTTTCCCACCGTATTTGCGAGTCCATCTGATTTAGATCAAGAGGACTTTCAAATGGAGAACCCCCCCTCACCTGCTCCTGTGTCTGCTCCAGTCCCTGAGGAGCCTCGGGTTGCGGCCCTCCCCTCACCTGCTCCTGTGTCTGCTCCAGTCCCTGAGGAGCCTCGGGTGGCGGGCCGCGCCTCACCTGCTCCTGGGTCTGCTCCAGTCCCGGACGAGCCTCGGGTTGCGGCCCTCCCCTCACCTGCTCCTGTGTCTGCTCCCGTCCCTGACGAGCCTCGGGTTGGGGCCCTCGCCTCACCTGCTCCTGTGTCTGCTCCAGTCCCTGAGGAGCCTCGGGTTGCGGCCCTCTCCTCACCTGCTCCTGTGTCTGCTCCAGTCCCTGAGGAGCCTCGGGTTGCGGCCCTCCCCTCACCTGCTCCTGTGTCTGCTCCAGTCCCTGAGGAGCCTCGGGTTGCGGCCCTCCCCTCACCTGCTCCTGTGTCTGCTCCAGTCCCTGAGGAGCCTCGGGTTGCGGCCCTCCCCTCACCTGCTCCTGTGTCTGCCCCAGTCCCTGAGGAGCCTCGGGTTGCGGCCGTCCCCTCACCTGCTCCTGTGTCTGCTCCAGTCCCTGAGGAGCCTCGGGTTGCGGCCCTCCCCTCACCTGCTCCTGTGTCTGCTCCAGTCCCTGAGGAGCCTCGGGTTGCGGCCCTCCCCTCACCTGCTCCTGTGTCTGCCCCAGTCCCTGAGGAGCCTCGGGTTGCGGCCCTACCCTCAACTGCTCCTGCGTCTGCTCCAGTCCCTGAGGAGCCTCGGGTTGCGACATCCGAGGAGACATCATCTCTGAAGCTGCCATCAGCTCCTCCAAACGGTAAGACTTAATTTTTGTACAAATGTGGAAAATTATACTAAAGTATAATCTTATGTTGTTATGAATTGGTACTTTAACAAACCTGTCAGTGTTTTTTTATTTCATCTCTCTCTGCTTTGTTCTCAGCAGCTTTTCCAACTAAGAATGATCTCTGGTACACAGTTCCACTGTGTACCACAGATAAAAAGGATGTGGACTCTGATCTCTATCATCACAAAAGGGTAAAAAAGTACATTTCAATACAAACGAGTCTTACACTGTAATAAATACATGACCTGTTTGTGATGATAATGTGATTTCTAGGAGGATATCATGGAGACAGAGACTAGTCTCTCTGAAAGGGCGGAGACTTTAGTTTTCGATTTAGTGCGTTTGTCTGGTAGCGGAAGTGTGTCTGCAGAATTCCAGTAAGAACTCCCGACTCTTCAATAGTTTCATTGCATAAACATTATTTTGTTTTGTCTTCCTGTGATTAAGACACTGTTATCAGATGCATAATTGTTAGACAGCTGAGTTGGTTTATAATGATGATGTTCCTCTCTTACAGATTTAAGGTAGGGCTTACCCTGGTTAGGTTTGCCGAAACCTCACGGTTGGCTTGCAGACTGGCAAGAGAGACGATGGACAGGTGGATTTTTCGTCTCCAAAGAGAAGGGCGGTGGGGTAGGAAGCTAAAGGACCTCTCCAGGTTTATCGTAAGGTATGGGAAACTTATTTTTCTAAAAAAAAAAAAATTATTTGTTCAATTCAGCATTTTAAAGTGTAATGCGCAGTAACTGAAGTTTCAAGACTGGTGAATGTAAACCAGCATCTGGAAAAGATTTAAAATTCTCTTACAGCATCTGTCAGAATTTTATTTGACACACTGATAATAACAGTAATGAACTAGTACAGTAAATGTCATACAATTCATATTGATCAGAACAATCAGATTAATGCAATATTTAAAGAAAATATTTTTAATAAAATCAGTTTGGGCAAATGTATTCTACCAATTAATGTTAAACGCAATAGGTCATCTTTATAGTTTGAACTGTGGTTGTTTTTAAAAACAATAATTAACAGCAGATGCATAATTCTTAAACATTTGCAGAAACAGTACTTACAGTTTTACATATGTTTCTAGATTTCCCACCGTATTTGCGAGTCCATCTGATTTAGATCAAGAGGACTTTCCAATGGAGGACCTCTCCTTGGATGAAGAGAATGAGGACCACCCCTTACCTGTTCCTGTGGTTGCTCCAGTCCCTGAGGAGCCTCGGGTTGCGGCCCTCCCCTCACCTGCTCCTGTGTCTGCTCCAGTCCCTGAGGAGCCTCGGTTTGCGGCCCTCCCCTCACCTGCTCCTGTGTCTGCTCCAGTCCCTGAGGAGCCTCGGGTTGCGGCCCTCCCCTCACCTGCTCCTGTGTCTGCTCCAGTCCCTGAGGAGCCTCGGGTTTCGGCCCTCCACTCACCTGCTCCTGTGTCTGCTCCAGTCCCTGAGGAGCCTTGGGTTGTGGCCCTCCCCTCACCTGCTCCTGTGTCTGCTCCAGTCCCTGTGGAGCCTCGGGTTGCGACCCTCCACTCACCTGCTCCTGTGTCTGCTCCAGTCCCTGAGGAGCTTCGGGTTGCGGCCCTCCCCTCACCTGCTCCTGTGTCTGCTCCAGTCCCTGTGGAGCCTCGGGTTGCGGCCCTCCCCTCACCTGCTCCTGTGTCTGCTCCATTCCCTGAGGAGCCTCGGGTTGCGGCCCTCCCCTCACCTGCTCCTGTGTCTGCTCCAGTCCCTGAGGAGCCTCGGGTTGCGGCCCTCCCCTCACCTGCTCCTGTGTCTGCTCCATTCCCTGAGGAGCCTCGGGTTGCGGCCCTCCCCTCACCAATGTCTGCCCAGGTACAGGTACATTTTTATCAGAGCCATAAACACAAATATTGGCAATTTTATTGTAAAAAAAAGTTTTATATTCATGTTTTAAATTACTGTTTGTTTTATTTACAGCAAAATAATGAAGATGTTTTTGTGGATATGGAAGTTGATTACAACTCTGTACCTCAGTAAGTTTAACAACGTCTCTCCATTTTTCGTCTTTACCTTTTAAATATTACATGGGCTTCTTTAACATTAACAGTAGTTTGTTTATTTCCAAAAAGGTTTCTTACCGTACATTTCTATGTATTTATAGATCTTCACCTCCTCACGATTTGCCTGTCCGGCAGGCGGCTCCACTCCTGCCTTCCCCTAGGAAGCGCAGAGCTGGCCCCACACAGGTAGATTTATAACAGAGCCCTGAGAAAAAAAAATTTCAATTTCATTTTAAAAATCCTTTAATATACATGGATTAAATCTGTTTGTTTTAATTACAGCTTCAATTAGGGGAAGAGCGGGATGTGGATGTAAGGCCGAAGAGGGCCAGACTGGCAGGATGCGGGAGTGAAAATCAGTAAGTTTTGCTAATTATTTCTGTTTCAGCCTTAAAGGACAAGTTTGGTATTTTACACTTAAAGCCCTGTTTTCAGATTGTTTATTGTGAAATAGAACCGTTTTGAATTAATGTATTAATAAATGTATTCTACCAATTAATGTTAAACGCAATAGGTCATCTTTATAGTTTAAACTGTGGTTGTTTTTAAAAACAATAATAAACAGCAGCTGCTTGATTCTTAAACATTTGCAGAACCAGTACTTACAGTTTTTACATATGTTTCTAGGTTTCCCACCGTATTTGCAAGTCCATCTGATTTAGATCAAGAGGACTTTCCAATGGAGAACCTCCCCTCACCTGCTCCTGTGTCTGCTCCAGTCCCTGAGGAGCCTCGGGTTGCGGCCCTCCCCTCACCAATGTCTGCCCAGGTACAGGTACATTTTAATCAGAGCCATAAACACAAGTATTGCCAATTTTATTGTAAAAAAAAGTTTTATATTCATGTTTTAAATTACTGTTTGTTTTATTTACAGCAAAATAATGAAGATGTTTTTGAGGATATGGAAGTTGATTATAACTCTATACCTCAGTAAGTTTAACAACGTCTCTCCATTTTTCGTCTTTACCTTTTAAATATTACATGGGCTTCTTTAACATTAACAGTAGTTTGTTTGCAGAAACATTTTTTACAGTAAATTTGTATTTATTCATAGACAGTTTAAAAGCGTCTCTGCATTTTTTGCATTAATCTTTGTAATATTACATTTAGCTGTGTTTCATTTTGACTTTTTTTAGTGCTTGAATATTTCCAAAAAGGTTTCTTACCGTACATTTCTATGTATTTATAGATCTTCACCTCCTCACGATTTGCCTGTCCTGAAGGCGGCTCCACTCCTGCCTTCCCCTAGGAAGCGCAGAGCTGCCCCCACACAGGTAGATTTATAACAGAGCCCTGAGAAAAAAATTTCAATTTCATTTTAAAAATCCTTTAATATACATGGATTAAATCTGTTTGTTTTAATTACAGCTTCAATTAGGGGAAGAGCGGGATGTGGAGGTTAGGCCGAAGAGGGCCAGACTGGCAGGATGCAGGAGTGAAAATCAGTAAGTTTTGCTAATTATTTCTGTTTCAGCCTTAAAGGACAAGTTCGGTATTTTACACTTAAAGCCCTGTTTTCAGATTGTTTATGGTGAAATAGAACGGTTTTGACTGAAATTTCGACATATGCGGCTGCCCCGAGAATTTTCGGGTGTTTGTGTTTCACCTCCCAGCTCTACAATGGGTTTAATGGTGCACTGGAACAATCCTTCCTAAAATGCATTAAACTTTTGTTTACCAAGACGTGAAACTCACCGAGTGGTCAGGGGTGTTTACTGGTATGCTCACACAAAAATCGCTGCAAATTACGCATTCCAACAGGTTTTATCGTAGTTTTGTCCAACTCCATTGACTTGTATTAGATGTGCTGTGAGGTACGGTATTACTCCGCACCGGGAACTTTGTTTCTATTCTTGCAATTGGCAAAGGCGGATTATCGCCACCACCTGGGCTGGAGTGTCTATTATTCAAGCTCTAAGCGGAAGAATATATGGGTGTGAGGGGTTTGAAAAAAAAAGGTCCACAAGTTAACAACGAATGCTAAAACAGCTGTTGGAGGGCATCTTTTGCGGCGATTTTTGTGTGGGCCTATCGGTGAACGCCCCTGACCACTCGGTGGGTTTCGCGTCTTTGTAGACGGAAGTTTGGTGCGTTTTGGGAGGGATTGTTCCAGTGCACCTATAAACCCATTGTAAAGGTGGGAGGTGAAACAACGGGCACCCGGAGATTCTCGGGGCAGCCGCATATGTTGAAATTTCAGTCAAAAGCGTTCTCTTTCACCATAAACAATCTGAAAACAGGGTTTTAAGTGTAAAATACCGAACTTGTCCTTTAACCTTTATGCTATTAGAATTGTCAGTTTTGTTTCTTAAACACATATTTTCCCTGCTTGAATGTTTCTAGAAATGTTTATTACCGTACTCTTTTATGTATTTATAGATGTTCACCTCCTCATGCTCCGCCTGTCGGGCAGGTAATTTTCTTGCGACCTCCACCCCTGCGCGTCTCGAGGAAGCACTCTGCTCCTTTCTCGCAGGTAGATTTATAACAGAACCCTAAGAAAAATTTGTTTCAATTTAAAAGTCCTTTAATATACATTAATTTAATCTGTTCAGGGAGTGGAGGTTAGCCCCAAGAAAGCCAGACTGGCAGGATGCGAGAGTGAGAATCAGTAAGTTTTGCTAATTATTTCTGTTTCAGCTTTTGTGCTATTAGAATTTGCAGTTTTTTTGTTTAACAGTAATTTTTATGCTTGAATATGTGCAGTCTGCATGCCCAGCAGGCACCTCCTCCGGCACCTCCTCCTGCAGATGGGTCAGTTCAAATATTTTGGAAAAGACGAAGTGTACAAAAGCACATTTAATTCCCATCACAAGAGACAACAGGACACATCAAATAAAACTTGTTTTAATCAAATGTGTTTTTAAAGTCTATTGATTTAAACAGACAATCCACAGAATAATGTGAGATTTCCGACAAATTGAAACGTTACCTTTCTATTGCAGAATGACTTATGTGAGTGTATAAAGTTTGTGAGAAGGAGCTATTTTAACTCAACTAAACTGCAGAATAACTGGTGACTTATATATAACCTTTGTATAGCCTATGACAGTGGTTCTCAACTCCAGTCCTCGGGACCCACTGCTCTGCATATTGTGCATGTCTCCCTTATTTAACACACCTGATAAAGATCATCAACTCGTTAGGATAGATTCCATGAACTGAACTGAGTGTGTCAGATATGAGAGACATCCAAAATGGCAGAGCAGTGGATCCCGAGGACTGGAGTTGAGATTGAGAACCACTGGCCTATGATATAATGATGAAGCCGTTGCCTCTTTGTCTCTACTGTAAATGTGCCCCTCTCGCCATAGTGAGATTTCAATTAAGTAAGCTTTTATTGTCATATATGTGAGGACATACAGTGGAACAAAATGTTGTATCTCTCAGGACCATGGTGTTACAAATAGTGACATGAGGAAACAACACAGACGGTTTCAGCAGTAACAACATAAACAAACGGCTTTCTTGGAATAAACGTATCACAAAAAATCAATAACAATAGTGTAGTTTATTTCTGATAACAAGCAAAATAACAAGTAGATTACCTTAATCATAGCTAAAGTGTATCAAAACTACTCCGAGCTAATGTTACTGTATTAATGTATACAATTTTAACAGATCGGCTGCCAAACCTTCCTTCACACATAGCGGTGAGTGGTCGATGATCCCCGTTTTACAGGAAAGCAAAATATTTGCTATTTTTAACAAGATATCTGTTCCAGAGGTCAGTTTAGCCACCAGCCATAAACAAAACAGAGACTGGAAGTTAAGTTCTGTCCAGACGCATGACGGTGGCCACATCCGTGTGTCTGATGAAACTCACACAATCAACTTAATCAAAATAAACGTACCCCTACTTGGCTACTAGGTTATCTGACTTGCACATATAAATATATTGCAATAATCTAAACTATAATCTATCCTTTACATTATATATACAATGTACAAAACTTACAATATTCAACATATTTATAAAAACAATAGTGCAGTTACAAAGACATTGTGCATAAAGAGGGGAATGGCCACATAGATTTAATAATAAATGTATTTATAATAAAATTACTACTTTTATAAAAAATATATTATAAAAGTAATAATTATAATGGATAAAAGTTACCATTGCCACTAAAAACAACAATAAACCAATGTATTATTAACAAAATATTAATACGTAAAAAATATTTGAAAGATGCGAGATAAAAGGCTGTTGACTTAACGTTAATGTTTACAAACAAATGTCTACTTTTGCCAGCCTCACGTACGTGTGTTCAAGTTCCGTCATTTATAATTTTTTTTTTATAAAAATTAAAAATTATAATTACGCTCAGGGGAGCCAAGATGGTGGTACACTGTTAATGATTTTCCTGTATTTTTACAGTACGGTACTGGCAGCACGGTTGCCAGTAAGTTACTGTATTTTGGTTTTACTGTACTGTACTGTAATACAGTTTTACAGTATACAAACTAGTACTGTCTAGTTATAAAGCAGTACTTTACTGTATTTTTACAATATTTACTGTACGGTACAGTACGGTAATTTACTGTAATGTCTATATTGACCCATAAATACTAATTATTACTTATTACAGTTAATAGGATAATATATATATTATAGCTAGATATTTAGGTTTAAATCTATAGTTATTAATATGGTAAAAATGCTATCCATGACATGACATTATAAATTCAAAGGCAATCCAAGCAATGTTTGTATTAAAATTTTTATTTAAAAAACATTTAATTGAAACAAAACATGTTAAAACAAGATTTTAAACAATAATAAACATAAAAACAAGTTAAATAAAATAAAATCAACAAGTATAAACAAGTTTGGAGGCCCCTCCTGTAACAAATTTTACTTTGGCAATTAGAACACTGGTCCATATAGTTTGAAGTTTTCAGTTTAAAGTCCATCATCGACTAAAAGGTAACATTTCCCTGTGGTAAAAAGAACACTTGCCCATAGTTTTAAATATTTTATTTGAATTTCATTGACCACTGAAAATAAATGCATTAAACTGTGGCAGACAGACCACTGGCCTTTAGTTTGAAGTCGTCCATCAGGGACTGCATGAAGCTGTTCACATGGGGGTTAATGGCCACAGCTTTTCTCTGCATCAAATTCCTTGTCTTTTTATTGCTCCTAATTTGGATGTGCGTTTTTTCCCATCTTTGGGATTAATTCTGTCCAGAAACCTGTTAGAAATATTATAAACATTAAGTCAACAAATATAAGATAGAAAAATATTCTTAAAAAACTAAACTCAGCCCTGAATTTACTCCTATTCTGAAACCTTTTGCTCTTATTCTACTGTTCCACACCTAATTACATTAAAATACAGAAGATTCACTTACCTCTAAACAAACTCTTTCCTCAATGGACAGCATCCACATGGATCATGTAATGATTGAATGTCCTGAACAGAAAGTACAATTGTTACTGATTTGAATACAATCTTTTATTCTGTGTGGTCGTGTGACCGTGTTGTGTGTGGGAATTGTGTAACTGTAACTGAAACTGTAGTGGTAAAGTACAAACTTACCGATAATGTGTTTGGTGTGTATCTGGTATCACGGGTTGTGCCTCCACATCTGCCCTAACTCCTGAAAAGTGCAAGGACACTCAAGTAAACTACAAATAAAAAGTGATTAGCCACATTACTTTTACACGTGACAGCATTTAATATTGTATTCGAAAAAATACATGACTTGTATCTGTACATCCTGTAAGATTATCCATTTTACCCAATCCAGCTTACAAGCAATGGTAGAGCCTGTAAAAAAGACACATGTAACGAAATCTGTTAGTCATAGAAATAAGTAGACATTGTGAAGGAAATGGTGAAAGAAAGTTTAGTAACACTTTACTATAAAGGTTTATTCCTTAACATTTGTTAATGCCTTAGCTAACAATGAACATTTACAACATTAATAATATTTGATAATGTATTGTGCATTAACTAATGTGAACAGAGACAAATTGATTGATTTAAAAATTTATTAAGCGTTTAAATATATACACATCATATCTTTTTTGTTACAGCTTTAACGGCACAGTTTGCTCCACTCTGCTCTGTTGTTTGTTTATATGTTTTCTGTAAGTATTGACCACATCCATATATAACTATAGAATGTTAAAAAAACACTCTTATATTTATGGTGTGGCAGTGTGTGGTGGCAGAAAAACAGTGGAAATGAATGAGACACGAGTGAAACGAACAATACAACTTGTTGTGCTGTTGACTGTCAGAATAGGAATGCCAAAATAGACCGTCGTCGACACCATTTGAAGACAAACTTAGGTGTTTATGTTTGCAATAAGCCCTTAATCGGACAGACTTGAGTGATGAAATCATCTGGAAATCTTTTAATAATTTGAATAGAAAATAATTAGAGAAGATATCCGGTGTTCTGATATCCGGTGTTTCATCACGTTACGTTTATAATTTATTTAGAAAGATTAAAGATTTGAATGAGTTCATAATATCAATAATATTTCCATTTATTAAAGTTTTCATATTTTTTCATTTTCTATTACTTCTTTTTACCTTATATCTTAGCCTATGTCTTCTTCCTGTTTGTTCTAAATTATGATGTTTACTAATAAATAAGCATCACACACACACACACACACACACACACACACACGTTTTAGAACAAACACGTAGGCTATAAATATAAGGAAGAAATTGAAAACAGGAAAATTATGAAATATTTAATTAATGATATTATACAGAATACATAATAGTATTGCTCTTATAAGTACTTTAGCGATTCATACTGTAAAAATAATTGATTTACTAATAAAGAACAATACATATACATTACATACATGCACACACACATATCAGTAGCCAAGCCATTAAAACTTTTAATTTATTTTAAAAATAAACGTAACTTGGTGAAAATGTCATAAGAAACATTACACTTAAGAGAAATATGGGGAAACAGACTTCGGATCCATAAAAATCACAGTTTAATGCTAAAACACTTCTAATGCAGAACAGTCACTACTGCCACCAGTTGGGCAAAAAAGTTCATCTCTGTTTGCAAACACGCAAAAGGTCTATATATATATAGGCCTATATAAATATGGTCAATACCCACAGAAAACACATAAACAACAGAGCAAAGTAGAGCAAACTGCACCGCCAGACAAAAAAGATATGATGTACTTTACTATATTAAAATCTATATTAAAAAAAGATTGCAGATGATTATTTGTAACAGTGAAACATAACAGAAACACACTAAATTCATATTTAAAGGGATAGTTCACTTCAAAATCAAAACTCTGTCATCATTTACTGATCCTCATGTTGTTGTAAACCTGCATGAATTTCTCTCTTCTGACGAACACAAAAGAACACACCCCGAGAAATGATGGCAAACACACAGCAGCAGTAAGTGACCACAGACCTCCATAGTAGGAATAAAAAAATATGATGGAATTTAATGGGTACCGTCAACTGTGTGCTTACCATCATTTATCAAAATATTTTCTTAGTCATTTATCACAATACTTCCAAAATATTTTTTCCTACTATGGAAGTCAATGGTCACTTACTGCTGTGTGTTTACCATCATTTCTCAAAATATCTTCTTTTGTGTTCATCAGAAAAAAACAGAATACAGGTTGAGAACAACATGAAGATGACAGAATCTTAATCCCAAAGTGAACCATCCCTTCAATTATTTTTATAAAACACATTAAATGTTAATAGAATTATACATGATTTTTGAGGATACATCACTCGTATTACCTACCAAACACAATGAAACACATAGCAGCATTGTGAAGCAGTGTGACTTTGTTTATAAGGCATTTAGCTTCTTGCTGTTGCCCCCTAGTGTTACTCGTATTAGATAAAAAAGATATGATAAGTATATATTAAACTAGATGGCCACCAGTAATAAAATATTAAACCATTAAATCTATATTATTCAAACATTATACACAACTCATTAAAATATAAAAAGTTTACTAGTTATTATTAACAATTACCTACAGCAGAGTTATCAAAATCACTGTTGACTATATTCATGGAGTGTCCGAAAATGTAAAGAGAAACTGTAATTTCATCGATTTACCAGCAGGTGCCATTGAAATGAATGGGCTTCAGTGCTGCGTTTGGAACAATGGTTCACTACATGACACGCTGTTACTTCCGCATTCCATTCTTTACAACGGACGTCTATGTGAGTGTCGTAACTCTCTTATTATCGCTGCGTCCCAAACCGCCTACTTCCAAACTATATAGCAGGCAAAGAGCACGATAAGTAGTGCTCTTCGCCTACTATATAGTATGGAAGTATGCGGTCTGGGGGTCAAACCATTAAACAAACAGAGACGTTAAATTCCGCTCAGACGCATAATCGCGTCACCGTACCGCACGCGGGTCTAAATAAACAGTCTATATACACAGGGTGCGTTGAAAACCTTCCGAAGGGACGACATATAAATAGGTATGTTGCTAACTCCGCTGTCGCGGCTGACTTTTTGGTTCTGCTCAACGAAACTCAAGATTTTCTCAGGCGGCGCGCGGTGTTGTGGAAAATAATGTTTCTGTTGGTTTGTTGATGGTGAAATTTCTGAGTTTTAATTCTTAACATCACCGGAAGAAGCATAGGTACCTTCTCGTTTTCAGTCACCACCTTTTATGTTTACCTACTGGCCGTGCGAGCTCGCCAAAGTCTGTTGTTTGTAAAATCATCGCTGTTTTTACTGAAGTTGAGTAAAGACATTCTTGAAATTGTAAAGACATTTAGTTTAGTTGCTAAACTACAAGTGAACGAAATTTTAATAAATTTGAACGACTACCACAGGTGGTTTTACCTCTACCAAAATCTGCTTGAATGGTAAAGAATGGGACGCAGCCGTATAGCCATGTAGTAGATGTCTGTGTATATAGACTGAATAAAGAGTGTTATTTGGTGTAATTAGTGGTTTGTTTTTTAATATATCTGACTTTTCAGAAGTAGAATATGTAGAGGATATGGCAAACAGCTTATCCTGAAAGATTCAGGTCAATATCTTAAAAATTTACAAAGTTATAGCTAAAAAGTCATAATTTTCATGATTCGGTCACACATTTTCTTGAATTTTAATGGAAAACATGGGACCAAATAAAGTGAGGATTTTCGAGTTTCAAATGGCCAGTATTTTGTTATTCTTTAACCCATATACATGATCTTGGTCTCATTTAAAAGCTTTTTTCAAGCTCTTTCTATCTGAACAACTCGTTTTAGCATTTAACCATTTTGAAAATTTTAGCAACATACCTAATATAAACAATCGCTACGGATAAGAAAAATTACGTTGTTTTCATTACTTTGTTCGCCAAGTGTATTGTAATCAGTCACCGTATGAGACACACTTGCGCAACCCCATCTAGAGTTTATTTATCTAGAGTTTTCAAAGACAATAGGAGGGAGGATCACTTGGAGTTTGCCTACACACAAGTTCTTTACAGTGAAACTCCAGGCAGTAAGTATGCTGACAGGGCAATTTAATTTACTTTAAATATCAGATAAAGTGATCATTTTCTTTACAGATGATGCCTAGTAACATAAATTCTTCATGACAAAAAATATGAAAATTATGTTCGCAGTGTTACTGATAATAACCTAACAGTCGTTACGTTTTAAGTTAGGTTTAATTGGTGGCTTGATTGTAAAAAAAACTTCAAAAACATTGCATTAAGTGTTTTTGTAGAATTATATTACGCTTTTCAATGTGTACACACTTACTTAAGTAAATTCTGTCTGTGTTATTTGTGCCCCTCTTGAAAATCAGCAACAGCAGTGGTGTTCAAAGAACCAAATAAGCGAGATCATAATTAGCCAGATCTAAACATCTCGGATGTCTCATTTGCTCTCGGGTGTATTAAAGCGACGTACGAAGAACGGGCCCCAGTTCAACAAACTTTGAGGCAGAAGGCGAAACATCAGATCCTCGTTTCGCTTAAGCAGCACCAAATCCACAGGGTGTAGGGTGACCAGACGTCCCGAAAAATTCGGGACAGTCCCGAAATCTAAGCTGCTGTCCCGAATCCCGAATCCTGCTCTAATTGTCCCGAAAATCATACTGAAGCTAAATCTTAATCCGAATCCCGCTTTAATTTCCCCGAAATTATACTAAAGCAAAATCTTGAGTAGTAGTTGTGTGAAAAAACATGAGCGAGGAGGTTAAGTCATCCTGCAGCCAGCCCCCGCCGGCTGCCCATTGGCTGCAGCCACCCGCCGCCGGCTGCCCATTGGCTGCAGCCAGCCGCTGCCGGCTGCTCATTTGCTGCAGCATCTTGTTTTTATACTGTAGGCTCTCATTGTGCTGGCAGCATTTAAAACCACTGATTTATATAAATGACTGGATTGCGCATAGAACGCTTAACGTAACAGCGTGAGGTGAAGCCAGCGCAGAGTTCGACCCGCCATCTTGGTATACCCAACCGGCAGAGGGTGTCATTGACTTCCATTCAAAATCATGTTTTAAATTCACCCGCTTTACAGCGTATCAGTCACGCAAGATTATTTTTAGGATATGTGTACGTAAATTAACTGTTAATTCTGGTGTTATTTTCAATGTTTATGTTTTAATCGGGCAGGAAAATGGATTTATAAAAAACCGTTAAGGTGAGTGTGTCTGCTGCGTTCTGTTAATGACACGGGTATAAATAAAGTTTTTTTTTAAATTCAGCTACACGGTCAGCGTTATTTTTCTAAATAAGTTTAGGTAACTTGTAAGTTTAGATAACATAAAACCAGCAAATTATTGCATGAAAATACGGTACAAAGTATGATTATTTATATAGATTTCAGAATGAGCACGTTTGTCATTAATACTAAATGCTGCGGTCTGTCTGTCTGCTGATCTGATACTGTAATGAAGATGAATGTATAATAACTGATTAAAACTAAAATGTACAACTTTCAGTAAATAACTATGTACATGCTTAGGACGTTTGTGTTGTAATAATGTACAGGGTAACTTCAGATATAAAAACGAAGACTTGTAAAGTGATGTTTTATCATTAAAATCTGATCGCGTCCATTGATTTTATGGAATGTTTGGGTATACCAACATGGCGGCGCGGTGGCTTCACAGTTGTGACGTCATGCGCAATCCAGTCATTTATATAGATCAGTGGTTAAAACCTCCGCGAAATATGGTGACGTTGTATTGTTTCTATTAATTTATCTAATTCATCTATATGCACAAAGACAATAGGACCTTTTTGTTTTATAGAGTTGATTAAGAGAGCGAAAGTTGCAGTAACCGCGAGGACTGTTGAAAGTGCAGGCAGTGACAGTCAGTCGCGTGAAGGAGTCAGATTGGTCGAGGGCAGGCAAGGCACTTTGTTAAAAAAAATACTTCTATACGTATTATATAAATTTATACGCATATGTACTTATATTAATAAAAATAGGATTAGTTCAGTAACTTCAGTTTGAAATTCCTTATTTTTATTATAAAATACAGAAAACTATTATTGTATGAACTATTATTGTATAAAGTATAAAATACTATACGTATTATATAAATTTATTTATATACATATTTACTTATATTAATATGATTGATTCCGTTTGAAATTCATTATCTTTTATTATTAAATAAAATTAATAAATAAAACTATTATTGGATGAACCCCCCCCCCCCCGTCCCGTCCCGAATTTCAGCCAATCTCATCTGGTCACCCTAACAGGGTGCCCTTTGTTTGACATGCGACCTATAACCCACGCCCCTGTACGGGTACTCAGAAACACCTAAAGGAAGGAATAAAAAATAAAGAGGACAAAGACCACAGTAGGGTACGAAAGGAGATTGAAAAGTGAAAAGGACACTGTATTCAGGCATGTTTGATATTGAATTTAAAACCTGCTTGCCTTCTCACACACTCTGCTGAGCTCAACAGCAATGTCTACACCTGAATTTCCAATCACAACTCTCTTTCAATGGTAAAGATCAGGATCCCTATAATCCCAGCTGTGGAGAATTATTCCTGGGAATGTATCAACACCTGTAGGAAACAAAACAATTTATTAAATATATAAACTGTATTTTTTCTGATACTTGACATGTCTTAGCATTCACAACATGACCATATAACACATGCATACTTATGAAATTAAAACTTCTATTGCAGTCCTACAGACATTTATTACAGTTAAGTTACGGATAATGTAAATCTTATGAAACAGTTACACAAAAATAACATCAAACATCTACAGTGCAGTGTTGCAGTGTTATGTGACATATATTAAATATATCAGATGCACCTTTAAAGTCAGAGAGGGGTTTGTTAGGTTGTGTGTATTGTCCTGTACACACTAGAACACCATCAAACACGTGTTTCTCCTCTCGTCCATCTCTGTTCACGGTCACCACATCCCACTGACCAGAGGTAGAGAAATCCGGCCTCTGTCTCACACTGCTTACTGTAGTCTGAAACACATACGGATTGAATGTTAAACACCTTACTAGAAAAAGAGACTTCTGAACATGAATGTGCTTTTGAGATCAGCACTTTTTACAATGGCATGATGCTAAAAACTTTTAATTGAATATGTTTGAGCAGGCCGAAGTGTTCAGCGTACAGTCTTAAGTACTGCAGGAGCAGGGAGTTGTGCATGTAGTTTGGGAAATGATCCGGCATCGGGAAATCACTGAAGCACATAATCTGTGTTCACTACTAGAGAACGATAAATCCTGGTGCGTTCTGCCTCATGTGTCTCCTAAATGAACGTATAGGACACAGACAATCGGTTAGAGACATTCTAGTAAATGCATTTTTTCCATAGATATCATCACTGCTTTCGTAACACACCGGCTCCAGACCTTCATCCAAGCAACATTTGATGGAGACAAGCCCAGCATGGCCTGCTCCAATCACAGCAACACGCTTAGCCATGCTCCTCAGCAACACTGTCAGTACTGAATGATCACGATATACACAAAAACAAGAAATTATTCAAATGGTTTGGTGAGTCCAAACTGGCCAAGGTCTACCGAGTTAGTAAATCATTCACAACACAAAGACGGCTCCAAACTGGCAAATATTATGCGATATTCTTACCTTAGCTGATGATGGTTTTAGGTCTTTGATATTCAGAAATGCTAATGATTTCAAAGATGCTTTCTTCACCAATGGCCTCAGTCTGTTATGTAACCAGCAGAGTGTCTCAAATTTCACAAAAGAAGGTTTGTCTCAGCTGACACTGGTTCAGGGTGGATTTATCCGAAGAAAACTGAAAATGTTGGTTAAGTGTTAAAGATCTCAAGTGTGTTTAATCATTAGCCATTGTTACGGACCACCAATTGCACTATCATTGTATTTTCATAAACAGTGTTATGAAATCATTTAACTAGATCAGGGGTTTTCAAAGTCTAATACAGCAGGCCTTTCTACACAATCTACACAATGCCACCTCCCCCAATATAGAGTGCAGAAGTGAAAACATTTTAAATGCAGGTTAAAGGGGTGATGAATTGGCTGTTTTTATTGTTTTATACTGTGATCTGAGTCTGACGACTATTCTCCAACAATAATCTTGATCACTATTACGGATGCACAGGAATGCAGATGCAGAAAGCAGATGGTACAGGATCTTACATCTTACAGGAATGCAAACATTGTAATACTGTAGGCTACTATTTACTGAGAGATGCCCATTTATTCACACTGTTAATGTTTAGATTGACAATCACATTTATTTACAAGTTTAAAAAATATTCTGCTCACATGCAGAGTGTCTGTTTAACAAACAACAGAAGTCAAGACCGTATTTTATTCCCATATAATGTTAATCATAGTGATAGACGCAAATATAAACATTGATGTCAATATTATTTTTAACTAAGGATGTAGCGTTGTAAAACATTAGTTGGTCAAGTTTTATAGGCGTAAATATCATATGGGGGGGGGGCACAAACATTTCTCAAGAGTAATTTTTGAGGGGGCACAAAAAACACAGCCAGAATTGTAGCTACTTGTAAGTATAAATTTAAACAAAGGAAAGCCTAATATTCTTCTAAAAAACACTTTTTGCAATGTTTTTGAAGCTGTTTACAATCAGGCACTGATTATAATCTCTAACACAATCATCTGTAAAGAAAATAATCACTTTATCTGACATTTAAAATAAGTAAAATTGCTTGACAGCATATTTACTGCCTGGAGTTTCACTGTAAAGAACTTGTGTGTAATTCCAATCCAAAGTTATCCTCATATGCCCTATTCCCTTAAAATCAAAACACTTGATAAATAATCTGCGCAATTGTGCGGTGACTGACTAAAATACACTTGGTGAATAAAGTAATAAAGAACAATGTATGTTTTCTGTATCCGGACCGGAGCGACTGTTTATGTGGCGTTTCTTCGGAATGGGAAGTTTGCAATGCACCCTGGAAAAATAATAAAAAAGGAAACACAGGCAGTGGGCCAAAACACTGTGAGGAAAGGGAGGGGGAACTCAATGTTTTTAAATTCAAAACGCATTTTTACCCTGGTCCCTGTTTGCATTTGAGCTGTTTCACTGCTTGCTTACACATTTATTTACAGTGCATATGTTTATAGTTAGGCTATACTTACTTCACATGCACATCTCTCTGAAGTATGGGATTTTCGTTTTTGAAAATTATCTGTTTTTTATAGCCGTAAACAGTAAAAACATGTTTTGGCACGGAATACCATTGCATTTCCACTTTTACTAAATACACGGTAAAGCAATGGGTAGCAAACGCTGTTAATTTGTGGTAAACCATAGCCTAAACATTGATCTTTTATATTGAAAACTACTATCAACAATATTACATTTTCACATAATAACCTTCATTATTCTCAGTATTTTGTTTAAAAAAAATACATATTGTAAATTAATATTTAGGTAGCTAATTTTGATTGAATGTTGTGTTATGCATAACATTTTATTAGCGCTGGTTTACAAAGTATAAAGTCCCCCTTGGTCTGTGTACGCCACTTTTTAGACGTGGTCCCAACTTCCCCCTCTCTGCGTCCCGCATCTGCTGTTAAAAATAAAATAATAATATAAAAAGATTTTTATTTACTTTCGTTTTCGTACTTTCGTTTCATATTCGTTTAATTATTGATGTAAACGTTTGAGGAGCATGTCGCGTCTAAAAATAAAGGCGTTTTTTCCCAAAGCTTGAGAGGTTGCGCTCAAGTGGCATCTCCTGTTGCTACGCAACTGCTGCGCACTCCGTGAAGGCGAGGATAACGTAATCCGTGATCGGATTTTAATTGCTCATCTGCTCCTCACCTTTCCTAGTACTTTAGGTTGCCAACTGTCGCGCATTAGCCGGGACGTCCCGTATTTTGAGCCTAATTTACTTGTCCCCGTACGGGTGTCCTAACCCGGTTTTTGGACTGCAACGCTGATTTATTTAGTGACTGAAATGTGGCGCCACAAGAACCGAGCGGCAGATAACATAAAAATCCCGCGAGAGCGATTCGAGAAGTCATACAACGGAGACTGCTATTGAAGTGCTCTCGCGGTACTTTGACGTCGTCCAACTGTCGGTTGTTGCAGCGCCATTAGCAGCAACAGCAGTAGTGCTGATCACGAGACTTGAGAATGATCTCCGACACCTTTCATCCAATCACAATCAGTATACGATCAAGAGAGTCAAATAATAAGATTTCATGTTTTCTTTTTATATTATTTAGCTGTTTGTGCATGTATAAAATCTGCATAGTAACAAAACAAGTTCGTTCTCGCTGATCCAGAGACTAAAACGACTACGACTCAAACTGAAATGCCCCAAGGCATTTCCAACTCAACTAGGAAATTCTCGCGCTTATGATTTACAGACTGTAAGTTAAGTGTGTTTTAATTAATATATTTAATGTTGACTTTAATGTCAGTTTTAGTTTGTCACAAGATGTGTGTAAGATTAACATGAAGAGGACAACGTTTTTTTACACTTAAGTTAGTGCAGGAGCCACACGTGTTTTGTTTAGACAGATCTTGGGCACTCCACTTTTTTAAAATATATGCTTTTTTACGGCTCCCATAGAGTTAAACAATTGATTTTTACCGTTTTGGGAATCCATTCTCAGCCGATATCCTGGTCTGGCGGTATCACTTTTAGACCGTTATCGTCACGCTTAAACATCAAATGATCAAAGAGTTTCGATATTTTCCCTATTTAAAATATGACTCTTCTGTAGTTACATCGTGTAAGGTTACTAAGACCGACGGAAAATTAAAAGCTGTGATTTTTTTGGCCGATATGGCTAGGAACTATAGTCTCATTCCGGCGTAATAATCAAGAAACGTTGCTGCCACACATGCAGCTGGCGCAATGATATTATGCAGCGCCCGACGCACGTGCGTTATCACGTGCTGCGTCCGAAAACTCAAGGCAGTGACTCGTTGCCTCGCTGCCTCATGAGGAAATGACTTCGGAGGCATGAAGGTAGCTCAGAGAAAGACTTTCGGACACACTTCTAAGGCAGCGTGTTTGAAATTTAAACAGAGAGCGCCTTTGTGATAACTAATCCCATATATGACAACTGCAATACTAATTTCTCGCTAGAAATGCAATTAAAAGGTGTAAAAAGTGAAAATATACCTTTATTTACACTAAATTGGTGGTCCAGTCGCGTCCTTGGCCGCCATTTTATTTTTTCGAACTCGACCGGACTCGACCAATCACATTCTTAATGTACGTCCACGCATAGGTATCTCAGGAGACAGGAAGTAAACCAAACATTGAATTCGGACATGCCTTGATGCCTTGCTGCCTTGGAAAGCTGCCTCAGAAGGCAGCAATTTAGAGTTTTCGGACGCAGCCCACGGTTACTTGTCTGGTCGGAACTTTACTTCCGGTTTTGTGTTTGTTTAGTGGCCTGACTAACTGTTACTGGCTAAATGAACTCTGGAACAAATACCTCGTCAAAAATAACAAATGTTTTGGTTTCCTAAAGACAAGGGGAGATGGCAATCATAAATCACCACTATGTGAAGTGAGGTTTGGCAGCTGGTGTGTAGTTTAACATTCTAAACATTTTACACAGCAGCGTTAGCTCAGTGTCGTTTTTATATGTTTAAGCTATCCCAGCTAGCAAAAAGTCGTCTATTGGACGTTGAGTAGACGTAAACCTTCAACGTCTAATTTTGGTCCACTGAAGGTTGAAAATGAAAATTGAAAAGACGTCAAATTTGTCCAACTTTTCAATGTTGAAAACAGGTCGATTTTCAACGTCTAATTATGGTCCAGTGAAGGTTGAAAATAAAAATTGAAAAGACGTCAAATTTGTCCAACTTTTCAACGTTGAAAACAGGTCGATCTTCAACGTATAATTTTGGTCCGTTGAAGGTTGAAAATGAAAATTGAAAAGACGTCATATTCGTCCATCTTTTCAACGTTCAAATCAGGTCGATCTTCAACGTCTAATTTTGGTCCATATTAAACCATCTTTTCAATGTTGAAAACAGGACCACATTAACATTTATAAACTGAAACAAAGCTTTAAAGGGTTATAATAACTTTAATAAAACAGCACATTTTAAATAGTGCAAACAGTCAAGTAACAAACAGATTTCACAGTCTGCAATAAACAGGTCGGTCCAGTAACCAACACAGAGTGCAATAAACATATATCAACACAGATTTCAGAGTGCAGTAAACATAGATCAGTCCAACGCAATGAGCCAGAGGTTTTCAAAGCTGTCCTGGAGGACTACTAGTACTGCACAATTTGCATGTCTCCCTCATTAGACACACCTGGTTTAAATGTTCAGCTCATTAGTAGAGACTGCAAGACTTGAACTGGGTGTGTATGGTAACTGAATGAGGTGTGTCACAAAAGGGAAACATGCAAAATGTGCAGTACTAGTGGTCCTCCAGGACAGCTTTGAAAATCCCTGCTATGAGCAGTCCAGAGCTTTCTGTAATCTGGCGGTTGGTTGGGCTTCTCTCTGTGATGATGGGTGGAAGATTCGCGTCACATTCACACGCCTCTTCGCTGCTTCTTCTTTAAGTTTTTATGGCGGTTGGCAACTACCTTTAATGGTGCATTACCGCCACCTGGTGGGGTGGGGTAATTATATCATGAATCCTCATTGCACCTCAATCGCAGTTTCATATTTTTATAACTTTGACGTAATATGTAAAACTCTTTACATTTACTTAAGATAATTGTAGAAATGAGTGAAGAGTCCATGATAAATCCAAACCAGCCGTATTTATTACATAAACATCTGTAGTGTATATTCAATTTACAGCTTACACAGCCACAGGCAACAAACCGAAACTAAACATTTCAACCCGGCAGGGGAATATAAAACAGCGCCAACAGGACTCATGCGCACTTCCACTAGTACGGTGTCTCTCAGTGTCCATAGAGCACGCAAGCGCAATCATTAACAAGAATGATCTACAATAATAATAAACATGGTTTGGTAATTTGTATTCTCCGTTGTTTTAGCATGTATAACAGATTATCTAGCTGTCTTAGATTATGAGTTGAAAACGTGGTCAGTTGAAAACACGTAGTCAAACAGTCCAGCCAAAACTACTTAGTTGAAATCACGTCTTAACCAATCCAAGGCGGACCGACTTATTTTCAACCATATTTCAACATTGAAAGAGCGTAATTGTCTACTGGTAGATTATGAGTTGAAAACATGGTCAGTTGAAAACACGTAGTCAAACAGTCCAGCCAAAACTACTTAGTTGAAATCACGTTGTAAACCAGTCCAAGGCAGACCGACTTATTTTCAACCATATTTCAACGTTGAAAGACCGTAATTGTTTACTGGTAGATTATGAGTTGAAAACATGGTCAGTTGAAAACACGTAGTCAAACCGTCCAGCCAAAACTACTTAGTTGGAATCACGTCGTAAACCAGTCCAAGGCGGACCGACTTATTTTCAACCATATTTCAACGTTGAAAGACCGTAATTGTTTACTGGGATGAAATATAAACTACGGTAATCTACTTATTGTTTGTTTTGCTTGTTAATAGAAATAAACTACTCTAAAAGGAATTTGTTGTTATAGACCATTTTACTGTTTGTAAACAATGATGACGTGGCAGCGTATGCGCGCGCATTTTGGCAACGGAAGTATGGCAAGAATCAGCAGTGAAGCAACACAGACAGAGAAAGTTATTTTAAAAAGTTGACTATCAATTTTTCAACACAGCTACCAGATCCTATACTATAGTGGAGTGGATAGAAGGCGTTAGCAGATGGCCAAATATAAAGTGGGCAGATACATTTTGATGCTGGGGAACAACACCACTTTCATTGCCGTGGGCTGTAAAAGGGTCTATTGAATTAATTCTTAGCGGAGTTTACCGGAAGTTACGTGTGTTGCACAAAAGCCGTTTTTTATGTTGTTACTGCTGAAATCGTCTATAGAAATCGTCGTTATGTTCGGGCGCTGTATAATATCATTGATGTGACTGACTAATGAAAACAGTTACATGCTTGTAATTCATTTCTGATAAGAAAATTATATTATATCTTTTGTCCTTAATAAACACAGTAAACAATCTTCTATTTAATAAGTAAAGAAATATCCTGTAGGGGTCACACTGTAAGAAAGATTTCTATATTAACATTTGTTGACTGTGTTTATTTGTTGACTGTCTGTTTGTTTATATTTTCGCTCTGCATTACATGATCTTGATTTCTGCTCCGAGAACCTTTGGTGCCCATAACAGAGGTACAGTATAAGCAGTACAAGGTTTTATCCAATTGCTTCAGTGGGAAGTCATTTTATGAAGAGAATGTAAGATTGTGAAGTGTTTTATTGACATTATTAGTTTTAGTTTAAAATGATAAACATCCAGTGATGCTCAATGATTAGTCAGGGTTGCCAAATTTGGCTCCTAGGCTGGCCTGAGATGAAAACCATTAACATTGCCATATTTCATTCATCATCCTCTTTCTTTCTCTTCAGCTTGACCTTCCTGCTTTGATATACATGTCTTTGCTTGCTCTGGCTATGCACTGCACAGTATAATATTTTTATATGTAGGTCTTTAATAAGACTAAAAGTGTGAGGACTGAGATACAGGGACAGCCTGAAGTGTACTGGTGAATATGCAAAACCTAAATAAATGCCATCATGTGAGTGTTAGTTTTTTTTAATATACTGACACATTTACGTTCTGTGGTCCTTTATGAAAATTATCCATGGGTTTTAATAGTAAAAGAGTAAAACATGTTTTTGAAATTGATTACAAGTGTATTACCATTTTTTTTTTACTAATAAATAACATGGTTAAGCTATGGTTACCGTAGCAAAAGCTGTTAATTGGTGATAAACAACCATAGTAAGCTTAAAAACTAATATCAACAATATTAAACATAATTTTTCACATAACAATCCTTCTTATTTTCAGTATAAAAAACTGAAGTAAAAATATTTAGTGATTAAGTTAATAATTATTATTATTTATGACTATAGAGGTGGAAGACTTTGAGGAAAGGGAGACTTTATCTCATCACGAGCCTCTCCAAGCAGTGAGACTGCATAGTAAATATAAAGAATTTCCATAGAAAGTGTTTGTTATAGATTTCTACTCTTTGCATCTGTCTCATATATCAAGTGTATCAATTTGCATGATACTTTTTCAGCTGTAAAGGCAAATTATTTACTGTCGGCTTATTGTTTTTGTTTCTCACGTATCAGGAAATCCTCTATTGTTGAGAGTGAATCACTCACAGAGGAGTGTAGTGTGGACCGGTCGATCCACAGCCTGCCATCAGCCTCAGATTGAGGTGACCGATGGTGATGTGGAGAATCCAGGAGAGAGCGTCTCCCTGGAGCAGTCATCAGCTTCCCCTGAAGTGTGTGGCTGCACTTCATTTTTATTCATATTAGTGAAAATTATACTAAAGTATAAACTTCTGTTGTTATGAATATCAAATGGTACTTTAACAAACCAGTCAGTGGTGTTTTATTTAACCTCTATGCTTTGTTCTCAGCAGCTTTTCTGTGGGTCACAGTGGAACCTGAAGAGTCCACATCCTCATCTTCTCCAGAAGAATCAAGGTGTTTCTCAATGTCAAGGAAGGATCCTCGGAAGCCAGAATTTCGAGGATGCTACGTCATCGACATCCGTCGAAAAATATCCCATATACAGGAAAGTATGCATATGTGTAGCCTTCACGCTCTTCGCACTCTGAAATCACCCAGAATCCTATGCGCGCAGTGCCGAAAGCACATCTTATTACTGACGTAATAATGCAATAACGTGCACTTGCTAGCCTGTTCCATTTATGTGTTCTCCGAATGCTAAGAGGAGCCTCGCCTTGCCTCTGAAGGAAGTAACTTGGAACGACCAGTCCTGCCTAGGAAGTACCCTTGACATTGAGAAACACCTTCAGTCTACACACCACAGGTGAGATTCTGTCAGCTTGTGTTTTCTTAAAAGATGTTGTATAGAGAGTATTGTGAATCTCTATCATCACAAAAGAGTCAAATAAATTAAATTATAGTTCAAGCCAGAGTGTTCAATAGTCTTACACTTTAATACATACATAACATAAGTGATGATAATGTGATTTCTAGGATAATATCATGGGGACAGAGACTAGTAGTCTTCACGAGAGGGCGGAGACTTTAGTCTTTATTTTAGTCCGTGTGTCTGGTTGCGGATACGTGTCTGCAGGCTTCCGGTAAGAACACCCGGATCTTCAGTTGTTTCATTGCATGAACATTATTTTGTTTTGTTCTCCTGTGATTAAGACACAGTGATCAGATACATAATTGTTAAAGAGCTGAGTTGGTTTAAAATGAAGATGTCCTTCGCTTACAGATTTAAGGTAGGGCTTACCCTGTTTAGGTTTGCCCAAACCTCACGGTTGGCTAGCTTGCACACTGGCAAGGGACACGATGGACAGGTGGATTCTTCGGCTACGAAGAGAAGAGCGGTGGGGTCTGAAGCTGATTGACAGGTTTATCGAAAGGTATGGGTAACTTTTTTTTGTGGGCGAGGTATCTGTTTGTCCCGTGGGGAAAAAAATGTGTTGAACAGTTTAAAGTGTAAAGAGCAGTAACTTTAGTTTCTGGACTGGTGAATGTAAACCAGCGTCTGGAAAAGATTTAGGGCCAGATTTACTAAACGGGCCAAATTAATGTGAGGGCGCAATTCCCAAATAGCGCAGGTGGGAGTGGTAATATCTGCGGTTTATTTACTAAAAAGGCGCAAATTAAAAAACACAGACGCAGCAGCTGATTTTCTTAAGGTCCAGCGCAATCTCTACTAAAAGCAGCGCGAATTAGTTTAGGGTCGCAAATAGAAGCTGATGCTCCTGCAGGTGCGGGTGATCTGTTAACGCCTGATGCGCTTGAGTTCAGCACCACGGAAATCGCAGGTGAAAATGCGGGGTGTGAAATCCCAACTAACACGGCAAAGAAAAAATGAAGTTGTACAAGAAGTTTTAAAACACTGGGTATTGTGTGACTTCTCCTAGTGACTCCTCTTTTATTGCCTTCAGCAAATAAAAAATAATGCTTTGCAAACAGTATTTTTGAATAATATGTTCCTCTGGCCTTCTAAAACTGTTTTATGTGGAAAAAAATCTTTGCGCTCTCTGATCTCTGTGATTCGCCTCCTATATCAGCAACAATCGCAGCCCTTTCAAGTGCAAATGGTTTCTTTTTTTGTCTTTAAATAATGGCACAAATACCAGTAATTTCACACATGCAAACAACATGCAAGTAAATCTTGTTGTGTGAATCATTTAAATACTCTTCCCCAATAAATTTTGCATCTGAAACTTCCAAAAATGTATATGCAATAAGGTCAATCACAAAAATAACTAGCCCACGCCTTTTCACGCTAATTGTCCACTGTAATAATCCCCACACTCATTATTTAATGCCAAAATAATGGTTTGCGCTGGCGCAAGTTGTTATTAAATCTGAACTTTAAAATGCTGCTACAGCATCTGTCAGAAATATATATATATATATATATATTTTTTTTTTGCACAATTGTTGTAACAGTAGTGAACTAGTACTGTAGATGTCATACAATTCATACTGATCTATCTGTTTAAACACTGAATGATAGATGTATTTTTTCTTTTTCAGGTTATAGTAATGCAGCTGTGCACCACCGGCGAATATGCAAAACCCAAATAAATGCCATTATGTTCATAAACATGATGTGTTTTTAAATTCTTTGTTAAGTCTGTTCATTTAAACAGATAATCCACAGAGTAATGTGAGATCCGACTTGAACACGTGAGGTTTTGGCCGTGGAGCTGAAGCTCTGTGCATCTAGGTGGAGATTTCTTTACATGAACTTAACAGCAGTGTCTTAACCGCATACTGTACATCACAAGATGTCATCAACGCATGACAGGTAATAAGAAACATGTAAATGTGTATTAAAAATGAAACAAATGTGGCAGCGTGTTAAGACTTAAGCTTAATCAATTACAATAAAAAAACGTATTTTGCTACCGTATTTTTGAATAAAAAAAAAAATTCAATTTGTTTTTATACAAGTCAGTTTAACAATATGGTTTAGCCCGTCCTCATGTACTTGTTTAAATATTATCAGTCCAGTGAGTATTAGGTTTTTTTAATATACTGACACATTTAAGTTTTGTGGTTATGTGAAAATTATCCATGGGTAAAAGAGTAAAAACATGGTTTTGACATTGATTACCAGTGTATTACCATATTTACTAATAAATAATATGGTTAAGCTGTGGTTACTGTAGCAAAAGCTGTTAATTTGTGGTAAACCAGTGTAAGCCTAAGAATCTTTTATGTATTAAAAACTAATATCCACTATATTGAACATACAGTAGTTACCACACAACAACCTTTCTTATTCTCAGTATTTTGTTTCAAATGAAACAAACAAAAGTAAAAAATATTTAGTAATGGTAATAAATTATTAAATAAATTAAAATAATTCATTAAACAATTGACAATTTCTGTGTTTTTGATTGACCAGTGAGTTATGCATCACATATATCAGCATCGGTTACAAAGGAAAAAAGGGCCTTCTTTTGTCCTTCTGCACCTGCCCCATGCGGAGGTCTGTGCATACCACTGTTTAGATATATAAAATCATGTCATTGTGTAGGTATTGTTTCCATTTATGTGGTTTGTTTTTTCTTTTTTTGTTGGTAGTGGGTATTTTCACTAAAGAGATGAAAGTGGGAAGTGAAACAGTTACTGGTGAGCGAAGAAAAGTTTGTGTCTTTCACAGGCATTTTATTGCTGAACAACAAACTAGATTGCAAAAGAAAAAATAAAATAGTTCATTACATCCATTTCTATTTTATATAAATAAAAAATAATAAATATGTTGACTATAATAACTGTAGCAACGCAGTGTATGAATGATGACATCATCATATTGAGAGCTATGATGTCGTGATTATTACATCAGAGTTCCGGCAGCTATATAAGCCAGCGCGCTCATCACAAAGTTGTGGGTTTATAGTTCGGTGTATGTTCGGTGTGGTTTTGGTAGTCGTCAGTGTTCAAGGCATTATATCTAGCGTGTTTATCATCTTGTTGTTGTTGTGTTAGAGGTGTTATTTGAGTTTCAAGTCATGAGTGTCGTCGTCATTTTAGGTGCAGGACGTCAGTGCCCTGATAAATTGATGAGGGCCTATTCTCATCTTGAAAATGGGTCGACGATCTTTTTATATAGAAAAGATCGTCCACTTGTTAGCATTCGACCGGATGTCCCGGCACCTCCTCAACCCACTGGGCCCTCCAACTCTGTGAGTAGCAGTGTGGAAAGCGATGCTTGCCCCTCGGAGCCTGCAGTCGCTACCAGTGCTGTTGCTCCACAGGTGGAGGAGGCGCTCATTGGGCGTGCGGTGCAGACATCCGAGGAGACATCATCTCTGAAGCCGCCATCAGCTCCTCCAAACAGTAAGACTTCATTTTTGTACAAATGTGGAAAATTATACTAAAGTATAATCTTATGTTGTTATGAATTGGTACTTTAACAAACCTGTCAGTGTTTTTTTATTTCATCTCTCTCTGCTTTGTTCTCAGCAGCTTTTCCAGCTAAGAATGATCTCTGGTACACAGTTCCACAGCTTCAATTAGGGGAAGAGCGGGATGTGGAGGTTAGGCCGAAGTGGGCCAGACTGGCAGGATGCGGGAGTGAAAATCAGTAAGTTTTGCTAATTATTTCTGTTTCAGCCTTAAAGGACAAGTTTGGTATTTTACACTGAAAGCCCTGTTTTCAGATTGTTTATGGTGAAATAGAACGGTTTTGAATTAATGTATTAATAAATGTATTCTACCAATTAACTCTTTCACCGCCAGCGTTTTTAAAAAAGTTGCCAGCCAGCGCCAGTGTTTTTCATGATTTTCACCAAAGTTTAATGCCTTCCAGAAAATGTTCTACTTTGAATATATTAGGGCTGTCAATCTTCCTCTACTATCCCATTCGAATTTCATTCATTATTTTTTTTAATATTCGATTTATAATCGATTATTTAATGCTCAAATTTGACTTATTAATATTTACTATACCTATCTACACACGTTGTAAAAACGGGCTTATGCATTGCCAATGCCACTATGAGCTCGTATAGTTGACTTGTTTTAAATTATGTCCACTAGAACAGTGTTTCCCAACCCTGGTCCTCGGGCACCCCCTCCCAGAAAGTTTTAGATGTCTCCTTATTTAAAACACCTGATTCGACTCATCAGCCTCTTTCTAAAATGGTAAACATGTGTCTCTAACAAGCTGATGAGTTAAATCAGGTGTGTTAAATAAGGAGACATCTAAAACTTTCTGGGAGGGGGTGCCCGAGGACCAGGGTTGGGAAACACTGTTCTAGTGGACATAATTTAAAACTGCACTAGAAGACATTGCAGTATTACTAATAAACATGTAATTATTTAATAACAGGTGATAGTTTTCTTGCTAATTAATGATTAAGCTTAGACACAAAATTAACAAAGTTGTCAACTTTAATGAAACATTTAATTATCAACGCAGTTCTCTCTGTCCACGTATGAGGGTTGCGTAGATCGCATATTAGTAATACAATACTTACACACAGCACACACATCCCCTGGCCTCCAATTTCACTATTCTTTTTTCATTTAAACACACCTTAGAGGAAGTGTGATCTTGAACAGGTATTTTGTCACTGGTCGAAAAGACAAACGTATCCAAACAAATTAGCATTAAAGACATTCCCAAAACGGTCGTCCATAGGACTGAGAGCGGTTTTCTCCTGACACTGTCCTCTTCACCTTGGCTGCTCCGTTCTCGTCTTCCTCATAACCTTCCTCCGCAATCGCTATCAGCTCCGCTTTCTCTTTCTCACGTACCTCCTGCTGCTGGTCTTGTTTCAAATGAATTAGCCGATGGAAATGCGTGTCGAGGTTAGCTAGCGGTATTTAACAGCATAAATGCGTTAGATAGTGCACACATAAAAAATATTTTTAAATCTATTTTTTTTATCCCATTCGAACAGTAGTTTTAACATTCGATTAGTATTATTTTTTTTAATATTCGAATTATATTCGATTACTGAAATTCGTTTCAACAGCCCTAGAATATATAAACATACAGTATACCAAATGAAAGAACCGACCCTCTGCTTTCAAACAAAAAAAACCGTTTCTTCCTACCTTCAGTGGTTCTTTTGTAATCAGCTTTTGAATATGGGTAGGTTTCTGCAAAAACACCACATTTTGAGCAAAAAGCAGAGATAATTCCATTTTTGTGACGGACTTTTCATAGAGATCTCATTCAGAGCGATCTTTAAAACAGACACGGACATGCAGCTGCTTGCCATAGGGCAATACTTCAGGGTGTAAAAAGTTGCGGAAGGGCGCCACCTGGTGGATAATAGCGGTATTGCGGAAAGACGGAAAATCTCGTCATTGGCGGGGAAGCGTTTTCTCTTAATTGACGAGATATCTCGTCAATGGCTGGGAAAGAGTTAATGTTAAACGCAATAGGTCATCTTTATAGTTTGAACTGTGGTTGTTTTTAAAAACAATAATAAACAGCAGCTGCTTGATTCTTAAACATTTGCAGAAACAGTACTTACAGTTTTTACATATGTTTCTAGGTTTCCCACCGTATTTGCGAGTCCATCTGATTTAGATCAAGAGGACTTTCCAATGGAGAACCTCCCCTCACCTGCTCCTGTGTCTGCTCCAGTCCCTGAGGAGCCTCGGGTCGCGGCTCTTCCCATAACAGCTCCAGTGTCTGCTCCAGTCCCTGAGGAGCCTCAGGATGCGGCCCTCCCCTCACCTGCTGCTGTGTCTACTCCAGTCCCTGAGGAGCCTCGGGTTGCGGCCCTCCTCTCACCTGCTTCTGTGTCTGCTCCAGTCCCTGAGGAGCCTCCGGTCGCGCCCCTCCCCTCACCTGCTCCTGTGTCTGCTCCCGTCCCTGAGGATCCTCGGCTTGCGGCCCTCCCCTCACCTGCTCCTGTGTCTGCTCCAGTCCCTGAGGAGCCTCGGGTTGCGGCCCTCCCCTCACCTGCTCCTGTGTCTGCTCCAGTCCCTGAGGAGCCTCGGGTTGCGACATCCGAGGAGACATCATCTCTGAAGCCGCCATCAGCTCCTCCAAACGGTAAGACTTCATTTTTGTACAAATGTGGAAAATTATACTAAAGTATAATCTTATGTTGTTATGAATTGGTACTTTAACAAACCTGTCAGTGTTTTTTTATTTCATCTCTCTCTGCTTGGTTCTCAGCAGCTTTTCCAACTAAGAATGATCTCTGGTACACAGTTCCACAGCTTCAATTAGGGGAAGAGCGGGATGTGGAGGTTAGGCCGAAGTGGGCCAGACTGGCAGGATGCGGGAGTGAAAATCAGTAAGTTTTGCTAATTATTTCTGTTTCAGCCTTAAAGGACAAGTTTAGTATTTTACACTTAAAGCCCTGTTTTCAGATTGTTTATGGTGAAATAGAACGGTTTTGAATTAATGTATTAATAAATGTATTCTACCAATTAATGTTAAACGCAATAGGTCATCTTTATAGTTTGAACTGTGGTTGTTTTTAAAAACAATAATAAACAGCAGCTGCTTGATTCTTAAACATTTGCAGAAACAGTACTTACAGTTTTTACATATGTTTCTAGGTTTCCCACCGTATTTGCGAGTCCATCTGATTTAGATCAAGAGGACTTTCCAATGGAGAACCTCCCCTCACCTGCTCCTGTGTCTGCTCCAGTCCCTGAGGAGCCTCGGGATGCGGCCCTCCCCTCACCTGCTCCTGTGTCTGCTCCAGTCCCTGAGGAGCCTCGGGTTGCGGCCCTCCCCTCACCTGCTCCTGTGTCTGCTCCAGTCCCTGAGGAGCCTCGGGTTGCGGCCCTCCCCTCACCTGCTCCTGTGTCTGCTCCAGTCCCTGAGGAGCCTCGGGTTGCGGCCCTCCCCTCACCTGCTCCTGTGTCTGCTCCAGTCCCTGAGGAGCCTCGGGTTGTGGCCCTCCCCTCACCTGCTTCTGTGTCTTCTCAATTCACTGAGGAGACTCGGGTTGCGGCCCTCTCCTCACCTGCTCCTGTGTCTGCTCCAGTCCCTGAGGAGCCTCGGGTTGCGGCCCTCCCCTCACCTGCTCCTGTGTCTGCTCCAGTCCCTGAGGAGCCTCGGGTTGCGGCCCTCCCCTCACCTGCTTCTGTGTCTGCTCCAGTCCCTGAGGAGACTCGGGTTGCGGCCCTCTCCTCACCTGCTCCTGTGTCTGCTCCAGTCCCTGAGGAGCCTCGGGTTGCGGCCCTCCCCTTACCTGCTCCTGTGTCTGCTTCAGTCCCTGAGGAGCCTCGGGTTGCGACATCCGAGGAGACATCATCTCTGAAGCCGCCATCAGCTCCTACAAACGGTAAGACTTCATTTTTGTACAAATGTGGAAAATTATTCTAAAGTATAATCTTATGTTGTTATGAATTGGTACTTTAACAAACCTGTCAGTGTTTTTTTATTTCATATCTCTCTGCTTTGTTCTCAGCAGCTTTTCCAACTAAGAATGATCTCTGGTACACAGTTCCACAGCTTCAATTAGGGGAAGAGCGGGATGTGGAGGTTAGGCCGAAGTGGGCCAGACTGGCAGGATGCGGGAGTGAAAATCAGTAAGTTTTGCTAATTATTTCTGTTTCAGCCTTAAAGGACAAGTTTGGTATTTTACACTTAAAGCCCTGTTTTCAGATTGTTTATGGTGAAATAGAACGGTTTTGAATTAATGTATTAATAAGTGTATTCTACCAATTAATGTTAAATGCAATAGGTCATCTTTATAGTTTGAACTGTGGTTGTTTTTAAAAACAATAATAAACAGCAGCTGCTTGATTCTTAAACATTTGCAGAAACAGTACTTACAGTTTTTACATATGTTTCTAGGTTTCCCACCGTATTTGCGAGTCCATCTGATTTAGATCAAGAGGACTTTCAAATGGAGAACCCCCCCTCACCTGCTCCTGTGTCTGCTCCAGTCCCTGAGGAGCCTCGGGTTGCGGCCTTCCCCTCACCTGCTCCTGTGTCTGCTCCAGTCCCTGAGGAGCCTCGGGTTGCGGCCCTCCCCTCACCTGCTCCTGTGTCTGCTCCAGTCCCTGAGGAGCCTCGGGTTGCGGCCCTCCCCTCACCTGCTCCTGTGTCTGCTCCAGTCCCTGAGGAGCCTCGGGTTGCGGCCCTCCCCTCACCTGCTTCTTTGTCTGATCCAGTCCATGAGGAGCCTCTGGTTGAGTCCTTCCCCTCACCTGCTCCTGTGTCTGCTCCAGTCCCTGAGGAGCCTCGGGTTGCGGACCTCTCCTCACCTGCTCCTGTGTCTGCTCCAGTCCCTGAGGAGCCTCGGGTTGCGGCCCTTCCCTCACCTGCTCCTGTGTCTGCTCCAGTCCCTGAGGAGCCTCGGGTTGCGGCCCTCCCCTCACTTGCTCGTGTGTCTGCTTTAGTTCCTGAGGAGCGTCGGGTGGAGTCCCTCCCCTCACCTGCTCCTGTGTCTGCTCCAGTCCCTGAGGAGCCTCGGGTTGCGGCCCTCCCCTCACCTGCTCTTGTGTCTGCTCCAGTCCCTGAGGAGCCTCGGGTTGCGGCCCTCCCCTCACCTGCTCCTGTGTCTGCTCCAGTCCCTGAGGAGCCTCGGGTTGCGACATCCGAGGAGACATCATCTCTGAAGCCGCCATCAGCTCCTCCAAACGGTAAGACTTAATTTTTGTACAAATGTGGAAAATTATACTAAAGTATAATCTTATGTTGTTATGAATTGGTACTTTAACAAACCTGTCAGTGTTTTTTTTCATCTCTCTCTGCTTTGTTCTCAGCAGCTTTTCCAACTAAGAATGATCTCTGGTACACAGTTCCACTGTGTACCACAGATAAAGAGGATGTGGACTCTGATCTCTATCATCACAAAAGGGTAAGAAGTACATTTCAATACAAACGAGTCTTACACTGTAATAAATACATGACCTGTTTGTGATGATAATGTGATTTCTAGGAGGATATCATGGAGACAGAGACTAGTCTCTCTGAAAGGGCGGAGACTTTAGTTTTCGATTTAGTCCGTTTGTCTGGTAGCGGAAGTGTGTCTGCAGAATTCCAGTAAGATCTCCTGGCTCTTCAATAGTTTCATTGCATAAACTTTATTTTGTTTTGTCTTCCTGTGATTAAGACACTGTTATCAGATGCATAATTGTTAGACAGCTGAGTTGGTTTATAAGATGATGTTCCTCTCTTACAGATTTAAGGTAGGGCTTACCCTGGTTAGGTTTGCCGAAACCTCACGGTTGGCTTGCAGACTGGCAAGGGAGACGATGGACAGGTGGATTTTTCAGCTCCAAAGAGAAGGGCGGTGGGGTAGGAAGCTAAAGGACCTCTCCAGGTTTATCGTAAGGTATGGGAAACTTATTTTTCTAAAAAAAATGTATTTGTTCAATTCAGCATTTTAAAGTGTAATGCGCAGTAACTGAAGTTTCAAGACTGGTGAATGTAAACCAGCATCTGGAAAAGATTTAAAATTCTCCTACAGCATCTGTCAGAATTTTATTTGACACACTGATAATAACAGTAATGAACTAGTACAGTAAATGTCATACAATTCATATTGATCAGAACAATCAGATTAATGCAATATTTAAAGAAAATATTTTTAATGAAATCAGTTTGGGCAAATGTATTCTACCAATTAATGTTAAACGCAATAGGTCATCTTTATAGTTTGAACTGTGGTTGTTTTTAAAAACAATAATTAACAGCAGATGCTTAATTCTTAAACATTTGCAGAAACAGTACTTACAGTTTTTACATATGTTTTTAGATTTCCCACCGTATTTGCGAGTCGATCTGATTTAGATCAAGAGGACTTTCCAATGGAGGACCTCTCCTTGGATGAAGAGAATGAGGACCACCCCTTACCTGTTCCTGTGGTTGCTCCAGTCCCTGAGGAGCCTCGGGTTGCGGCCCTCCCCTCACCTGCTCCTGTGTCTGCTCCAGTCCCTGAGGAGCCTCGGGTTGCGGCCCTCCCCTCACCTTCTCCTGTGTCTGCTCCAGTCCCTGAGGAGCCTCGGGTTGCGGCCCTCCCCTCACCTGCTCCTGGGTTTGCTCCAGTCCCTGAGGAGCCTCGGGTTGCGGCCCTCCTCTCACCTGCTCCTGTGTCTGCTCCAGTCCCTGAGGAGCCTCGGGTTGCGGCCCTCCCCTCACCTGCTCCTGTGTCTGCTCCAGTCCCTGAGGAGCCTCGGGTTGCGGCCCTCCCCTCACCTGCTCCTGTGTCTGCTCCAGTCCCTGAGGAGCCTCGGGTTGCGGCCCTCCCCTCACCTGCTCCTGTGTCTGCTCCAGTCCCTGAGGAGCCTCGGGTTGCGGCCCTCCCCTCACCTGCTCCTGTGTCTGCTCCAGTCCCTGAGGAGCCTCGGGTTGCGGCCCTCCCCTCACCTGATCCTGTGTCTGCTTGAGTCCCTGTGGATCCTCGTGGTTCGGCCGTTCTCTCACCTGCTCCTGTGTCTGCTCCAGTCCCTGTGGAGCCTCGGGTTGCGGCCCTCCCCTCACCTGCTCCTGTGTCTGCTCCCGTCCCTGAGGAGCCTCGGGTTGCGGCCCTCCCCTCACCTGCTCCTGTGTCTGCTCCAGTCCCTGAGGAGCCTCGGGTTGCGGCCCTCCCCTCACCTGCTCCTGTGTCTGCTCCAGTCCCTGAGGAGCCTCGGGTTGCGACCCTCCCCTCACCTGCTCCTGTGTGTGCTCCAGTCCCTGAGGAGCCTCGGGTTGCGGCCCTCCCCTCACCTGCTCCTGTGTCTGCTCCAGTCCCTGAGGAGCCTCGGGTTGCGGCCCTCCCCTCACCTGCTCCTGTGTCTGCTCCAGTCCCTGAGGAGCCTCGGGTTGCGGCCCTCCCCTCACCTGCTCCTGTGTCTGCTCCAGTCCCTGAGGAGCCTCGGTTTGTGGTCCTTCTCTCACCTGCTCCTGTGTCTGCTCCAGTCCCTGAGGAGCCTCGGGTTGCGGCCCTCCCCTCACCAATGTCTGCCCAGGTACAGGTACATTTTTATCAGAGCCATAAACACAATTATTGCCCATTTTATTGTAAAAAAAGTTTTATATTCATGTTTTAAATTACTGTTTGTTTTATTTACAGCAAAATAATGAAGATGTTTTTGTGGATATGGAAGTTGATTACAACTCTATACCTCAGTAAGTTAAACAACGTCTCTCCATTTTTCGTCTTTACCTTTTAAATATTACATGGGCTTCTTTTAAAGAAAATGTTTTTGATGAAATCAGTTTGGGCAAATGTATTCTCCCAATTAATGTTAAACGCAATAGGTCATCTTTATAGTTTGAACTGTGGTTGTTTTAAAAAAAAATAATAAACAGCAGCTGCTTAATTCTTAAACATTTGCAGAAACAGTACTTACAGTTTTTACATATGTTTCTAGGTTTCCCACTGTATTTGCGAGTCCATCTGATTTAGATCAAGAGGACTTTCCAATGAAGGACCTCTCCTTGGATGAAGAGAATGAGGACCACCCCTTACCTGTTCCTGTGGTTGCTCCAGTCCCTGAGGAGCCTCGGGTTGCGGCCCTCCCCTTACCAATGTCTGCCCAGGTACAGGTAAATCTTTATTAGAGCCATAAACACAAGTATTGCCTATTTTATTGTAAAAAAAAGTTTTATATTCATGTTTTAAATTACTGTTTGTTTTATTTACAGCAAAATAATGAAGATGTTTTTGTGGATATGGAAGTTGATTACAACTCTATACCTCAGTAAGTTTAACAACGTCTCTCCATTTTTTCTCTTTATCTTTTAAATATTACATGGGCTTCTTTTAAAGAAAATGTTTTTGATGAAATCAGTTTGGGCAAATGTATTCTCCCAATTAATGTTAAACGCAATAGGTCATCTTTATAGTTTGAACTGTGGTTGTTTTTAAAAAAAAAATAAACAGCAGCTGCTTAATTCTTAAACATTTGCAGAAACAGTACTTACAGTTTTTACATATGTTTCTAGGTTTCCCACTGTATTTGCGAGTCCATCTGATTTAGATCAAGAGGACTTTCCAATGTAGGACCTCTCCTTGGATTAAGAGAATGAGGACCACCCCTTACCTGTTCCTGTGGTTGCTCCAGTTCCTGAGGAGCCTCGGGTTGCGGCCCTCCCCTCACCAACGTCTGCCCAGGTACAGGTACATTTTTATCAGAGCCATAAACACAAGTATTGCCAATTTTATTGTAAAAAAGTTTTATATTCATGTTTTAAATTACCGTTTGTTTTATTTACAGCAAAATAATGAAGATGTTTTTGAGGATATGGAAGTTGATTATAACTCTATACCTCAGTAAGTTTAACAACGTCTCTACATTTTTCGTCTTTACCTTTTAAATATTACATGGGCTTCTTTAACATTAACAGTAGTTTGTTTGCAGAAACATTTCTTACTGTAAATTTATATTTATTCATAGACAGTTTAAAAGCGTCTCTGCATTTTTTGCATTAATCTTTGTAATATTACATTTAGCTGTGTTTCATTTGGACTTTTTTAGTGCTTGAATATTTCCAAAAAGGTTTCTTACCGTACATTTCTATGTAATTATAGATCGTCACCTCCTCACGATTTGCCTGTCCGGCAGGCGGCTCCACTCCTGCCTTCCTTTAGGAAGCGCCGAGCTGCCCCCACACAGGTAGATTTAAAACAGAGCCCTGAGAATTTTTTTTTTCATTTTCCATTTAAAAATCCTTTAATATACATGGATTAAATCTGTTTGTTTTAATTACAGCTTCAATTAGGGGAAGAGCGGGATGTGGAGGTTAGGCTGAAGAGGGCCAGACTGACAGGATGCGGGAGTGAAAATCAGTAAGTTTTGCTAATTATTTCTGTTTCAGCCTTAAAGGACAAGTTTGGTATTTTACACTTAAAGCCCTGTTTTCAGATTGTTTATGGTGAAATAGAACCGTTTTGAATTAATGTATTAATAAATGTATTCTACCAATTAATGTTAAACACAATAGGTCATCTTTATAGTTTGAACTGTGGTTGTTTTTAAAAACAATAATAAACAGCAGCTGCTTAATTCTTAAACATTTGCAGAAACAGTACTTACAGTTTTTACATATGTTTCTAGGTTTCCCACCGTATTTGCGAGTCCATCTGATTTAGATCAAGAGGACTTTCCAATGGAGAACCTCCCCTCACCTGCTCCTGTGTCTGCTCCAGTCCCTGAGGAGCCTCGGGTTGCGGCCCTCCCCTCACCTGCTCCTGTGTCTGCTCCAGTCCCTGAGGAGCCTCGGGTTGCGGCCCTCCCCTCACCTGCTCCTGTGTCTGCTCCAGTCCCTGAGGAGCCTCGGGTTGCGGCCCTCCACTCACCTGCTCCTGTGTCTGCGCCAGTCCCTGAGGAGCCCTGGGTTGAGGCCCTCCCCTCATTTGCTCCTGTGTCTGCTCCAGTCCCTGTGGAGCCTGGGGTTGCGGCCCTCCCCTCACCTGCTCCTGTGTCTGCTCCAGTCCCTGAGGAGCCTCCGGTTGCGGCCCTCCACTCACCTGCTCCTCTGTCTGCTCCAGTCCCTGAGGAGCCTTGGGTTGTGGCCCTCCCCTCACCTGCTCCTGTGTCTGCTCCAGTCCCTGTGGAGCCTCGGGTTGCGGCCCTCCACTCACCTGCTCCTGTGTCTGCTCCAGTCCCTGAGGAGCCTTGGGTTGCGGCCCTCCCCTCACCTGCTCCTGTGTCTGCTCCAGTTCCTGTGGAGCCTCTGGTTGTGGCCCTCCCCTCACCTGCTCCTGTGTCTGCTCCATTCCCTGAGGAGCCTCGGGTTGCTGCCCTCCCCTCACCTGCTCCTGTGTCTGCTCCAGTCCCTGAGGAGCCTCGGGTTGCGGCCCTCCCCTCACCTGATCCTGTGTCTGCTCCATTCCCTGAGGAGCCTCAGGTTGCGGCCCTCCCCTCACCTGCTCCTGTGTCTGCTCCAGTCCCTGATGAGCCTCGGGTTGCGGCCCTCCACTCACCTGCTCCTGTGTCTGCTCCATTCCCTGAGGAGCCTCGGGTTGCGGCCCTCCCCTCACCAATGTCTGCCCAGGTACAGGTACATTTTAATCAGAGCCATAAACACAAGTATTGCCAATTTTATTGTAAAAAAAAAGTTTATATTCATGTTTTAAATTACTGTTTGTTTTATTTACAGCAAAATAATGAAGATGTTTTTGTGGATATGGAAGTTTATTACAACTCTGTACCTCAGTAAGTTTAACAACGTCTCTCCATTTTTCGTCTTTACCTTTTAAATATTACATGGGCTTCTTTAACATTAACAGTAGTTTGTTTGCAGAAACATTTTTTACAGTAAATTTGTATTTATTCATAGACAGTTTAAAAACGTCTCTGCATTTTTTGCATTAATCTTTGTCATATTACATTTAGCTGTGTTTCATTTTGACTTTTTTTAGTGCTTGAATATTTCCAAAAAGGTTTCTTACCGTACATTTCTATGTATTTATAGATCTTCACCTCCTCACGATTTGCCTGTCCGGCAGGCGGCTCCACTCCTGCCTTCCTTTAGGAAGCGCAAAGCTGGCCCCACACAGGTAGATTTATAACAGAGCCCTGAGAATTTTTTTTTTCAATTTCATTTTAAAAATCCTTTAATATACATGGATTAAATCTGTTTGTTTTAATTACAGCTTCAATTAGGGGAAGAGCGGGATGTGGAGGTTAGGCCGAAGAGGGCCAGACTGGCAGGATGCGGGAGTGAAAATCAGTAAGTTTTGCTAATTATTTCTGTTTCAGCCTTAAAGGACAAGTTTGGTATTTTACACTTAAAGCCCTGTTTTCAGATTGTTTATGGTGAAATAGAACCATTTTGAATTAATGTATTAAATGTATTCTACCAATTAATGTTAAACGCAATAGGTCATCTTTATAGTTTGAACTGTGGTTGTTTTTAAAAACAATAATAAACAGCAGCTGCTTGATTCTTAAACATTTGCAGAAACAGTACTTACAGTTTTTACATATGTTATTAGGTTTCCCACCGTATTTGCGAGTCCATCTGATTTAGATCAAGAGGACTTTCCAATGGAGAACCTCCCCTCACCTGCTCCTGTGTCTGCTCCATTCCCTGAGGAGCCTCGGGTTGCGGCCCTCCCCTCACCTGCTCCTGTGTCTGCTCCAGTCCCTGAGGAGCCTCGGGTTGCGGCCCTCCCCTCACCTGATCCTGTGTCTGCTCCATTCCCTGAGGAGCCTCGGGTTGCGGCCCTCCCCTCACCTGCTCCTGTGTCTGCTCCAGTCCCTGAGGAGCCTCGGGTTGCGGCCCTCCTCTCACCTGATCCTGTGTCTGCTCCAGTCCCTGAGGAGCCTCGGGTTGCGGCCCTCCACTCACCTGCTCCTGTGTCTGCTCCAGTCCCTGAGAAGCCTCGGGTTGCGGCCCTCCCCTCACCTGCTCCTGTGTCTGCTCCAGTCCCTGTGGAGCCTCGGGTTGCGGCCCTCCACTCACCTGCTCCTGTGTCTGCTCCAGTCCCTGAGGAGCCTTGGGTTGCGGCCCTCCCCTCACCCACTCCTGTGTCTGCTCCAGTCCCTGTGGAGCCTCGGGTTGCGGCCCTCCCCTCACCTGCTCCTGTGTCTGCTCCAGTCCCTGAGGAGCCTTGGGTTGCGGCCCTCCCCTCACCAATGTCTGCCCAGGTACTGGTACATTTTAATCAGAGCCATAAACACAAGTATTGCCAATTTTATTGTAAAAAAAAGTTTTATATTCATGTTTTAAATTACTGTTTGTTTTATTTACAGCAAAATAATGAAGATGTTTTTGAGGATATGGAAGTTGATTACAACTCTATACCTCAGTAAGTTTAACAACGTCTCTCCATTTTTCGTCTTTACCTTTTAAATATTACATGGGCTTCTTTAACATTAACAGTAGTTTGTTTGCAGAAACATTTTTTACAGTAAATTTGTATTTATTCATAGACAGTTTAAAAACGTCTCTGCATTTTTTGCATTAATCTTTGTAATATTACATTTAGCTGTGTTTCATTTTGACTTTTTTTAGTGCTTGAATATTTCCAAAAAGGTTTCTTACCGTACATTTCTATGTATTTATAGATCTTCACCTCCTCACGATTTGCCTGTCCGGCAGGCGGCTCCACTCATGCCTTCCCCTAGGAAGCGCAGAGCTGCCCCTACACAGGTAGATTTATAACAGAGCCCTGAGAAAAAAATGTTCAATTTCATTTTAAAAATCCTTTAATATACATGGATTAAATCTGTTTGTTTTAATTACAGCTTCAATTAGGGGAAGAGCGGGATGTGGAGGTTAGGCCGAAGAGGGCCAGACTGGCAGGATGCAGGAGTGAAAATCAGTAAGTTTTGCTAATTATTTCTGTTTCAGCCTTAAAGGACAAGTTCGGTATTTTACACTTAAAGCCCTGTTTTCAGATTGTTTATGGTGAAATAGAACGGTTTTGACTGAAATTTCGACATATGCGGCTGCCCCGAGAATTTTCGGGTGTTTGTGTTTCACCTCCCAGCTCTACAATGGGTTTAATGGTGCACTGGAACAATCCTTCCTAAAATGCATTAAACTTTCGTTTACAAAGACGTGAAACTCACCGAGTGGTCAGGGGTGTTTACTGGTATGCTCACACAAAAATCGCTGCAAATTACGCATTCCAACAGGTTTTATCGTAGTTTTGTCCAACTCCATTGACTTGTATTAGATGTGCTGTGAGGTACGGTATTACTCCGCACCGGGAACGTTGTTTCTATTCTTGCAATTGGCAAAGGCGGATTATCGCCACCACCTGGGCTGGAGTGTCTATTATTCAAGCTCTAAGCGGAAGAATATATGGGTGTGAGGGGTTTGAAAAAAAAGGTCCACAAGTTAACAACGAATGCTAAAACAGCTGTTGGAAAGCATCTTTTGCAGCGATTTTTGTGTGAGCATATCAGTGAACACCCTTGACCACTCGGTGAGTTTCACGTCTTTGTAAACGAAAGTTTAATGCATTTTAGAAAGGATTGTTCCAGTGCACCTATAAACCCATTGTAAAGGTGGGAGGTGAAACACGAACACCCGAAAATTCTCGGGGCAGCCGCATATGTTGAAATTTCAGTCAAAAGCGTTCTCTTTCACCATAAACAATCTGAAAACAGGGTTTTAAGTGTAAAATACCGAACTTGTCCTTTAACCTTTATGCTATTAGAATTGTCAGTTTTGTTTCTTAAACACATATTTTCCCTGCTTGAATGTTTCTAGAAATGTTTATTACCGTACTCTTTTATGTATTTATAGATGTTCACCTCCTCATGCTCCGCCTGTCGGGCAGGTAATTTTCTTGCGACCTCCACCCCTGCGCGTCTCGAGGAAGCACTCTGCTCCTTTCTCGCAGGTAGATTTATAACAGAACCCTAAGAAAAATTTGTTTCAATTTAAAAGTCCTTTAATATACATTAATTTAATCTGTTCAGGGAGTGGAGGTTAGCCCCAAGAAAGCCAGACTGGCAGGATGCGAGAGTGAGAATCAGTAAGTTTTGCTAATTATTTCTGTTTCAGCTTTTGTGCTATTAGAATTTGCAGTTTTTTTGTTTAACAGTAATTTTTATGCTTGAATATGTGCAGTCTGCATGCCCAGCAGGCACCTCCTCCGGCACCTCCTCCTGCAGATGGGTCAGTTCAAATATTTTGGAAAAGACGAAGTGTACAAAAGCACATTTAATTCCCATCACAAGAGACAACAGGACACATCAAATAAAACTTGTTTTAATCAAATGTGTTTTTAAAGTCTATTGATTTAAACAGACAATCCACAGAATAATGTGAGATTTCCGACAAATTGAAACGTTACCTTTCTATTGCAGAATGACTTATGTGAGTGTATAAAGTTTGTGAGAAGGAGCTATTTTAACTCAACTAAACTGCAGAATAACTGGTGACTTATATATAACCTTTGTATAGCCTATGACAGTGGTTCTCAACTCCAGTCCTCGGGACCCACTGCTCTGCATATTGTGCATGTCTCCCTTATTTAACACACCTGATTAAGATCATCAACTCGTTAGGATAGATTCCATGAACTGAACTGAGTGTGTCAGATATGAGAGACATCCAAAATGGCAGAGCAGTGGATCCCGAGGACTGGAGTTGAGATTGAGAACCACTGGCCTATGATATAATGATGAAGCCGTTGCCTCTTTGTCTCTACTGTAAATGTGCCCCTCTCGCCATAGTGAGATTTCAATTAAGTAAGCTTTTATTGTCATATGTGAGGACATACAGTGGTACAAAATATTGTATCTCTCAGGACCATGGTGTTACAAATAGTGACATGAGGAAACAACACAGACGGTTTCAGCAGTAACAACATAAACAAACGGCTTTCTTGGAATAAACGTATCACAAAAAATCAATAACAATAGTGTAGTTTATTTCTGATAACAAGCAAAATAACAAGTAGATTACCTTAATCATAGCTAAAGTGTATCAAAACTACTCCGAGCTAATGTTACTGTATTAATGTATACAATTTTAACAGATCGGCTGCCAAACCTTCCTTCACACATAGCAGTGAGTGGTCGATGATCCCCGTTTTACAGGAAAGCAAAATATTTGCTATTTTTAACAAGATATCTGTTCCAGAGGTCAGTTGAGCCACCAGCCATAAACAAAACAGAGACTGGAAGTTAAGTTCTGTCCAGACGCATGACGGTGGCCACACCCACGTGTGTCTGATGAAACTCACACAATTAACTTAATCAAAATAAACGTACCCCTACTTGGCTACTAGGTTATCTGACTTGCACATATAAATATAATGCAATAATCTAAACTATAATCTATCCTTTACATCATATATACAATGTAGCTGTACAAAACTTACAATATTCAACATATTTAAAAAAAAACAATAGTGCAGTTACAAAGACATTGTGCATAAAGAGGGGAATGGCCACATAGATTTAATAATAAATGTATTTATAATAAAATTACTACTTTTATAAAAAATATATTATAAAAGTAATAATTATAATGGATAAAAGTTACCATTTCCACTAAAAACAACAATAAACCAACGTATTATTAACAAAAATATTAATTCGTAAAAAATATTTGATAGATGTGAGATAAAAGGCTGTTGACTTAACGTTAATGTTTACAAACAAATGTCTACTTTTGCCAGCCTCACGTACGTGTGACGTGTGTTCAAGTTGCGTCATTTATAATTTCGCTCAGGGGGAGCCAAGATGGCGGTAGGATAGGATGTACTTTTCTAAGCGGTGTTATTTCCTTGGCGTTTTCGCTTCTAAATACAGTTTTTGATTAATTTCTGACAGCGGTTATTATTTTACGTCAACCTTTTGTCGAACTGTTAAATCCCATTGATTTCTTGCGCTGTGTTTTACACTTTTGAACTAACGTTGTGTCTGAGGTGAACGTTACCATAGCCAGGGCGGCGAAAGGAGAGAGAAGTGCGCGCAAAAATGAAATGCACTCATATGTGAAGAATGCTAGAATTGAGAATAAGGTACCGTTATATAAGAATGCTGTACTCGTCGAGGATCTGCGAGAGAAATACAGTGAGTATACAACGAAGTGGGTGGCTTTCGCATTGAAATTAGCAATGTGAGTCTTATCAACAGAAATATTTGGGAAATTTAAAAGAGAGTCTGTCCGACGCGGAGCGTTATTTAACATTAAGGAGGTAGAATTTACGACTCTATGGGCTGTCGGAGAGTAGGGAGGATGCCAAGACCAAAGTCGTGAAGGTAACTTTATATGTCATACCAACATTTAACACGAGCACAACTAATGTGACTCATCGACTTGGGAGGCTCAACGCCAACGGTAACAAGAAGCAACGTGCTAGACCTTTGATCATTCTATTTATTTCACGGTAAGAAAAATAGATACTTTCTCTGAAGCGCTGCAAAAAAAAAACAACAACAACCAATATCTGAGTTCTAACTGAGGGGGCAACCTCCCGATCTCTCTGATGAAGCAAATAATTAAACTGAAATTCATCGGCTGGCTGCTAGAATCTGGCTCCAAAAGGGAGTCAATTCCCATAGACCTCCATGTAAAAAAGCCCGACTTTACACTAGAAAATAATATGTTTACGTTACAGCCTGATACAAAAGGGGGTGATTTTTTTTGTAACTCGTGCGATTATATAATTAAGCCTAAAGTACTGCACAATTAAGGGCGTGGCACTTGAGTGAGGGGTGAACAGCCACTGATGTCACTAGAATCAAGCTAGGTGTGGTTGGTTTCAGCAGCCAGCCAACTCATCTTCACCGACGTCCCGCCTCTTTACCCATTTTCGGTTATCCGTGAATGACGCATGGCCAAGATGGCAACGATAGGCACCGCCTACTTTAAGCTTCAAAAATGCTCTTCACAAACCTATGGGTGGCGTTACGGACACTACGTCCAGTCTATGGTTCTAACCAGACTAAGAAGCTGCAGTTTAAGAAAGACTTGACACCCGGTGATAGAGCAGCGAGACAGCGTTTGTGGCCCGAGGTCGAGCGCGCCAGAAAAGGTGAAAAAATGGCATACTTTTTTTTAGCGAAAGGCTATACGACTATAAATTGGCCTTTATGTGGATGGGATCCAGATTCGTCTAGATAGAAGACGACAACATATGGAGAACTGATAATAACTACTTAGTAAACAGAGGTACGGTATTTGTTCAAGTTAATCCTGTCTTTTCCACAGTTTCTCTTAAAGGCGGGGTGCACAATCTCTTGAAAGCCAATGCTGACATTTGAAATCACCTAAATAATTCAGGCAACGATGTCGTAAATGAGTGAAAGCATTACTACAGTAATCCAGGTCGAATGTGTTCTGATGCAGTGCAGAGCTTTAACAAAGAAAATAGAAACACTCACTTTAGTCAGACGTCCGTTTATCCCTGCATCCTCCACACAAACGCGTCCCCTGCACAATATCTCCACAGACGAGCTGCCTCAGCTCTGTGCTCGTCAGCCGATACATGTCTTTGAAATAAGCACGCGCCCAGAAACATTCACAAAACAAAAGTTTATATCCTTATCTGATGGAAAAATGTTAAACCGAAAGCACACAGCGTGAGTCTGTCCAAGCTCATATACTCCGCAGCGCGTCTGCTCGTAAGCCGAAACACTAGAGGTGGGGTACTCGAACTTGGACAATTTTGAATGAACTCGGACTTGTCACGCACTCGGGTGAATCTGTACTCGGACTTGACACGGACTTGGACATTTTGGACTCTGAAAATATACAGAGTACAGTCGAGCCCGCATCATGTGTAACAAAAACCAGCATAAACTTGAGATGAGAAATTAATAAATGTCTCAGTGTCTCGTACACACTGCAAACTTTTGGGAGTGACAACCACATTAAATGCGGGAGTGAATCCCCCAAATGTTCGTTTCATGTCTGTACGGAACAAGACTCACTACCGAAAATGTGATGATTGACACAGAAATAACCATAGCAACCTTCTGCCGTCTTGCGTGCTTATCACTCACAGCTTTGACCAAAATAATCTAACAGTATATGATGTGCGTTATGCGTCGGCTCAGCCGCGTCGAATCTCTGCTGTAAAATACACGTATGATGTGAAAACAAACCCATCGAGCGAAATACCGGAGTTAACATGGATATGAACGACTTGCAGATTATGTAAAGTAAATCGGGCCAGAGCTAGTTGAACATTATCCTTACGGTGTCTTTCCACTCACGTCTAACGGGAGGAACGCTCCTCTCTCCTCTCAAACTCTTCCACCAGACAACCATAACCACATGTAAATTAAATCTTCCTACCTTATTTTCTGGTTAATCAGGAATGTCACCAAAGAATGTTTGCCCACGCGTCCTCCACCATTAACTGTGAACAATGAAATTCCCTTCCATGATTTCTCGATCGTTTTTCACGTCAAGCTGTGCTGCACACAGTTTCTCGCTGACGACCGGTAAAGTTGATAAATTAAACTTTTCCCAAAACCTGTCGTGAGTAGGGCAACAACATAATCTCCATTCAAAATGTTTAACAAACACTTTTCTTGTTCGGGCTTAAGTTGGCAAGTGCCGGTTCTCCACAACAGAGCAAATAGCTTTCTGTGCCTCCATGTCCACTACAAACTACAACCGTGATTCGGCGCTTAGCGTCTATGTCACGGCTCTCAGCCCGCCCTCTGTTCATTGATTTGTCGGCCGACTCAATGCCGGAGGAAAACGGTTTGAATGGGAGGCATCTCAGACTGAGTACAGAAGCATAATGAAATTTAGCGGAAGTACGAAGTCTGACGTAGTCAGGCTAGCACCGAATATTCGGCCACCCAAAATTTTCGGACGATTTTTGGCCAAAAGACTTTTATCACCGAAACAATGCGGCCGAAATGTTGTAATGATGCAAACAGAAACCGCGACCTGCACGCTTGTCTGAAGCAACATTTATGCGTGTAAATGTATTTTAACCGCAGAAAAGGTGCTAAATTGAGCAGCTTTCTGAACGCACAGAGGCACATGCGGTTATATGTGTCCGGTCCAGACGTGATCATCACAGTAAGTTATGCCCTTCAAAGATCAGAACTCTTGATGTGTAAACTGTAGAGAGAGTCGCGCAAATGTGGCTCATACTGTAGTCCATTAGCATACATTTGGCAAATAAAGCAATGAAAAACAACGTAATGTTTTCATGTGGAGCGCCTGTTTATGCTGCGCTGTTTGGGATTCGCCCTCGGTTTCTGTGTGCTCGCGCGTTTAAGTGCCCTCAATAGTGCACACACAAGAGAGACTCGTTTAAAAAAAACAAGCGAACATAAAATCATTCTGTTATTGACAGGGCACATACAAACAAAATTATATCCACAGTATTCTTTTTCTAATAAAAACATTTGTTTATGTCTTAAGTGTATGCATAGATTACAATCAGAAACCAGTCTGTGCCTATTTGCAATTTGGTCTTAAAGAGACAGTAACCTCAATTAAACTACTTAAGTGTCATTAATGTTAATCAAACAACCTAAGACAAAGAGAAAATCACTTCTGTAGCGGTTTACCCAGTACAATATGGTGATGTCGTTGATGTATGATTTAGCTATGTCGGATTACATATTATATTTCAGCTATAATTATATTTATCTGTAGTTTAATTTATTATTATTAATTCTGTTGTTTTAATATAACACATTTTGTCTGTTTATTTACAGGATTATTAGATGTCAGACTCCTGACTTTCAGCACACCTGACTTTCAGCACACCTGACTTTCAGCACACCTGACTTTCAGCACACCTGACTTTCAGCACTCCCGACTTTCAGCACTCCTGACTTTCAGCACTGGTTTCTGGTGTGTCATTAAGGAGAAACTGTAGGCTTCTAATGTTATGTCCTGGCCATGCAAATATTGCAAATTTGAGACATCAAAACATGTAGAACTTTTTGCATTATAGATTAAAACATCCACACACTGGTCAAGGCCGGTCTGTGCCCTGCTTGTACTTGGATTGTCCGTGCTCATTTAGAGGTTGGGGGCCACTTCGTGCACATTTGTCTAGGCACCACACACAAACAGAACAGTTAAGACAAACTGTTTCATTTTCATGTCTTGTGTGTAATTTGTTTAGTTGTCACACAGAGAGGCAGTATTTTGAACACCTTGGTGTTCATCTCAAAAAGCACGAAACTGTTCATTGTGTTTTTAGAGATTGTGACTACAGTACCAACATATATTCAACTTTTGCTTCACATAGAAGTAGGAAGCACAATCCTCACTGCCTTGAAGACTTTAAAAATACAGTATTTCAGACATACTCAAATCAGACAATAGAATCTAGTAGTTTGTTAGATGAAAGTGATGTTAGTTTTGATGATGCAGCTGTAGAAGAGGGTGTAGATTTGGGTGAAGTCGTTGTTGATCAGCTTGGTTCCTTATTGCTTAAATTGGGCTGCATCTTAAATGTGCCTAGTAAATGTATAGATGAAATTGTAGGGGATCTTCAGTTTATTACTTGTACGACATCTGCACCTGTAATCAAAGACATTGTCAACAACACATTTAAAAAGCATAACTGCAGTGTAGAAGAACTGGTGATCACAGATCTAATAAATAATATTTGCAAGTTAAATCCTCTTATAGCAGCATTCAGTCAGGAAGGTCCTCTCGCCACAGCACATAATCGAAATGGGTATCTAAAGGAACATTTCTCTATCGTTGAGCCAGTGGAGTATATACTTGATGAGAAAGAGGGAAGGACATTCCAGTATGTACCAATTTTGCAGTCTTTGTCAGAAATTCTAAAGAACCGTGACATTCAGGATAAGCTGTTCAAAAGTGCAAGACACTGTGGTTCTTGTCAGTATGCCAGTTTTCATGATGCTTCCAATTTCAAGGAAAATGAATTTAAGTTAAGAGTTAAGACTTTTACTTTTACTATACTGTGATGATTTTGAAATTTGTAACCCTTTAGGAACTTCTCGCAAAAAGCACAAGGTAACAGGAGTCTACTGGGTGTTGGCTGAAATTTCATCTGTATTAAGGTCTGCATTATCATCAATTTACTTGAGTATCTTGTGCAAGGCAGATGATGTTAAGAAATTTGGCTATTCCGCAGTGCTAGAGCCATTGTTAAGGGATTTGAAAAGCTTGGAAGAGGATGGACTTTTTGTGCCTCACTTGGGAAAAGTAATAAAAGGCACAGTGTTTTCTGTGATTGCTGATAACCTTGGTGCTCACTCCCTTGGAGGTTTTGTTGAAAGTTTCAGTGGTTCATATGTTTGCAGATTTTGTATCGGAGACCGGTCACAATTTCAAGAACTTGAAGTTAGGACAGGAAAATTTCCTTGTAGAACAAAACAGCAATATCAGTTGGATGTCGATGTAGCAGTAGCGAGTAACAACCATAGTCACGGAGTTAAAACGCATTGTGCAGTTACTCAAAAATTAAGTTATTCTAATGTGACCACCGGTTACCCACCTGATGTACTGCACGATTTATTTGAAGGTATTGTACCTTTAGAATTGGCATTGTGTTTAGCTGTCTTGATAAAGAAAAAATATATCTCTCTTGAAGAGCTCAACAAAATCATCAAGCACTTTCCATACAAGTGGAAAGACAGGACAAATTGTCCCCAAGCAATACCAGCAACCTTTGCCAATCGTAAAAGCATTGGTGGTAATGCTCACGAAAACTGGTGCCTACTGAGGCTGCTACCACTTATGATTGCACACAAAGTGCCAGAAGAGGAACAGGCATGGCAGTTGTTGATGTGCCTCAAAGATGATGTTGAGTTGGCTTGGCTGTGTCACCTGTGTTCACAGATGAAACCATAGGTTACCTGGACAGCCTGATTGCAGACCATAGATGTAGATTTCGCAGTCTTTTTCCAGAAGAGTGATTGATTCCAAAACACCATTTTGTAGAGCATTATCCACAGCTCATTAAAGCGTTTGGCCCATTAGTGTCTTTATGGACAATGAGGTTTGAAGCAAAGCACTGCTTCTTTAAAAAGATAGTAAGACAAACTGCTAGGGGTGTCGCAAGATTAAATGTGTCTCGCGAGATTTCTTGTGGAGGTGAAATGCTGGCCGTTTCTCAAATAAAAGACTGCATTCTTCGGAGGTCGCTTTTGTAATCTGCATTTACTTCATAAAGACTGTCTTATTAGGGACTATTAACAATTATAAAGTTTACTAATTATTTAGTTAATCGCAAATTGTTGTAATATGCTCACGACTTGTGAATGTAATGCTCAGTTAATGATCTGAAATAAACCTTGATGACGTATGCAGCCTGCATATGCGACCTCCGGAGGATGCAGCTTTCTGTTTGACCCTTTTAGAGGCCAGTTACACCACAAGCGTTTATGGCAGTTGCAGGCGGCTTTTTTAAATAATATTCTATGTGCAGGGAGCGTTTCCGCTCTGTTTATGCGCGCTGAGCGCCTTGCGGTTTTTGCCGCCGGCCGCAGCAAGCGCCTTTGAAGGAAAGCTGAGAGCGGAGAAGCGTCCTACGTCATTCGCTTCTTTCGAGGCACCAATCGAATGAGGGGAGAGGCGGGCCTTACGTTGTGGTGAGGGAAGTTTACTTTTTAGTTGCTTTGAAGAACCGGACTCCACTCGCTCACTCTCTCCTGCGTGTTTGTGCACCTCTCACCCTCATCACAGAGTTTACATGATTTAATGTCTGCATGTTCTTGCTCAAAAATGGTAGTAGCTGTATCATTTCTATTGTAAAGAAATGGACGTATATTAAATATTCAAATGGATTTAAACATTGTTTGGCTAAAAATAAGCGTTTCTCTCCGTCTAAAGTGAAAGTGAAGATAGAGTCCGCAAGACGAGTCCACTATCGCCCCCTGCAGGCATTTGTTATAACATATACATAATGCTTTTTATTTATAGACCACAAATCACTTGGGTCTATTTTTATTACCCAAAAATAACAAATTACTTCATTATCAGTTAGTAAAATAATTGTTAGGGCCAGTCCTTGATTAGTTAAAACATTTAAAAATAACATGAATTCAGTTTCTTATTCATTTATTTTATCATTGAGGGTTTCTTAAAAAGTGTAAAAAATATCGTCTCGTTCTCGTGTCTCGTCTCGTCTCGTGGATTAAGTGTCTCGTCACACCCCTACAAACTGCCAGTTTTCGTAACATTTTGAAGTCCATGGCAAAAAAAACACCAGTCGATGATTGCATACCATCTTTACACTTCAGATGTAAAAAAACCTGTGGTCTCCTGGTCAAAGACCTCAAGACTTCCAGTAGAGGTGATAAATGAGAGTATACAAGATTTTCTGTCACAGAAATTTCCTACGGAGACCATTGTTCATGTGACTAAAACTGCAGAATGTCAAGGCACCAGTTATGCTACTGGCATGATTTTGGTATATGGCACAACTGGTGGGTTGCCTGACTTTGCTGAGATAGTACAAATCATTGTGGTTCATGACTGCTTGGTCTTTGTAATGAAACTGCAAAGTGCATGGTACTGTGAGCATTTTCGATGCTTTAAGTTGGAGTCCACAAGGTGATTGAGCAGTCACAACTCACTAACACATACCCACTGTCTGCTTATACAGTAAATGGTGATCGAATGGTTTCTTTGAAACACTACATCTGCTGCTCAAACTAGGTAATTTCAGAAGGGCGTGTGTTATGTGACACCTTGTTAAGACATTTGTATTTCTGATTAGGACTGCACAACATGGAATGAAAATGTAAACTTGCTAAATAATAAAATATGCAACGAGAAAATGATTAAAATGTGTTAAAATAAATTATTAACTGGCATATACATGCTAGGCTTGTATATAACCGTGATACACGGTGCTTCAGCCTCTCACCGTTTAGATCACTTGCACATCGTGGCACTGTCTTTCACTGTCGTTTTGATATTTTCTTGTAATTAAATCATTTAGTTTCGTTAGAGAGCGCATCACACAACGTGCATCACAGAGCAGCGGGTGTCAGATTTAATTTATTCCTGTCAGAGTATGCGAGGCGAGCTGACCAACCAGACGATGCCAGAAGATGCGTGCTTACTCGTTTTTGTTATAATGTACATATATAATGTTTAATATAAGTGGTAGTATTTTTTGGTAGTATATTTCGGTAGTACCTGCGCACATTGACTCAATCACTTAATTAAACCAGCTGTTGCATTGGCATTGCAAGCGCTGCATTTACACAGTTGCGTCTAATTCAAAAGGGAAAGTAAAATGCGCATGTCTGCATGCACATTTATAAGCCCTGCCCACCCGGTGGGTTTGTCATGTGCTGATTTACTAGTGGGAAAATTCTGTCACCGCAACAACCCTAGTACATGCACATTCCTTCTAGAAAAGCAATCTCAGTCTTGTCAGTCTTTGTTATCTTTCTGCCTAAATTGTTTTAAGGATTACTTACAATCATAGTTATTCAAATCATTGCAATACTTTGTTCATTTAGTTATATCTTGCAGCCCTATTAAAATTTAAGCATGTTGTAATCTACAAACACATTAAGGGTGGGTTGCACTATAGATGCGCGGATGGGCTATTATTTCATCCGCAACCGCATCACAAAACTCATCATCCGTCCGCCATCCATCCGCACCAACGTTTCTGACCCGTTTTCAAAACCGCACCCGCCCGCCATCCGCTGACTGGGCGATGCAAGGCGCTGCTGATGACAGCCGCTGCTGATGACAGCCGCGAGACTAGAAAGCCCTAGAATATAAGCAGTGAACTCAGGCTATGTTTACATTAATGCGTTTATCCTTTAAAACGCGTTACTTTTGCTACGTTTACGCCTTTCATCTACACTACATCACTGTTTTCGACCCTCATAAAAGGATTCGGTCGTCAATGCTGCAGACCCTGTTTTAGTTTGAGAACTCAGACGTTGCGCTGAGTGTAAATGTAGATGGAGTCTTATGTAAACGAACAGCTGATGTTAACGTGACAGCGCATCATTTTCAAAGTAAAAATTATTTTATTCAGGTAAATGAAGGTTTGCAACAGAGGTTTTGACAAAAATAGTAAACATCTACCAACCAGCTATTATACACGCTATATCGGATTGTTTTAACATGTATCATCATAGATAATGTCTATTTTATATTTATGTTTGAGTATTGTTGGGTTTGAATATTGTTGTAATGTGTTTATGTTTTGTTTAAATTTAGTTAGCTTATTACGAAAGATAGACTGTAATTTTAAACGCCATATAGGGCGTTGTAAAGGGCAATATGAAGGGAGAATTGTAATGGGTCAGACATTATTTTCGAGTTTAATTTAAGTTTTGTTTTCTACTTTAAAATGAATTTCGTTTCAGATAATATGTCTCTTAATTTTAATCAATGTTTTGTTGATAAGTTTTGTGAATATAAATTAATAAAAACAATAAACTCAACGTCATTAATATTTAATGCTTGCGCTTTTAGCAATTTCAGCAATTTCTGTGTTGCTAGCGGAGGACGTGCACGGACCTCGCACACATTTAAAAATTTATGCAATAAGCATTTCTGTAGGCTAAAGCTATACTTCACCTCTTACTATGTTTGATTGAAGTTTGCATTTGCTGAAATTTATTTTTGCTTCAAGTTTGTTTAGTACTGTTCACTTGAATGCTTTCTTTTTAAATCATAAAGACCAGTCTCCGATCGGCGCACATGACATGGGACAAAATAAATAAATAAATAGCCTAAATTAAACGCACAAATTACATAGTCTGTACTGGTGTCATCCTGATTTTCCACTTTGTAAAACTTATTCCAGGCAACCCTTTTCTGACCTTTTATTTCCTTTGTTTTTAATTCTCATTTTTTTGAGTTTGCCACGTACCTCCTTCGCCGGCGTTGATAAGAGCTGTGTCGAAATGTGCCTCATTTCTCCGCGCTGTTAATGATAGAACGAATGGATCCTTAACAGCCGAGGCTATCCCAAACAATTAAAACCTTTATTAAATAAACGTGTATTTAGAAAACTTTTTCTTGTCACTGTTTTAGTATTATAAGTTATGTTTTGTGTTAATATTATTCGGTTTATGTGCGTATATTTCTAAGGTTGATTATTTGATATACTGTTGTTGAATAGTTTAATCTACATCAATGTGTCATATTTTCTAAAATAAATTCATATTTTTCTGATTACATATTTATTTTAATAAGTCAGAAATGTCTCCGCTGTTTATTGCTGACAGGCGCGATGGGCGCTACTGGGGGCGCCTGCAACAGGTGACCCAAATTATGGGTCCTCAGAAGGCTAGACCGTCTCATTTCAGTTCTCTTCGCGAACTTCTGAGCCTGCCACCTTGATAGAAATAGTGCTCACCTTTAAGGTCGCATGTTTTGAAGGACAAAGCTAATAACAAGCAGTCGATCCGCCACCCGCCCGAATTTAATTAAAATATTATTTTTCGTCACGTCATCCGCCCGATCCGCGGTTTATCCGCGGAGTCCGCGGCTGTAACCGCCAACCGCGCATCTCTAGGTTGCACCAACAAGGATTAGGCCTAAATCTGATTTAAATCAAAGCTTATTTAATAATTCTGTTGCACCAAACTTTAAACCTGTTTAAAAATAATCAGGGTTACATTTAAACTGTCATTTTGATCCAGGTTTAAATTTTACAGTAAATCTAGATTTAATCCTGTTGCTCCATTACTTTAAATCTCAGTTAGGGATTAAATTTAAACTTGCAAATGAGGAGGTTTAAATATTTTTAAAATGCGTTTATTATAACGTCTCAACAGAGCGGGTAAAGGGGGTCGCACCCTAGACGTGCAGTTCAGCCCCACGCAGCGTCGCGTCTAGGACAACTCGGAGGTATCGTAAACCAGAAGTGCACATTAAATTTCTAATTTCTAATCTTCCATTCCTCGCCAAAAATTTAGAACAAACAGTGGCTTCCCAACTGCTTTCTCATCTTTCCACTAACAATCTTTTTGAGCCACTTCAGTCTGGATTCCGTAAACTCCACAGTACTAAAACAGCGTTAGTTAAGGTTACTAATGACTTGTTGATGGCTTCTGATTCTGGTTGTTTATCTATTCTGATTCTTCTTGATCTTAGTGCTGCTTTTGACACTATAGATCATTCTATTTTAATCACCCGGTTAGAGACTATATTTGGCGTTTCTGATTCTGCATTAAAGTGGTTTAAGTCCTACCTCTCTGATCGTAAGCAGTTTGTTGTGATGGGTGACTGCAAGTCTGAGGTCGGTATGGTGCAATCGGGTGTTCCTCAAGGATCAGTCTTGGGCCCATTGCTTTTTAATATTTACATTTTCCCACTTGGCCGGCTTTTAAAGTCACTTGGTCTTAACTATCACTTTTATGCCGATGATACTCAGATTTATATACATTCAAAACCAAATACCACTATGACTGTGTCTTTTCTTTCTCAATGTCTTATTGATGTTAAGAAATGGATGTCTGACAATTTTCTGTGTCTAAATAGTGACAAGACAGAAGTGATGATTGTCGGTTCGCCTCATCAGTTGCGCAAAGCAGAGTCCGTAACATTATGTGTGGATGGCTCTGCTTTGCAATTCCAAACTAAATTGAAAAATTTGGGAGTGATTTTTGACGCCAATTTAACATTTGATGATCATGTTCGTAAAACTGTTAAAACATAATTTTTTTATCTTAGAAACATTGCCAAACTGCGTCCTATGCTGACTTTCCCTGTGGCCGAAAAGTTAATCAACACTTTTGTTTTTTCACGTATTGACTACTGTAATGCCTTGCTGGCTGGAGTTCCTAAAGCTACCCTTAACAAACTACAGTTGGTACAAAATTCTGCGGCTAGAATTCTGACTGGGACCAGTACAAGGGAGCACATTACACCTACCCTGGAAAAATTGCACTGGCTCCCTGTCAGTTTTCGTATTGATTTTAAAATCCTTTTGCTCACCTATAAGGCCCTAAACAATTTGGCCCCCCAATATCTGCGTGAGCTTTTAATCCCTTACACTCCTACACGTGCTCTACGCTCTTCTGAAGCTGGTCTTTTAACGGTCAAAACAACAAGCCTAAAAACTATGGGTGATCGGGCTTTTACTTGTGTGGCTCCTAAATTGTGGAATTCTTTGCCCTCAGAGATTAGGAATGCAGAATCCCTGGGTATTTTTAAATCCCACCTTAAAACGTACTTTTTTAGAGTAGCTTTTATGTGATTATTTTGTTTATTGTTAATTGGCTTTTACCTTGGTATGTTTAGTTTTAATACCTGTCATGTTATGTGCTCTTTTTAATTTCCTCTCTTTTTATGTGAAGCGCTTTGAGATGCTGATTTTAAAGGCGCTATATAAAATAAAGTTATTATTATTATTATTTAATAGCGCAAGCTTAGTCAGATAGCGTCTACTTAAAAATGCAATATATACGTTAGCAGCCAATGTTAATCGTTAGAGGAATAGTCTACTCATTTTCAATATTGGAATGTGTTGTTGCCTTGGCTGGGAACTGTTGGGTCGTCCCTCTGTCATCTGTGTGTGTGCACGTAGGCGCTGGAGCGCGCTGCGACGCTACGATAGCATTTAGCTTAGCCCCATTCATTCAATGGTACCATTTAGAGATAAAGTTAGAAGTGACCAAACACATCAACGTTTTTCCTATTTAAGACGAGTAGTTTGGTGGTACAAAACAAAACGCAGCGCTTTTCCAAGCGGACTTAGCTATATTTTGTGGCGTGGTAGCACTTTTGGGAGTACTTCGACTCGCCTGAAAAGTCCGCTCCCCTTCTCCCTCTCATAATGGGAGAGGGAGGGTGTTACTGCGCCGAGTCCAAGTACTCCCATAAGTGCTATTACGCCATAAAATATAGTTCCTCTTTTGAATCTGCTTGGAAAAGTGCTGCGTTTTGTTTTGTGCCACCAAGCTTGCTCGTGTGGCTACTCGTCTTGAATGGGGGGAGCGTTGGTGTGTTTGGTCACTTCTGACTTTGTCTCTAAATGGTACCATTGAATGAATGGGGCTAAGCTAAATGCTATCGAAGCGTCGCGGCGCGCTCCGGCGCTTGCGTGCACGCACACAGATGGTGGAGGGATGTATCAACAATTCTTGGTTGTGGTAATAACATATTTTAATGTTGAAAATGAGTAGACTATTCCTTTAAAAATAGATGGCCTGCCTTATTTTGTGAAGCTGAGGTATGTAAATCTAACCCCTGAAATGTTACCCCTTAAATGTTGTGGCACTGGCAGTAACAATAACTTTATTATTCATATCTTTTCAGGTGAAAGAGGAATTCAGAAGAATAACTACACTTTCTCTAGAGCAGAGCTTCATGTACTTGATCTCTACACACCCAAACTTATTGCCCTCATGAAGCTTAAGGGAGGCATTGTAGGGACAAAGCTAAGGCCGCACTTGGACAAACTTAGTCAGGTATGTTTTTTATTGTTCACTTTATTCATGATGATAGGTGTACTGTCTCACACACACTGTGCACATATACAGCATCAATCCTCACTCATTAGTCCACTTATACAATTTTATTAATGAAGTACTTTGTACAATGCCATAACTGACTTAAGAGGTCAATTAGTTGGTCTTAGCTTGTAGACTAAGACATTGTGCTTTTTTGTAAACTGTCAAAAATCTGGCGATACATAGAACAAGGTGACTTCATGGGATGGGATAAACCTAAAAGTGATAAAGTAAAATTGACCTTAACTGGCTTAAATCCTCTTTTGGGGGGTAAAATACTAGCATGCCTAAGACTTTGGCACAGTTCTGAATGTGTTGTTAACATTATTCTCTTAACAGAACCAAAGCATTGAACTGAGACGTGAAGCTATTATCCGGAGCCTCATACTGTACCTTGGCGAAAAAGAAGAGGAGCTTTTTGACGAATGTCTGGTAAAGCTTTTTTGCAAAACATTTTAAAATTGTGTTACCATAAAGTTAAGCCTTAATTAAGAGGCACATACATTGTTAATCTAATGCCATGTTCTACTAAACTATTTGAAGACTGTTTTACCAGTACAAATCAAGTAATATTTCTTGTTAATTATATACAGGAGGATAATCGCAGTGACAACATGCAACACATCCTTAAGATTCTGGTGGCCAGGAGATCCTACCAGGATGTCACAACGTTGCTAAAGCTTGTGCACTACTTATGGGGTTGATTTATGCCCTCAACCTTGCATACCCTAAAGCACTGCGCTATACTTTTGAGGTGTATTCTTATTTTATTCTGCAGTCTTATGTTACCCTTTAGTCAGGGAGCCACTGCCTGGAGACAGCTCATGATCAGAGGAAGACGACTCCCTCTCCACAATGTCTTCCTCAGTCATGGCTTTCTCATCTGGGCCTGTAAGTGAAAAGCACAGAAAGCAGTTAAGGATCATCCTTCAATCCAGCATACTGTCCAGAAATGCCAATGTGAGACTCAGTGTCGGTTGTGCTAAAGGCATGCAATGTCAAAAACAGCAAAAAGTTACAAAGCTACAAATAATTATTATATTGTTATAAAATATTGTTGGACTTAAAACCTACAGATGGCAGATTACAGTGTAAAATATATGAACTTACAAGTCTCCTCTGATGCTTGCACCGCAAGAGGAGGTGATGCACACCCAATGAGAGCCTCCTCCACCTGTGATGCAGCAGTAATGGTAGCGACTGCAGCTGGTGGCGACTCCAGGGATGGCGGCTCCTGGCCCTCTTCTGGCTCCTCCACATCAGAGGATTTCCTGATACAAGAGAAACAAAAAGTAAATAATTTCCCGTAATCATGCAAATTGACAACACTGATATATAACAGACAAGCAAAGAGTAAAAATCTATAACAAACACTTTCTATGGGAATTCTTTAAATTTACTATGCAGTCTTATGTTACCCTTTAGTCGGGGAGCCACTGCCTGGAGACAGCACGTGATCAGAGGAAGACGACTCCCTCTCCACAATGTCTTCCTCAGTCATGGCTTTCTCATCTGGGCCTGTAAGTGAAAAGCACAGAAATTAGTTAAGGATCATCCTTCAATTCAGCATACTGTCTAGAAGTGCCAATGTGAGACTCAGTGTCGGTTGTGCTAAAGGCATGCAATGTTAAAAACAGCAAAAAGTTACAAAGCTACAAATAATTATTATATTGTTGGACTTACAACCTACAGATGGAAGATTACAGTGTAAAATATATGAACTTACAAGTCTCCTCTGATGTCTGCACCGCAAGAGGAGGTGATGCACACCCAATGAGAGCCTCCTCCACCTGTGGAGCAGCAGCAATGGTTGCGACTGCAGCTGGTGGCGGCTCCAGGAATGGCGGCTCCTGGTCCTCTCCTGGGACATCTGGTCGAATCCAAATGAGTGGTCGATCTTTTCTGTATAGAAAGACGGTCGACCCATTTTCAAGGTGAGAATAGGCCCTAGGGGTGTGCCGGTTTCAGAATTGGTGATGACGGTTATGACGTGAGTCAAATGTGACGGTTCGTAACATAACCGTCTGTGGAGGGCGTTTTGCTCGTTTAAATGCTCGTGGATTGACGCGAAAGTGTCATTTTACCTAAAATCATGAATGTGATGCCAAGTGTGTTTTAAACAGTAATGCCTTTAAGCAATTAACAGAAAGCAATGAAATATTTAAAAAATACACTGTTGCAAAAAAACTGCGCTGTCACTCTGCCCAGCATAAATGAATCCTATATCTATCATTATCGTAATAATCTTCAGAGAAACAGATTTGTCCCATGGGCTTTTAATTGTGTCTATATCTGTCATTACACGGACTAGAACAGCACGAAAACAATGTGGATTAAAAAGACTTGAAGAGGTTTTGCTCATAAATGCATGTAAAATAAAGTAATGTGAATTTGAGATTTGCATACTGTTATTAAACTGCACATTATGCGCTGCAAACGCAGCCGGTGTAAAAGCACAAAGGCCAGATTGGCCACGCGCGGCAGACGCGCTGCTCAGTGCTCCCGCTTGCGATGTGAAACCGGCGTTTAAATAAACAAGACACTGATTAGCTATTTGCTCTACGTTTATTTAAAATCAACAGCAAGACAACTAGCAGTGAATGTGCTTTCAGGAGAGGTAGTAGATTAGCATGGGAGGATTTGAACTTGAAAAGCGGAGTGTACTGAATCTATCATTCAGTGTTTAAACAGATAGATCAGTATGAATTGTATGACATCTACAGTACTAGTTCACTACTGTTACTACAATTGTGCAAAAAAAAATATATATATATATTTCTGACAGATGCTGTAGCAGCATTTTAAAGTTCAGATTTAATAACAGCTTGCGCCAGCGCAAACCATAATTTTGGCATTAAATAATGAGTGTGGGGATTATTACAGTGAACAATTAGCGCGAAAAGGCGTGGGCTAGTTATTTTTGTGATTGACCTTATTGCATATACATTTTTGGAAGTTTCAGACGCAAAATTTATTGGGGAAGAGTATTTAAATGATTCACACAACACGATTTACTTGCATGTTGTTTGCATGTGTGATATTACTGGTATTTGTGCCATTATTTAAAGACAAAAAATGAAACCATTTGCACTTAAAATGGCTGCGATTGTTGCTGATATAGGAGGCTCGAGATCAGAGAGCGCAAACATAAAACAGAGCCAGAGGAACATATTATTCAAAAATATTGTTTGCAAAGCATTATTATATAAGGAAATAAAAGAGGATTCACTAGGAGAAGTCACACAATACCCAGTGTTTTAAAACTTCTTGTACAACTTCATTTTTTCTTTGCCGTGTTAGTTGGGATTTCACACCCCGCATTTTCACCTGCGATTTCCGTGGTGCTGAACTCAAGCGCATCAGGCGTTAACAGATCACCCGCACCTGCAGGAGCATCAGCTTCTATTTGCGACCCTAAACTAATTTGCGCTGCTTTTAGTAGAGATTGCCCTGGACCTTAAGAAAATCAGCTGCTGCGTCTGTGTTATTTAATTTGCGCCTTTTTAGTGAATATATCCCGCAGATATTACCACTCCCATCTGCGCTATTTGGGAATTGCGCTCTCACATTAATTTGGCCCGTTTAGTAAATCTGGCCCTAAATCTTTTCCAGACGCTGGTTTACATTCACCAGTCCAGAAACTAAAGTTACTGCTCTTTACACTTTAAACTGTTCAACACATTTTTTTTTCCCCCCACAGGACAAACAGATACCTCACCCACAAAAAAAGTTACCCATACCTTTCGATAAACCTGTAAAGGTCAATCAGCTTCAGACCCCACCGCCCTTCTCTTCGTAGCCGAAGAACCCACCTGTCCATCGTAAGATATTTAATAAATTTATATGAAAACTAATTTATAATTCAAATTGACTATTTTTGTTCTGGGTTTTGGTATAAATCTACCTGTGAGGAAAGAGACGTCTGGGCTTGAGCAAGAGCAGGTGAACTTCTATAAATACATAAAAGAGTACGGTAAGAAACATTTCTAGAAAAATCAAGCATCAGAAATTTGTGTCAAACCAAAATGCTGCAAATTCTAATAGCACAAAGGTTAAGGCTGAAACAGAAATAACTAGCAAAACTTGCTGTGATACAGTACTGGAAGCACACAGTCTGTCCTTCTTTGGCTTTACCTCCACACCCTGATCTGATCGTTCCCTAATTAAAGCTGTAATTAAAACAAACAGATTTAATCCATGTATATTAAAGAACTTTTAAATTGATTTTTTTTCTCAGGGTTCTGTTATAAATCTACCTGTGAGGAAGGAGCACAGCGCTTGATTCAGACTACCGCATGCTGTCAGTCTGTCCTTCTTTGGGCTGACCTCCACATCCTGCTCTTCCCCTAAATGAGGGTGTTGTGCTCAAACATTTAAAGTTGATTATTTTACTCTTTTGTGATCATAGATATTCACAAGACTCTATACAACATCTTTAAAGAGAACACAAGCTGACAGAATCTCACCTGAGGTGTGTAGACTGATTCTGCTGGAGGAGATGATAATGTAGACTCTTCAGGTTCCACTGTGTACCACAGATCATGCCACGTTGGAAAAGCTGCTGAGAACAAAGCAGAGAGGTTAAATAAAACACCACCGACTGGTTTGTTGACGTACCATTTCATATTCATAACAACATAAGTTTATGCTTTAGTATTATTTTCACTAATATGAACAAAAATGAAGTGCACCCACACCCTTCAGGGGAAGCTGATGATGGCTCCATGGAGACGCTCTCTTCTGGCTTCTCCACATCACCATCGGTCACCTCAATCTGAGGCTGATGGCAGGCTGTGGATCGACCGGTCGGCACTATACTCCTCTGTGAGTGACTCGCTTTCCACAACAGAGGATGTCCTGATAAGAGAGAAGCAGAAACAATAAGTAAATCATTTCCCTTAATCATACAGATTAATATATGAGACAGATGCAAAGAGTATAGAAATCTATAACAAACACTTTTTAATGGGGATTTTTTATATTTACAGTGCAGTCTTATGTTCCCCTAAAGTGAGGGAGCCACTGCTTGGAGAAAGCTCACGATGAGATGAAGACTCCCTTTCCTCAAAGTCTTCCTCCTCTGGGGGTAATTTGGAGACCGTGGCTGACCAAGCGTATTCACCTATTCTGACCAGAAGGAAAAGAGGCGAGAGTCCACGGTTCGTATTTAGCTGGGTGTTTCGACGATCACGGCCATAGGATCTCCCTCCTGTTGTTGGGAACCAGAGGGGGTCTCCTTCAGTGGTATGGCTGCGAGGATGTCAGCTGTATTGGGGCTGCCTACTGTGACTTCAAGTATTGTAACATCTGATCAGCCGGCAGAGGCACGACATGGTCTAATATTCCAGCTGCGGAGGGGGTCTCCTCCCCTAGGATACTCCTTACGCTTGCTTCATCCATTATTGGGAAAGGGGGTGACCTGGATGATTTGATTGCGTTTGCTTGTTTCAGTCTTTATATCCAGAGGTGGTAGGAAGTAATGTCCTGGGAATGGAGTCTGATAGGGTGGCTTGTAGAATCTGCAAAAGACCATATTACTGAAGGGGGGCGACCAGGGTGTATACGACAACCCCCTGTTTGGTTTAAGGACTACACTGTAACATCTTAGGCACTCTTAGGGAGTCCAGGTTTATGAGGGTGGGTAATGTAGAGTGTCATTAGACACTGGCAAAGAAGTCCGTCTTTTATTTATACATGATTTAAAGTGTTTGTTATTGTTGTGCTTAGCTGCAAATGCACTTACTTTTTCTCTTTATATGTCGGTAAACTCTAATTGTAAGGGTTCACATATGGGCAGGGGGTTTGTATTTGGGGAGGTCTGTTAAAAGTGTGCTGTGTATGCTTTTTGACACTAATGACTGTGTGCTGTGGACTTAAAATATATACTGGGTTGATTTTATAGTGTGTATTTTGATGATTTGAGCTGACCAGTGTATGATATTTAACTGAGACAGGATATATCAACAAGAACTACTGAGGTGCTATTTTATAATAAAGTGTATTTTTGCTAGCTGTGTGTGTTGCGTTCTCCCCTGAACATGAGCAGGTTATAATTAAAGGTGGTGGCAGCATTTGAATAGCCTCTATACTAACTAAAGCTCCCCAGTACCTCGGGTTGGGAGACGGGATTTATTAAACTAGCTCTTTCTTTTTTCTCAACAGGTATTGTTTCGAAATAGTGAAAACTACTTAAGCACCTTTTGTACTATTGCCTCACTATGACGCATCACTTTTATTGTTTCCTAATCTTTGGACAGAAGCATCTGCTAAATGCCTAAATGTTAAATAAAAACCTAATACTTTCTGGACTGGTATTAATATTTAAAGAAGCATCTGAGGACGTGCTAAACCATTATCCGCTGACTTGGATAAAATATCTAATGTTTTTGTCAAAAATACGGTAGCAATCCAGTTAAACTTTAATTGTAATTAATTGAGCTCAACACGCTGCCAGATGTGCTTTATTTTTAATCCACATTTACATGTTTCTTATTACCTGTCATGCGGCTTGTGATGTACGCGGTTAAGACACTGCTGTTTAGTTCATGTAAAGAAATCTCTGCCTAGATGCACAGAGACTCCACCGCCAAATCTCACATGTTCAAGTATGATCTTACATTATTCTGTGGATTAGATAGACTTAACACATCATGTTTCTGAACATAATGGCATTTTTGTGTTTTGAATCTTCACCGGACGGTACACTTCATGTTGTCCCTGTATTTAAGTCCTAACACTGCTTGTCTTTGCTTCTTGTTAGATTAGACACCTGGCACACTACATATGAAAATATTATACTGTGCAGTGTATGGCCAAAGAGAGAAAAATATGTGCATCGAAGCAGGAAGATCAAGTTAAAGAGAAATAAATAAGATGATAAATTAAAAATGGCAATGTTAATGATTTTTTATTCATCTCAGTCCAGCCTGGGAGCCAAAGATGGCAACCATGACCAATTACAAAGCATCACTGGATGTTTATCATTTCATACTACTAAACTAATAATGTAAATAAAACACAATATTACATTCTTGATAAAATGACTTACCACTGAAGCAATTGGATAAAACCTTGTAAGTACTGCTTATACATCTGTAACAGCCACCACAGGTTCTTGGAGCAGAGATCAAGATCCTGTAACGCAGTGCGAAAACAAACAGCAAAGAACCTGTGAATCATTTCTGTTAAAATTAAAACGGCAGGTCAACGTTATTTTTAGATTAGTTTAACTTACGAGAAACACTAAAATATATTTTAGTTCTCACATGTAAATTACTAAATGAAGAAAGAAAATAGAAACCGCTAGAATAATGTTAGACTCTGAGGTAAAACGTGTTGACAAATATATAAACATTTAATTCACTTTAGATTAAAAGATCTTACCACAGCAGTTAACGTTAGCCGCCTAGCTCTCCGTTTTTACAAAAGCTTCTCTTCATAGAAATCAACATGTATTTTCGTTTTTACATATAGAAGTTACTAAATAAAAAAGGAAAAAGAAATCGCTAAAATAATCTTGGTCTCTGAGGTAAAATCGAAATGACACTTTTTTTTATTGCGTGAATTCGCGGTTTTTTAGCTGAGTACAAGAGAAAGCGGGTACTCGTGACGAACTCGGGGTCAGCGCTTGCAGAGGAGCACGCTCATATCAGATGTGTGCACAGTAAAGGAATAATGTCCTGGGTTCAATTATGTTTTTTACTTAGTTTCCTAAAAAATATAACAATAATAATAAATAACCATTAGAGAACGTTCTTTTAAAGTTCTTTTTACTTTATTTAAAAATAACCACCCTGCAACGTTATGGGAACGTTATTTTATGGTTCCCCCCAAAAAAAGAATTTTTTTAAGTTGTTCTTTTATGTTATTTTAAAAGTTATTACCCTGCAACGTTATGGGAACTTTATTTTATGGTAGCAAAAAAAACCCTAAAAATAAAAACATTCCCAGAATGTTATTTGGTTCCCAAAAAAATAACTGTGTTATATAAATAAATTCTGTGTTTGCTGGGCAGTAGAGAGTAATTTCGACTTCTGAGAGGACACAACTGTAATCCACACTTATCATTACAGCTTGTACTATAAATCAAATACATAATACAACCACAGAAAAAAAATGTGACCATGCATTTCAGTCCAGTGCTTGTTGAATCCCAACAAAAGCAAACCTCAGGAGTGACAATATAGTCAACAGCAATGTAAAAGACTGAGAGCATGATTAGACACATGAAAAAATGTGATGAAATGTTATTCCATCAAATAATAATTTTTTATTTGTTGCTAAAACATTGTTTTTAGCAAAAAAAAGTCTTGTGTTGTTTAAAATGTATATTCAAGATCTGAAAAGACTGCATATTTTTGTTAGTTTGTCTGGTCTCAGTTTTCTGCAAATATAAGACAGAAGGCAGAAATGTTGACGGTAGTTCATAGGATGACACAAAAATATAACTTGACTTAAACAGATACATATGAATAGTAGTAAATTTAGGGGAAAAAAGTTTTTAAATTTTTCCGCGGATGTATTTATTTTCTTTAAAGGGATAGTTTACCCCTCCAAAATTTAAATTTTATCATTATTTACTCATCCTCAAGTAGTTCCAAACCTTGATCTGCTGAAGACAAAGATATTTTGAAGAATGTTTGTAACAAAGCAGATCTGGGACACCATTGACAATATTGACATTAAAAAATAATTTGTGAATGGTGCCCCAGATTTCTCTAAAATATCTTCCTTTGTGTTCAGCAGAACAGTGACATTTGTACAGGTTTAAGGGGGAGTAAAAGATGACAGAACTTTCATTTTTGTGTGACTATCCCTTTAAAGACATACTCTAGCTAGCATATAATGAAGGCATATAATAATATTAGTGTCTTTATTTAATCCATGGAGCCGTGTGGATCTTTGAAGCCCAAAAGGTGCATCCTTCCTTCAAAGTCAGAAGTTGTTCCCTGGTTCCCTTATAATGGTTTTCTACCGTTATAAAACTCGGAAGATCAAGGACATTTTTTAATTTAACTATTATTTGTGTTCGTCTGATAAAAGATAATCATGTACATAGAGGATGGCTTGAGGGTGAATAAATTATGGGATCATTTTTTTATGTATTGTCACTTAAGGCTGCGTTCACAGCAGCACTTCTGGTAACCATTTCAATGTAAGTTTAAAACCTCAAAAAATCTTCATAATATCTTTTTTGTTTTGGGCACAACAAACGTCATCAAATGTTTACCAGGATGATTTTAATCAGTTAAAAAAAATCAAAGTACATGTGCTAATACACAGACAGATCTATGGTTCAATAGTAAATTAAACTTGATAACTCTTTACAATGAGGTAGTATTTCTTAACAATTAATTAATGCATTAGATAACATAAACCAACAATGAACAATACCCTTACGAAAGGAAAATATATTTACCAATATATTACTTGAAATATATTGTAATATATTGCAATATATTATTTTACTTTCCATTTTCCAATATATTATACATTGGCAATACAAGGAATAATATATTGATGGTACATATATTCTATATATGTGTAATATATTGCAGTATATTGCAAAATATACAAATTATTGCCACTTTAACAATATATGTAGAGATATAGTTTCACATATATGTTTACTATATGGTAGAATATATTTCAAATATATGTAAAATTATATGGAAATATACATGAAATATATGTAGATATGTGTTCGATATATTGTGGAATACATTTTAAATATATGTAAAATAATATGGGAAATATATGTGCATATATGGGAATATGTATTAAAAATATATGTACAGATATAGTGTCACATGTATGTTTACTATATGGTAGAATATATTTCAAATATATGTACAACTATATGGAAATATATATGTAGATATGTGTTCGATATCTTGTGGAATACATTTTACATATATGTAAAACTAGATGGAAAATATGTGAAATATATGTGCATATATGAGAACATGTATTAACAATATATGTACAGATATAGTGTCACATGTATGTTTACTATATGGTAGAATATATTTCAAATATATGTACAACTATATGGAAATATATATGTAGATATGTGTTTGATATATTGTGGAATACATTTTGCATATATTTAAAATTAGATGGAAATATATGTACATATTTATTGTAAATGTATGCACAATATGTGTACATATATGAGAACATGCACATACAATGTATGAATATATTTGGGATATATACAGTATATGTACATGAAACATCTAAAATATATAAATACTTAAATATGCAACCTGCAATATACAAACATTTACACCACATATTAACACAGACTGATGGGTAATCTATCAAAGGCCACCTTTATTTTCTTTTAATCAGGCACAGATACTAAACCCAATTTGATGTACAGAGCTCTATAGGCCTATTAAAACCACAAGAGGTTTTGCATATGGTCAGTCAAAGGAAAAGTGATTGGCTTTACATTACATTACATAAATGTGTTGCATTGCATTTACATAAATTACATTTTAAAAGAGTGCCATTAAACAAAAAATATACAAAATATAAATTGAAGCAACTTAAATTATTTCAAAATTTCAGCAGTGCCATTATACAATATAAAGACAATATCAATAAAGACAATATCAATAAACAAAATGCACAGACAATAATGAACAAATAAATAATAAACAAACTTTCAAGAAGTTTGGGAACCGTGAAAAAGCAAAAAAAAAAAAACATTTGCCAAAAGAACAGTCCATTATCCTGGTTAGGAGTCCACCTTGGTTCTTCACTGATGTAAACCACTTACATACCCATGCTTTTGCTCTTCACCTGGTGTCTTAATGCCATTAGCTCGCAGATTCTACTGTTGATAGATTTTCTGACATCAGCTTCCTTGGGCTTATAGGAAACTGTTTTAAAACAGCATCTGTGGAGCAGAACAACAAGTTGTTCACAAAAATCTCTCAGAGATGCAATAAAAACTGAAAAGCACCAGCTCTGAAAACTTATATACCTTTTAAAACTTGAAGTTTCCTTGGAGCCTGCTGGCATCAGCCTTGCTTCTTCTTCTTCTTCTTCAGTTTTACTGGCAGTTGGCAAACAACTTTTAGGGGCATTACAGCCACCTACTGATTAGGAGTGTGGGTCAGGATCATATGTCAGGACCTATCTATCAGCCTCCTTGTTGCTAGTGCCTGTTACGCATACTGTCCTCTCTTTGCGCCTGAATCTCAGCTTCCTACTCGAGCATTTTATATATATATATATATATATATATATATATATATATATATATATATATATATATATATATATATATATATATATATATATATATATATATGTGTATATATATATATATATATATATGTATATATATATATATATATATATATATATATATATATATATATATATATATATATATATATAAAATATAGTGCCCTTTTTGTTCTTGATTGCAATATATTTTGTATCATATATACATGTATGGTCTATGCATATATTGCAATATATCAAAGCATATAAAGACAAACTATTACATGTTAAAAATATAGTGCCCTTTTTGTTCTTGAATGCAATATATTTTGTCTCATATATACATGTATGGTCTATGCATATATTGCAATATATCAAAGCATATAAAGACAAACTATTACATGTAAAAAATATAGTGCCCTTTTTGTTCTTGATTGCAATATATTTTGTATCATATATACATGTATGTTTCATGCATATATTTCAATATATTGGAAAATATAAATATTAAATCCCATATATGGGAATATGTTGCCTAATATATTACATGATATTTTCCAATATACTGCAATATATTTTTGTTTCGTAAGGGTACTTCTACAGCGTTTATTAATCTTTGTTCATGTTTACTAATACAACTTTATTGTAAAGTGTTACCCTAAACTCTTACTTTTGTCCAAATAAGGCTGTCTCAATATAACTGATTCTCAGAAAATGTGGAATCTTCTTTTGTTTTACCATAATGATCACAATTACTGCAGCACCTCCTGCAACGCCCAACCAATATAACAAACTGCTGGATTTTGGGTCTGGAATGGGGCGTGTCTTCATGGGTTTGGCCACACGCTCCCATACTGTAAGGATAGCCTGACGAGCACCACTCCAATGTCCTGGTCCACGTAGACGAAACTGGCAGGGCGTAAGGGGACCAAAAAGAACCCTCAAACCCAAAGCAGGGTCACTGAGAAGTAACCAAACAATGTTGGGTCGGACACCCACTTCCTTTGCCATGGAATCTAGATAAGGAATATAATTCACTTGAAGGACAGCCTCCTTGGGACAAGCGTAACTATAGAGAGACAAGAGAAATTATCAAAGCACAGTGAAAGTTGAATAAATTAAATCAATTATTATTTAGAGCAAAATATTTAAGAAAGTATCAATAAAGTATTTTAAATGTTCTCTGCGTTCCTTTTCAATAATTGCATGCATTTTTCGGTTTGAAGGAAGATGGTTTAACCCTTGCGGCAAAAGAAAAATAACAAAAAAAATCATTATTTTAAGTGACACTTTGTAGTTTTTCAACCTTCATAATATATTTTTCAAGACCCTTGTGATGGTACATTAACTTAAAGTAGGTTGAATGACATGTCCACCATAGCCTGACGGGGTCTGTATCGCTTTTACTAGTACTTTTAAACTTGGGGTTTCGGGTTGTAACCCGAGCACAAAAAGAACTACAAAAATCTGCTTTACGGCATACGTCACCTCCTCCACTTCCTCAAATTCGGACATGAGAGCGCAGCTATTTATTTTTCTGATGTTTTTGTCATGGCCAAAGCAGTAACTAAGAAAAACTAAGCTTTTGTAGTAGGAGACCAGAAAGAGAAAACGGCAGAGTGACAAAATAAAATAAATGACGAGGATCAATATTGGGCCAGCGTTCACCCGCTGGCGTGAACTAAAGTTGGAGGGGTTCCTGAACGATGCTGACTTGGCCCTCATGCTTTTGTACTAGTAAGTAATGTTATATTGCTTGCATAAGTCCTGTCTGGCGCCCGAACACTATTTTTCTTTTTTTTTTTTACATGAATTTCCCTGGAGGCTACTTGGAGATTTTAGAGAGAGACTCTTATGTCACGTGACATTGTGGGGCCGTGGTGGCGTCATGGACCGGCCGACCCGGGTTCGGTTCCCCTTTAAGGCAATTTTTTTTATATAAACTTTAACCAAGCAACCACCGTTACAACTGGCTTGTAAACGTGAGCTACGTGATCTTTTGGCATTTGAAAAAAATAAATCCAATGAAATTATGTTCATATGACATGCTGGAAGGCACACTTTTGTGACCAAAAGAGTTGTCTTCTTTTCAAAAATACATGTCTAGCACCCCCTAGTGGCCAAAACGTTCAGCAGCGTGCCTTTAATCTTCAAAAAAATTCAGCTTCCATCTTCTATGCATCCATGTAATGAAACTGCTGAATGTGCCTCCATTCTACCGAATTGGTGCAAATTGACACTTCAAAACTTCTTGAAAAAATTGTGTTTTTTCCTGCAAGCTTTGTAGTCATAAACATAGTAGAACATCTAAGGAAGGCTAATCTACTGATTGGACACTTTAGTTTCCTAGCATGTTTTTATACAGTTTCGAAATGTTTTCTCTCTCACAAAATTTGTCACTACCGAAAACACAACAACATTTGATATAAAAATTAGGTTTTTAATAGCCTATTCTGATTTTCTTTACATTTACCTTCTAAATATATATTTTTACATTTTTTTAAAGACAGTGTCATGGTTATATTGATTAGAAATATTATTTTAACAAAACTATAAGAGTGGTTCATCAAATTAAATGCATTTTAAAAGCAACATTTCTCTGTAATTGCCATACATGCACTCATAGAGTTTTCAAATTCAAGGATTCATTAGTTTAAATTTTTATCTAACTAAATAAATTCATGTCATCTTTTCTGATAAAAAAAACCTATTTTATTTTTCCAGAACATTATTTGTTTCGGTCGTGACATCAAATGTTCGGTAGTGACGACCATATTGAATTGTCCATATTTTGTGTAAAAAAAAGTAATTAGTTAGTCAAAAATGGCATTATGAAGTCAAAACATACAGCACAAAGAATATCTAACGCAACACCACATAAAAGCACTTTGCACTGAAATTACGCTGAAAAGATGGCGGATAGTTCAGAGTCCTTGAAGGGATGCAAGATGCTGTGTTGATTTTCACATCTCTTGAAAAAGATGACATAATGTATGTCCATATAAAACTTCAGGCCCACAGTATAAACTACAGAATTTGGTGTGTGTGCACCCATGTCCATCTGTAATGTTGGTGTACACATGTGTGCCTGTTTTTCCATTACACATTCTAACTTCTCTAAACCTCCTTAACTGATTCTCTTGTTGCCGAGTTTGACTTTTTTGAGTTTGAAGTAAACTTAATGTTTTATTTGATTTGAGGTAGGTTGAATACATTTTCATATAAAAGAACTAGTGATAGACCGATATATCGGCCGATTTTTTTATGTGTATTGGCATTGGACGATTTGTGGCTGCTGTGTTCACCAAGTTTTTCCGGCATTATTTACAGACAGAAATATAGTTTTTTTTTAAGTTCAATAACTGTCACTTTTTAAAATTGAGACTTATGAAAATGACACGATGATGCCAAATGTTACAAGTAAACTGAGTGAGCAAAAGAAGTATCGGCTCAAGAAAATAGGCTCTCTCAGTCTGTCCGCTCTACTTTCATCTTTCCGTCTATGCATGTTGGTGATTCCTCTCTCTCTACAAATTAACCAAAGATATTTACATTTACATTATTAGTGTGAGCCTGCCCTGTCTACACTTAACAATGACATGTCAATTTACAATGATACTGATAAGTGATATCTGTTATGTCATTTATATAAAGCAATCAGTCAAAGTCCCGCTAAATTAGCGCAAATTTTCCTAGAGACCAGAGGTAGAATCATATAGCCTTCATTTATATCAATAATGAGTCAAGCAAGCTACTGTATGAATTAATTTAATTAATCTGGCCTAGTTCATTTTATCTTAGTTTGTAGTACTAGTCAAATCACGTACAACATTACAGAAATATGACTGACAAATTATATTTATACTGAAAAAGAATATATGTGCACTTGAAAGTTTCTATTTATTTATTTAAATAAAGAAATAAGTGTAATTTTGTCACTACCAAAACATCAACAAATGTTTCGGTTGTGACTGTTTCCATAGTGACGATTTAAGCTAACTTTGATTCTACTGCTAAAATGCTAATCAGTACGTAGTTAGCTAGCACAGTTCTCGACATTGAAACATGAGTAAAACCTAAATGACCAGTAGAAAAAATCAAAAAAACTTAATTAATTATTGAAAATGTGATCGGTAGTGACATTCATAAATGTCACACACTGATTTCCAAACTTTTGATCACATTAACTTCAAACCATGGGACTGATCTGATCACCATGTCACCACAAGGGAGAGAGCCACAGACAACGTTACTGCTTCAAAATGCAGGCGAGTGGCTTACAGCATTATTATATTATTGCCCACACTATGCAATGTTTCGCCAGTGACGAGAAAATGCGGGACAGTGTTTTTAACATGATTTTAAATGATTTTTACTGAAAATATCCAATAAATATATTTTTGGTTTTAATTAACAAAAGTGTTCAAAATGATACTTCTTAAAACAATGATAATTTTTTTAAAATTATTTCATTTTTTTCCTATGGTAAAATTCAGACCTTGGGGTTTGGGACAACCACCTCTCAATTGAAAGCACCATATAAATGATGATATTTTATATATAAAGCCTGCCACTACCTCAAATATTACTTTGGGTTTTGATTGCTATTTGCTTATATTTTTTTATTATCAAACATTTTCCTATATCAATGCTTTTTAAATTAGTTTTTTGGTTCCGGGACAGCAATTTGCACAAATTCGGTAGAATGGCCCATAACTCCAAATTTCCTTGCGGGTGGCCCAGCGTGCCTGCAATTCTACTGCTGGCATGACCGGCCCTTCGGACTGGAACACCCCCATGATGGCCAATGTCGGACGCTCTAGAGATGGAGGAAAGATTCTTTTGTAGAGTGTCAGTTCTCCATCAGGACCAGAGTTTAAAGGGAAATTCCGCCTTGAAATGATCCTAGGGTTAATAACAAACGTGTACCGAGTTCGACCGTTCACTGGAGTTTGTTTTCATGCTAGTCTAACGTGACCAGTGTTATTGCTAAACGCAAATTAGCATGTTATGGTAGCCTTCGGGGCATCAGTGCATTAAAAACGAAATCGCTATGTCTATACTACTAATAATGCTCAAAATAACCCCACACTTACACTGTAGCACAATGAGGGTCTCTATATGTAAACCGAAGCATTGAGAACTTTGCAAGTGTACAGGCAGTTTATTAAAAAGAAACATTTACCGTTCACGTCTGGATCACATATCCATGCGGGCGCCATCTTGGGAAAACTGAACTCTTGCGTGAAAGCACAACACCTGTTCAGGGCAACAACGTTTCACGCGAGAGTTTAGTTTTCCCAAGATGGCGCCCGCATGGATATGTGTTGATCCAGACGTGAACGGTAAATGTTTCTTTTTAATAAACTGCCTGTACACTTGCAAAGTTCTCAATGCTTCGGTTTACATATAGAGACCCTCATTGTGCTACAGTGTAGGTGTGGGGTTGTTTTGAGCATTGTTGGTGGTATGGACATAGCGATTTCGTTTTTGGTGCACTGATGCCCCGAAGGCTGCCATGGCATGCTGATTTGCGTTTGGCAATAACACTGGTCACGTTGGACTGCATGAAAACAAACTCCAGTGAACGGTCGAACTCGGTACACGTTTGTTATTAACCCTAGGATCATTTCAAGGCGGAATTTCCCTTTAAGGAGGTGGGGAGGAAGGGGAATGCGTAATTATATCCTGTACACAAGATCACAGCATCGATCTTCTCTTCAGCCGTCCCATCATCAAATACGACTGTTGAGTCTTGAATTTTTTGCAGATTTGGTGTCATCACCAGGGCTCCCATTAAAATGCGACCTGGGAGGTCATTGTTGATAATGGGACGCTGGTCAAGAACTCTGCAGTTGTGAAATAAAGGTAAGGTTCATGGGCAGAAATGGGTTTAAATATATAGAATAAGCAAAAAAGATTAAGTTGTAAGACTAAGTCACTGGGAATAACACAATTTGAATAACTTGTGTTTGTAAACAGCAATTAATTAACAAATAATAACAAATTTGAGGTCTGAATCTGAGTAATCTGTGTTTAGGTTATTACTGAATTAAGTGTAAACTGTTTTGATGTCATGACTTATCAGATCTATTATGCTGTCCTAAGAGATGATGATGTTTTGCTCTTTAACTGAGCAGTTGTCATTCACCTGTGTTTCGGCTGTAGTCCATAAAACTTGTGGTCATGTTTCTGATTGAGCATTCTCTCTCCAATCCAGGGGCCCGTTCTTCGTACGTCGCTAACTCAGTTAGCTGGATTTGATTGTTGATGATTTGGCATGATCTTGGATCGTTTGGTTCTTCGAAGCTCATCCTAGGGTTTCTGTCATAGCAACAGGTCCGTAAGCTCAAACCTGCTCGGGAGCAGGCTTATTTCATGTAAACAAGATTAGTTTGTACCTTTTCAAGCGGATGTGATACGGAAAGTCTGACGCAGTCGAGTATTCTCCATTATCTCCATCATCTTATATTAAAAGTTGCATGATTAATATAAAGAGCTTTTCAAATTCAACACGTAATAAAAAAGGGATAGATTCGTTGAATCTTTTAGCGATGTTATTTAAAAAATATATAATATAACAAATATAATTTTTCTGTACTTGTGCAACTTGTTTTTGTGTAACAGGTGTTTTGATTATTATTCTTAAACGAATGACAAGACAAACATGCTGATCACATTCATTTTAAATTTGTTTGAATTTTCCTTAATAAAAACAGCAATCAATCATACCCAGCACTCATAGATGTTATGTACAATATTACTCAGTGTGAAATCATTTTCATTTGAATAAACTAATCTCCTATTTTAGTTTTGTCTTTAGATTGTCAAGTAGCTAACAATGTCATGCATGAAAGGGTTTTCGTTTAGTAATTTCTATCTGTTCTATCTTTAAAACGTTGTCTACAAATATGTTACCCTGCTGTCCCTTTCCTGTGACAAAAATGACCAAAATAACCAAATAAGTTTTTTGCACATATTTTCACATATCTTTGTCTTCTTTACTACACTTTCTGTGCAGACTCAGCAGATTCAGGACTTTCACTTAACGTGGAATACTGCTAATGTAGTCAGAAATCAGTTAAGAATAATGCAATTGAAGTACAGGGAGTGCAGAATTATTAGGCAAGTAGTATTTTTGAGGATTCCTTTTGTTATTGTACAACTACAGAGCTCTTGGTCAATTCAAAATGCCAACAAACCCTCAAACCCGAACACCCAAGCAGCAAAAGTGAAACCCTGGCCCTCTTAAGAGAAAATTTCTATGTACATCACTACTAGGCAACTACTAGTGTGCAGAACCACCAGGCAACCAAACGAAAAACAAAAATTTTTCCATCTCACCTGCCTTTCTTCCACCTGTTAAAGTGAGAACAACAAACAAACTCTACATTTACAAAAAAATTAAAACAATAAAAAATAAAAATATATATATAAACTCAGTGACCAATATAGCCACCCTTCTTTTCGATAACAGTCACAAGGCTTCCACTCACGGATTCAGTCAGTTTCCCGATCTGGTCCGAACCAACATCCCGCGCAACCACAACCACAGCCCCCCAGACACTGCCCAGAGAGGTGCACTGTTTACCTTCACTGCAAATGTCCTGCTCAAGAAGGGATCAAAAGGTCTCAATAGGGTTTAAGTCAGGTGAAGAAGGGGCCATGTCATCAGTCCCCCACCTCCAAGGCCCCCACCGGCCAGTCATGCAGTGGAGCGCCCCGATGCATGTGATGAAGCGTTGTCCTGCACAAAAAAGTCCTCTTGAAAGATGCAGATCCCCCTCCTGCACCACTGCTTGAAGAAAGTGTCTTCTAAACATTGGCAGTAGGTCTGAGAGTTGTATTTTATTTCCATTTTCAACCCAAAAATGTCCAACAAGCTCATCTTTAATAATACTTGTCTGTGCCTGCCTGCCTGTAATGTAGAAGACACTTTCTTCAAGCAGTGGCACAGGAAAAAAATCTGCATCCCCCAAGAAGACCGATTATTCCGCAAGACAACGCTCCATCACAAACATCAAAGCACTCCACCGCACGACCGGCCAGTAAAGGCCTTAGAGATGAAAAACTAATGACATGGCCCCCTTCTTCACCTGACTTAAACCCTATTGAGAACTTTTGTGTAATGATACGTAAGGAGCGGAAGCAATTGCAGGTGAATATATTAACAATGTTTATTAATAATAAACACAGAGAGAGTATCAAGAGTCAATGCGGAAGTAAACACAGTCCGGTGTTGTTGGCAATGGTGGCGAAGACTACGGTGGAAGTTGGTGATGAAGGTATTGAGTGCGACGTTGGTGGATTGGTGAGCAGTGGTGAAATCCAGGCTGAACACGGGAACATCCACACGAAGACGACGACAATACACATCCAACTGAAACAGTAATCCAAACGACACGAGACAACCAAACAGGGAGCCGAAACACAATGAAAGGATCTGGCAGGGAACAGAAAGTCATGTGAGTATATATGGAGGAGATGTAATGATGAACAGCTGGAGCGAGACAATCAACACACAGGTGAACTGAATCGCTCTAATGAGCACATGGCAGAGGTGAGTAAACAAACACACACACACACACACGACACGGAGGAAACAGTGGATTTCCTACCATGACAGTACCCCCTCCCCAAGGAACGCCTCTTGACGTTCCCAGCCTGCTTTACCTGAAGATTGTAATCATCAATAAGGCGGTGATCCAGTATGTCTCGAGCAGGAACCCACCTTCTCTCCTCCGGACCGTAACCTTCCCAATCCACCAAGTACAGAAATCCCTGTCCCCTCCGTCTAGAGTCCAGAATACGGTTAACGAATACGTGGTCTCCCTATTAACGATACGAGGCGGGGGGGGGAACCGGGGCAGGCGTATTAAGACGGGATGAAATCACCGGTTTAATTTTGGAAACATGAAAGACGGGGTGAACCCTCCTGTACCCCGGTGGAAGGCTAAGACACACTGTTACCGGATTAATGATTTTGGTAACAGAAAACAGGCCAATAAATTTGGGAGCAAGCTTGTTCGAAACGGAACGCATCGGAATATTCTGGGTTGAAAGCCACACTCTTTGACCGATGACGTAACGGGGAGGCTTCGACCGGTGGCGATCGGCCTTGGCCTTGGTGCGCGACCTTGCCTGGAGCAAAGCTCTACGAGCTCTGGTCCAGGTACGGTGACACCTCTGGACTAGTGCGTGTGCGGAGGGGACCGACACCTCGGATTCCGTACTGACAAAATTAGGTGGTTGGTACCCTAAACTACACTTAAATGGAGACATGCCAATAGATGACACTGGCAGAGAATTGTGTGCGTACTCTACAATTGAGAGTTGCTGACACCAGGACGAAGGATTCTTGGAAACCAAACATCGTAACACCCTTTCGACATCCTGATTGGCTCGCTCGGTTTGTCCATTGCTCTGGGGATGGAACCCGGACGAAAAACTAACAGTCGCTCCTAGCAATTTACAAAATTCTCGCCAAAATTTGGACACAAATTGGGGACCCCTGTCAGAAACCACGTCTGTCGGGAGGCCATGTATTCGGAAGATGTGATCAATGACAGCTACCGCTGTTTCCTTGGCTGATGGTAATTTGGGCAAGGGGATGAAATGAGACGCCTTCGAGAACCGGTCCACTACGGTTAAAATCACCGTATTACCCTTAGAGGGTGGGAGGGCGGTAATGAAATCTAGCGATATGTGGGACCAGGGTCTCGAAGGGACAGACAACGGTAAGAGTAACCCATCCGGAGGTCGATTGGAAGTCTTACCAGTGGCACAAACCGAACGAGCCAAGACGAAGTCGTGAACGTCACGAGCCATACCAGGCCACCAAAATCGTTGCTTGACTAGGAACCTAGTTCTACTAACTCCTGGGTGACAAGCAACACTGGAAGAATGGCCCCACTGGAGGAGGTCAGACCGTAACCTCTCCGGCACAAACAATCGATTCGGTGGGCACCGAGCCGGGGGCGTTACCCCTTCTAAGGCTGTCAAAACCTTCGATTCGACCTCCCATCTGAGCGTGGAGATAATGATGGTCTCCGGTAAAATGGGCTCGGGAGTAGCAGTGTGATCGGAACGCTCAAAAAGACGAGATAAAGCATCGGGTTTGATGTTCTTGGAACCCGGCCGGTAAGATAATGTAAAATCGAAACGTCCGAAATAAAGTGCCCACGGAGCCTGTCTGGAGTTAAGTCTTTTGGCGGTTCTAATGTACTCGAGATTTTTATGGTCCGTCCAGACAATGAAAGGTACACCCGACCCTTCAAGCCAGTGACGTCATTCCTCCAGTGCTAGCTTGACCGCCAACAACTCTCGATTGCCAATGTCATAATTATCTTCCGCAGGAGATAAACGGTGAGAAAAATACGCACAAGGATGAACCCTTTCGTCTGAAGATGCACGCTGGGAAAGCACTGCTCCTACCCCCACCTCTGACGCATCGACCTCCACTATGAATTGACGTGAGCGATCAGGGGTGACAAGAATGGGAGCTGAAACAAAGCAGCTTTTCAGTGTGGCAAACGCAGACTCGGTTGCGTCTGACCACCCGAACGTCAAACTAGGGGAAGTTAAGGCAGTCAGAGGTGCGGCTAGTTGGCTGAAATTGCGAATGAAACGCCGGTAAAAATTGGCGAACCCCAGAAATATCTGCAGGGCCTTGTGAGACTCTTGGGATGGCCAATCTACCACAGCCTTAACCTTCTCAGGATCCATGCGAACACCCTCAGTCGAAATGATGTGTCCTAGGAAAGAAACAGACTGTGCATGAAAAACGCATTTTTCCGCCTTGACAAAAAGCCCATTCTCTAGCAACCGCAGAAGCACTCGTCGTACGTGTTGCAAATGTTCCTGGAGAGACGAAGAAAAAAATCAATATGTCAGAAGTGAGAGTGTGAATGCGACCTTAGTCTCCTCGAGGAAGAATGACCGGGGCTGTTGGGCAAAGTGAAGAGAGCAATGTGAAAGAAATGTGCGGCAGTAATTGGGCTCACCGGAGTATTTTTCAGGGATCAGTAACCGGGGTTCTGGAAAAGAACTACCCCCTGGAGGTGAAGATGATGCGGGCGGCGTGGGTGGCGCAGTGGGTAGCGTGGTGTGTGGAGATCGCTGGGAGAGCTCGGACACTTTCGCCACCATTGCATGGACGGCCTTACGCATATTGTCGATGGCTTTGTCCTGATGATCCATCCTAGCCAACAATCGCTGAAGAAACTCCTCCAACGCGGAAATGGGTTGTTCCCCCGCTGCTTCCATGTTGGCCAGATTCTTCTGTAATGATACGTAAGGAGCGGAAGCAATTGCAGGTGAATATTAACAATGTTTATTAATAATAAACACAGAGAGAGTATCAAGAGTCAATGCGGAAGTAAACACAGTTCGTTGTTGTTGTTGGTAATGGTGGCGAAGACTATGGTGGAAGTTGGTGATGAAGGTATTGAGTAGTGATGTTACCAGTGACACCGAAGCTCCGAAGCGTGTGTCAAAAAAAGGAACCGATTTTCATTGAAGCTTTGTATCGAAGCTTGATTCGTTCTGGCAAAATCACGTGATCAATGACGTCAGAAGCTTCGTTTCACACACACCCACGTGACTGCTTCGTTATCTGATTCAAAGGTTTAGAATTGTGCGATGCGCGGCGCGCCATCATGGGTTGTCTTATAATCTTATAATAAATTACAATTGTATTTATCAGCAATTAAATTGTTGCATTGGTTGTGGGTTTAAGAAAGAGCAACTGCTCCAGAGACTATCTGAACAATCAATCAGTTTAGAGACATCACTCCTGCCAGCACATCACATGAAGATACATGACCACCACCTGTGTTTATTCTGCTTTTTATGTTGCTGTTTCAAACAGATAAAACAGCATTTAACTGTTTTTAAGAGAGATTTAAAGTACTTTAGGAGTATCACATTTTAAATACAATCATAAATTTCAATCTTTGACAAGCATAGTAAAGATATCAAGATTATATTTTTACAGAAAATTTTACATTATTTATGGTGATTTATGTACAAAAGTAGCTTTAACTGGGTTTTTAATTTCAGTGTCATAAAAAGTTCACAACCTTTCATCAATAGCTCTCAGACTGTAGGGGTTAAAAAATGTGTGTTTTGTAACAACTGGCCAATCACAGCGTGGCTGATCAGTGTTTCTACTATGACCCTGTCCCAAATGGCGCACTTCATGTGGACTTTCGGTCTCGTGGCCTTAAATTGCGCGTCCTCGCTTAGTCCACGAGTCCGTAGGGTGTCCCATCTGTCATTTTTACGCTTTGAAGTGTGCTCATCAGCGCCTCCTTTGCCCCCTTGATGCGGCCTTCAGCGAAGCCCGCACTGCAGCAGGCTTCGCGCACTTTACCAACCCAGAAGTCCTTGCGAAAGAGCAATCAGACCTATCAGACGACGGTAGGGAGGAGCTCACACTGACGGGCAACTTCTCTACCTATTTCCGGTGTGACACTCGAGTCTGTCCCAAAATACGACTCTGTTGCACCCACGTGGACTCGCATTAAGGGTCCCTAAAGTCTGGACTACGTGATGTCATCAAAGTGTGGACTCTGAGGAGGACCACAAGTCCGTAGTGTGCCATTTGGGACAGGACCTATCAATATGTATTGACTTTTCTTGCAGTGCACGAACGTGCAGTGATCTCAGATAATTCAATCCTGCCATACTAATCAGCAACAGCAGTGGTGTTCAAAGAACCAATAAGCGAGATCATAATTAGCCAGATCTAAACATCTCGGATGTCTCATTTGCTCTCGGGTGTATTAAGCGACGTACGAAGAACGGGCCCCAGTTCAACAAACTTTGAGGCAGAAGGCGAAACATCAGATCCTCGTTTCGCTTAAGCAGCACCAAATCCACAGGGTGCCCTTTGTTTGACATGCGACCTATAACCCACGCCCCTGTACGGGTACTCAGAAACACCTAAAGGAAGGAATAAAAAATAAAGAGGACAAAGACCACAGTAGGGTACGAAAGGAGATTGAAAAGTGAAAAGGACACTGTATTCAGGCATGTTTGATATTGAATTTAAAGCCTGCTTGCCTTCTCACACACTCTCCTGAGCTCAACAGCAATGTCTACACCTGAATTTCCAATCCCAAAAATCACAACACTCTTTCCAAGGTAAAGATCAGGATCCCTATAATCACAGCTGTGGAGAATCCTGTAGGAAACAAAACAATTTATTAAATATATAAACTGTATTTTTTCTGATACTTGACATGTCTTAGCATTCACAACATGACCATATATTAACACATGCATACTTATGAAATTAAAACTTCTATTTCAGTCCTACAGACATTTATTACAGTTAAGTTATGGATAATGTAAATCTTATGAAACAGTTACACAAAAATAACATCAAACATCTACAGTGCGGTGTTGCAGTGTTATGTGACATATATTAAATATATCAGACGCACCTTTAAAGTCAGAGAGGGGTTTGTTAGGTTGTGTGTATTGTCCTGTACACACTAGAACACCATCAAACACGTGTTTCTCCTCTCGTCCATCTCTGTCCACGGTCACCACATCCCACTGACCAGAGGTAGAGAAATCCGGCCTCTGTCTCACACTGCTTACTGTAGTCTGAAACACATACGGATTGAATGTTAAACACCTTACTAGAAAAAGAGACTTCTGAACATGAATGTGCTTTTGAGATCAGCACTTTTTACAATGGCATGATGCTAAAAACTTTTAATTGAATATGTTTGAGCAAGCCGAAGTGTTTAGCGTACAGTCTTAAGTACTGCAGGAGCAGGGAGTTGTGCATGTAGTTTGGGAAATGATCCGGCATCGGGAAATCACTGAAGCACATCATCTCTTTAGAGGTGTTCACTACTAGAGAACGATAAATGCTGGTGCGTTCTGCCTCATGTGTCTCCTAAATGAACATATAAGACACAGACAATCGGTTAGAGACATTCTAGTAAATACATTTTTTTTTTCAAAATGAGACATTTTGAGAGAAAATGAGACACCTTAAATCTCCAGAGTCCACCGATATCATCACTGCTTTCGAAACACACCGGCTCCAGACCTTCATCCAAGCAACATTTGATGGAGACAAGCCCAGCATGGCCTGCTCCAATCACAGCAACACGCTTAGCCATGCTCCTCAGCAACACTGTCAGTACTGAATGATCACGATATACACAAGAACAAATTATTCAAATGGTTTGGTGAGTCCAAACTGGCCAAGGTCTTAGGGTTAGGGTTAGTAAATCATTCACAACACAAAGACGGCTCCAAACTGGCAAATATTATGCGATATTTTTACCTTAGCTGATGATGGTTTTAGGTCTTTGATATTCAGAAATGCTAATGATTTCAAAGATGCTTTCTTCACCAATGGCCTCAGTCTGTTATGTAACCAGCAGAGTGTCTCAAATTTCACAAAAGAAGGTTTGTCTCAGCTGACACTGGTTCAGGGTGGATTTATCCGAAGAAAACTGAAAAAGTTGGTTAAGTGTTAAAGATCTCAAGCATGTTTAATCATTAGCCATTGTTACGGACCACCAATTGCACTCTCAATGTATTTTCATAAACAGTGTTATGAAATCATTTAACTAGATCAGGAGTTTTCAAAGTCTAATACAGCAGGCCTCTCTTTCTACACAATCTACACAATGCCACCTCCCCCAATATAAAGTGCAGAAGTGAAAACATTTTAAATGCAGGTTAAAGGGGTGATGAATTGGCTGTTTTTATTGTTTTATACTGTGATCTGAGTCCGACGACTATTCTCCAACAATAATCTTGATCACTATTACGGATGCACAGGAATGCAGATGCAGAAAGCAGATGGTACAGGATCTTACATCTTACAGGAATGCAAACATTGTAATACTGTAGGCTACTATTTACTGAGAGATGCCCATTTATTCACACTGTTAATGTTTAGATTGACAATCACATTTATTTACAAGTTTAAAAAATATTCTGCTCACATGCAGAGTGTCTGTTTAACAAACAACAGAAGTCAAGACCTTATTTTATTACCATATAACGTTAATCATAGTTATAGACGCAAATATAAACATTGATGTCAATATTATTTTTTACTAATGATTTAGCGTTTTAAAACATTAGTTGGTCAAGTTTTATAGGCGTAAATATCATATGGGGGGGGGGGGGGGCACAAACATTTCTCAAGAGTAATTTTTGAGGGGGCACAAAAAACACAGCCAGAATTGTAGCTACTTGTAAGTATAAATTTAAACAAAGGAAAGCCTAATATTCTTCTAAAAAACACTTATTGAAATGTTTTTGAAGCTGTTTACAATCAAGGCACTGATTATAATCTCTAACACAATCATCTGTAAAGAAAATAATCAATTTATCTGACATTTAAAATAAGTAAAATTGCTTGACAGCATACTTACAGCCTGGAGTTTCACTGTAAAGAACTTGTGTGTAGGAAAATTCCAATCCAAAGTTATCCTCATATGCCCTATTCCCTTAAAATCAAAACACTTGATAAATAATCTGCGCAATTGTGCGGTGACTGACTAAAATACACTTGGTGAATAAAGTAATAAAGAACAATGTTTTCTGTATCCGGACCGGAGCGACTGTTTATGTGGCGTTTCTTCGGAATGGGAAGTTTGCAATGCACCCTGGAAAAATAATAACAAAGGAAACACAGGCAGTGGGCCAAAACACTGTGAGGAAAGGGAGGGGGAACTCAATGTTTTTAAACTCAAAACGCATTTTTACCCTGGTCCCTGTTTGCATTTGAGCTGTTTCGCTGCTTACACATTTATTTACAGTGCATATGTTTATAGTTAGGCTATACTTACTTCATATGCACGTCTCTCTGAAGTATGGGATTTTCGTTTTTGAAAATTATCTATGTTTTTTATAGCCTTAAACAGTAAAAACATGTTTTGGCACGGAATACCATTGCATTTCCACTTTTACTAAATACACGGTAAAGCAATGGGTAGCAAAAGCTGTTAATTTGTGGTAAACCATAGCCTAAACATTGATCTTTTATATTGAAAACTACTATCAACAATATTACATTTTCACATAATAACCTTCATTATTCTCAGTATTTTGTTAAAAAAAAATACATATTGTAAATTAATATTTAGTTAGATAATTTTGATTGAATGGTGTGTTATGCATAACATTTTATTAGCGCTGGTTACAAAGTATAAAGTCCCCCTTGGTCTGTGTACGCCACTCTTTAGACGTGGTCCCAACTTCCCCCTCTCTGCGTCCCGCATCTGCTGTTAAAAATAAAATAATATAATAATATAAAAAGATTTTTATTTACTTTCGTTTTCGTACTTTCGTTTCATATTCGTTTAATTATTGATGTAAACGTTTGAGGAGCATGTCGCGTCTAAAAATAAAGGCGTTTTTTCCAAAGCTTGAGAGGTTGCGCTCAAGCGGCATCTCCTGTTGCTACGCAACTGCTGCGCACTCCGTGAAGGCGAGGATAACGTAATCCGTGATCGGATTTTAATTGCTCATCTGCTCCTCACCTTTCCTAGTACTTTAGGTTGCCAACTGTCGCGCATTAGCCGGGACGTCCCGTATTTTGAGCCTAATTTACTTGTCCCCGTACGGGTGTCCTAACCCGGTTTTTGGACTGCAACGCTGATTTATTTAGTGACTGATATGTGGCGCCACAAGAACCGAGCGGCAGATAACATCAAAATCGCGCGAGAGCGATTCGAGAAGTCATACAACGGAGCCTGCTATCGAAATGCTCTCGCGGTACTTTGACGTCATCCAACTGTCAGTTGTTAAAGCGCCATTACCAGCAACAGCAGTAGTGCTGATCACGAGACTTGAGAATGATCTCCGACACCTTTCATCCAATCACAATCAGTATACGACCAAGAGAGTCAAATAATAAGATTTTATGTTTTCTTTTTATATTATTTAGCTGTTTGTGCATGTATAAAATCTGCGTTACAAGTTCGTTCTCGCTGAACCAGAGACTAAAACGACTACGACTCAAACTGAAATGCCCCAAGGCATTTCCAACTCAACTAGGAAATTCTCGCGCTTATGATTTACAGACAGTAAGTTAAATTAAAATATTTAATGTTGACTTTAATGTCAGTTTTAGTTTGTCACAAGATGTGTGTAAGATTAACATGAAGAGGACAACGGTTTTTTACACTTAAGTTAGTGCAGGAGCCACAAGTGTTTTGTTTGGACAGATCTTGGACACTCCATATTTTTTAAATATATGCTTTTTTACGGCTCCCATAGAGTTAAACAATTGATTTTTACCGTTTTGGGAATCCATTCAGCCGATATCCTGGTCTGGCGGTATCACTTTTAGACCGTTATCGTCACGCTTAAACAACAAATGATCAAAGAGTTTTGATATTTTCCCTATTTAAAATATGACTCTTCTGTATTTACATCGTGTAAGGTTACTAAGACCGACGGAAAATTTAAAAGCTATGATTTTGTTGGCCGATATGGCTAGGAACTATAGTCTCATTCCGGCGTAATAATCAAGAAACGTTGCTGCCACACATGCAGCAGGCGCAATGATATTATGCAGCGCCCGACGCACGTGCGTTATCACGGTTACTTGACTTGTCTGGTCGGAACCTTACTTCCGGTTTCTGTTTCTTTAGTGGCCTGACTAACTGTTAGTGGCTAAATGAACTCTGCAACAAATACTTCGTCAAAAATAACAAATGTTTTGGTTTCCTAAAGACGAGGGGAGATGGCAATCATAAACCACCACTATGTGAAGTGAGGTTTGGCAGCTGGTGTGTAGTTTAACATTGTATTTTACACAGCAGCATTAGCTCAGTGTCGTTTTTATATGTTTAAGCTATGAAATATAAACTAAGGTAATCTACTTATTGTTTGTTTTGCTTGTTAATAGAAATAAACTACTCTAAAAGGAATTTGTTGTTATAGACCATTTTACTGTTTGTAAACAATGATGACGTGGCAGCGAATGCGCGCGCATTTTGGCAACGGAAGTATGGCAAGAATCAGCAGTGAAGCAACACAGACAGAGAAAGTTATTTTAAAAAGTTGACTATCAATTTTTCAACACAGCTACCAGATCCTATACTATAGTAGAGTTGATAGAAGGCGTTAGCAGATGGCCAAATATAAAGTGGGCAGATACATTTTGATTCTGGGGAACAACACCACTTTCATTGCCGTGGGCTGTAAAAGGGTCTATTGAATTGATTCTTAGCGGAGTTTACCGGAAGTTACGTGTGTTGCACAAAAGCCGTTTTTTATGTTGTTACTGCTGACATCGTCTATAGAAATCGTCTATATGTTCGGGCGCTGTATAATATCATTGATGTGACTGACTAATGAAAACAGTCACATGCTTGTAATTCATTTCTGAAAAGAAAATTATATTATATCTTTTGTCCTTAATAAACACAGTAAACAATCTTCTATTTAATAAGTAAAGAAATATCCTGTAGGGGTCACACTGTAAGAAAGATTTCTATATTAACATTTGTTGACTGTGTTTATTTGTTGACTGTCTGTTTGTTTATATTTTCGCACTGCATTACATGATCTTGATCTCTGCTCCGAGAACCTTTGGTGCCCATAACAGAGGTACAGTATAAGCAGTACAAGGTTTTATCCAATTGCTTCAGTGGGAAGTCATTTTATGAAGAGAATGTAAGATTGTGAAGTGTTTTATTGACATTATTAGTTTTAGTTTAAAATGATAAACATCCAGTGATGCTCAATGATTAGTCAGGGTTGCCAAATTTGGCTCCTAGGCTGGCCTGAGATGAAAACCATTAACATTGCCATATTTCATTCATCATCCTCCTTCTTTCTCTTCAGCTTGACCTTCCTGCTTTGATATACATGTCTTTGCTTGCTCTGGCTATGCACTGCACAGTATAATATTTTATATGTAGGTCTTTAATAAGACTAAAAGTGTGAGGACTGAAGTACAGGGACAGCCTGAAGTGTACTGGTGAATATGCAAAACCTAAATAAATGTCATCATGTGAGTGTTAGGTTTTTTTAATATACTGACACATTTATGTTCTGTGGTCCTTTATGAAAATTATCCATGGGTTTTAATAGTAAAAGAGTAAAACATGTTTTTGAAATTGATTACAAGTGTATTACCATTTTTTTTTACTAATAAATAACATGGTTAAGCTATGGTTACGGTAGCAAAAGCTGTTAATTTGTGATAAACAACCATAGTAAGCTTAAAAACTAATATCAACAATATTACACATAATTTCACATAACAACCCTTCTTATTTTCAGTATAAAAAACTGAAGTAAAAATATTTAGTTATTAAGTTAATAATTATTATTATTTATGACTATAGAGGTGGAAGACTTTGAGGAAAGGGAGACTTTATCTCATCACAAGCCTCTCCAAGCAGTGGCGCCCTCACTAAAGGGGAACTTAAGACTGCATAGTAAATATAAAGAATTTCCATAGAAAGTGTTTGTTATAGATTTCTACTCTTTGCATCTGTCTCATATATCAAGTGTATCAATTTGCATGATACTTTTTCAGCTGTTTAGGCAAATTATTTACTGTCGGCTTATTGTTTTTGTTTCTCACGTATCAGGAAATCCTCTATTGTTGAGAGTGAATCACTCACAGAGGAGTGTAGTGTGGACCGGTCGATCCACAGCCTGCCATCAGCCTCAGATTGAGGTGACCGATGGTGATGTGGAGAAGCCAGGAGAGAGCGTCTCCCTGGAGCAGTCATCAGCTTCCCGTGAAGTGTGTGGCTGCACTTCATTTTTGTTCATATTAGTGAAAATTATACTAAAGTATAAACTTCTGTTGTTATGAATATCAAATGGTACTTTAACAAACCAGTCAGTGGTGTTTTATTTAACCTCTCTGCTTTGTTCTCAGCAGCTTTTCTGTGGGTCACAGTGGAACCTGAAGAGTCCACATCCTCATCTTCTCCAGAAGAATCAAGGTGTTTCTCAATGTCAAGGAAGGATCCTCGGAAGCCAGAATTTCGAGGATGCTACGTCATCGACATCCGTCGAAAAATATCCCATACACAGGAAAGGATGCATATGTGTAGCCTTCACGCTCTTCGCACTCTGAAATCACCCACAATCCTATGCGCGCAGTGGCGAAAGCACATCTTATTATTACTGACGTAATAATGCAATAACGTGCACTTGCTAGCCTGTTCCATTTATGTGTTCTCCGAATGCTAAGAGGAGCCTCGCCTTGCCTCTGAAGGAAGTAACTTGGAACGACCAGTCCTGCCTAGGATGTACCCTTGACATTGAGAAACACCTTCAGTCTACACACCACAGGTGAGATTTTGTCAGCTTGTGTTTTCTTTAAAGATGTTGTATAGAGAGTTTTGTGAATCTCTATCATCACAAAAGAGTAAAATAAATTAAATTATAATTCAAGCCAGAGTGTTCAGTAGTCTTACAATTTAATACATACATAACATAAGTGATGATAATGTGATTTCTAGGATTATATCATGGGGACGGAGACTAGTAGTCTTCACGAGAGGGCGGAGACTTTAGTCTTTGTGTCTGGTTGCGGATACGTGTCTGCAGGCTTCCGGTAAGAACACCCGCATCTTCAGTTGTTTCATTGCATGAACATTATTTTGTTTTGTTCTCCTGTGATTAAGACACAGTGATCAGATACATAATTGTTAAAGAGCTGAGTTGGTTTAAAATGAAGATGTCCTTCGCTTACAGATTTAAGGTAGGGCTTACCCTGTTTAGGTTTGCCCAAACCTCACGGTTGGCTAGCTTGCACACTGGCAAGGGACACGATGGACAGGTGGATTCTTCGGCTACGAAGAGAAGAGCGGTGGGGTCTGAAGCTGATTGACCTTTACAGGTTTGCCGAAAGGTATGGGTAACTTTTTTTTGTGGGCGAGGTATCTGTTTGTCCCGTGGGGAAAAAAATGTGTTGAACAGTTTAAAGTGTAAAGAGCAGTAACTTTAGTTTCTGGACTGGTGAATGTAAACCAGCGTCTGGAAAAGATTTAGGGCCAGATTTACTAAACGGGCCAAATTAATGTGAGGGCGCAATTCCCAAATAGCCCAGATGGGAGTGGTAATATCTGCGGTTTATTTACTAAAAAGGCGCAAATTAAAAAACACAGACGCAGCAGCTGATTTTCTTAAGGTCCAGCGCAATCTCTACTAAAAGCAGCGCAAATTAGTTTAGGGTCGCAAATAGAAGCTGATGCTCCTGCAGGTGCGGGTGATCTGTTAACGCCTGATGCGCTTGAGTTCAGCACCACGGAAATCACAGGTGAAAATGCGGGGTGTGAAATCCCAACTAACACGGCAAAGAAAAAATGAAGTTGTACAAGAAGTTTTAAAACACTGGGTATTGTGTGACTTCTCCTAGTGAATCCTCTTTTATTTCCTTATATAATGCTTTGCAAACAATATTTTTGAATAATATGTTCCTCTGGCCTTCTAAAACTGTTTTATGTGGAAAAAAATCGTTTGCGCTCTCTGATCTCTGTGATTCGCCTCCTATATCAGCAACAATCGCAGCCCTTTCAAGTGCAAATGGTTTCTTTTTTTGTCTTTAAATAATGGCACAAATACCAGTAATTTCACACATGCAAACAACATGCAAGTAAATCTTGTTGTGTGAATCATTTAAATACTCTTCCCCAATAAATTTTGCATCTGAAACTTCCAAAAATGTATATGCAATAAGGTCAATCACAAAAATAACTGGCCCACGCCTTTTCACGCTAATTGTTCACTGTAATAATCCCCACACTCATTATTTAATGCCAGAATAATGGTTTGCGCTGGCGCAAGCTGTTATTAAATCTGAACTTTAAAATGCTGCTACAGCATCTGTCAGAAATATATATATATATATATTTTTTTTTTGCACAATTGTAGTAACAGTAGTGAACTAGTACTGTAGATGTCATACAATTCATACTGATCTATCTGTGTAAACACTGAATGATAGATGTATTTTTTCTTTTTCAGGTTATAGTAATGCAGCTGTGCACCACCGGTGAATATGCAAAACCCAAATAAATGCCATTATGTTCATAAACATTATGTGTTTTTAAATTCTTTGTTAAGTCTGTTCATTTAAACAGATAATCCACAGAGTAATGTGAGATCCGACTTGAACATGTGAGGTTTTGGCCGTGGAGCTGAAGCTCTGTGCATCTAGGTGGAGATTTCTTTACATGAACTTAACAGCAGTGTCTTAACCGCATACTGTACATCACAAGATGTCATCAACGCATGACAGGTAATAAGAAACATGTAAATGTGTATTAAACATGAAACAAATGTGGCAGCGTGTTAAGACTTAAGCTTAATCAATTACAAATAAAAAACCGTATTTTGGGTCCGTATTTTTGAATAAAAAAAAAAATTCAATTTGTTTTTATACAAGTCAGTTTAACAATATGGTTTAGCCCGTCCTCATGTACTTATTTAAATATTATCAGTCCAGTGAGTATTAGGTTTTTTTAATATACTGACACATTTAAGTTTTGTGGTTATGTGAAAATTATCCATGGGTAAAAGAGTAAAAACATGGTTTTGACATTGATTACCAGTGTATTACCATATTTACTAATAAATAATATGGTTAAGCTGTGGTTACTGTAGCAAAAGCTGTTAATTTGTGGTAAACCAGTGTAAGCCTAAGAATCTTTTATGTATTAAAAACTAATATCCACTATATTGAACATACAGTAGTTACCACACAACAACCTTTCTTATTCTCAGTATTTTGTTTCAAATGAAACAAACAAAAGTAAAAAATATTTAGTAATGGTAATAAATTATTAAATAAATTAAAATAATTCATTAAACAATTGACAATTTCTGTGTTTTTGATTGACCAGTGAGTTATGCATCACATATATCAGCATCGGTTACAAAGGAAAAAAGGGCCTTCTTTTGTCCTTCTGCACCTGCCCCATGCGGAGGTCTGTGCATACCACTGTTTAGATATATAAAATCATGTCATTGTGTAGGTATTGTTTCCATTTATGTGGTTTGTTTTTTCTTTTTTTGTTGGTAGTGGGTATTTTCACTAAAGAGATGAAAGTGGGAAGTGAAACAGTTACTGGTGAGCGAAGAAAAGTTTGTGTCTTTCACAGGCATTTTATTGCTGAACAACAAACTAGATTGCAAAAGAAAAAATAAAATAGTTAATTACATCCATTTCTATTTTATATAAATAAAAAATAATAAATATGTTGACTATAATAACTGTAGCAACGCAGTGTATGAATGATGACATCATCATATTGAGAGCTATGATGTCGTGATTATTACATCAGAGTTCCGGCAGCTATATAAGCCAGCGCGCTCATCACAAAGTTGTGGGTTTATAGTTCGGTGTATGTTCGGTGTGGTTTTGGTAGTCGTCAGTGTTCAAGGCATTATATCTAGCGTGTTTATCATCTTGTTGTTGTTGTGTTAGAGGTGTTATTTGAGTTTCAAGTCATGAGTGTCGTCGTCATTTTAGGTGCAGGACGTCAGTGCCCTGATAAATTGATGAGGGCCTATTCTCATCTTGAAAATGGGTCGACGATCTTTTTATATAGAAAAGATCGTCCACTTGTTAGCATTCGACCGGATGTCCCGGCACCTCCTCAACCCACTGAGCCCTCCAACTCTGTGAGTAGCAGTGTGGAAAGCGATGCTTGCCCCTCGGAGCCTGCAGTCGCTACCAGTGCTGTTGCTCCACAGGTGGAGGAGGCGCTCATTGGGCGTGCGGTGCAGACATCCGAGGAGACATCATCTCTGAAGCCGCCATCAGCTCCTCCAAACAGTAAGACTTCATTTTTGTACAAATGTGGAAAATTATTCTAAAGTATAATCTTATGTTGTTATGAATTGGTACTTTAACAAACCTGTCAGTGTTTTTTTTATTTCATATCTCTCTGCTTTGTTCTCAGCAGCTTTTCCAACTAAGAATGATCTCTGGTACACAGTTCCAGAGCTTCAATTAGGGGAAGAGCGGGATGTGGAGGTTAGGCCGAAGTGGGCCAGACTGGCAGGATGCGGGAGTGAAAATCAGTAAGTTTTGCTAATTATTTCTGTTTCAGCCTTAAAGGACAAGTTTGGTATTTTACAATTAAAGCCCTGTTTTCAGATTGTTTATGGTGAAATAGAACGGTTTTGAATTAATGTATTAATAAATAGGGCTGGACGATTCGGAAAAAATCTAATTGCGATTTTTCTGATCAAAATTGCTATTTAAAGTGCGATTCATTGGTATATAATAAAAAAGCTACATCCAGGTTTGATGTGGTGGTTTTAATAGCACCAAAGAAAGATGCTGTGCTACTGTTTATTTAATACTTCTTAAACATTGTACCAAGGTGTCTGCAAGACTTTGCTCTTCTGCAGACACACTTTTTTTTAAATCTAAGAACATTAAACAAAATACAGTTTAACAAAAATGTATTGAAAGTTTTTTTTAAATAACATATAGGGCTATAGGCCAATGTATTTTGGCTGTCACTACAACAATGCTTCTGACAAGCAAATGTTTCGTTTTTTCTTTAAATCAAAAGACTGTACTCTTCTTGTTTTACTTTTCAGGCATCTGTAATAAATGTAAATATATTAGTTATTAGAATCTATGATTTAACATAAGCAAAAAATACAAATAAAACACTGCACAGTCCTCACTGTAGGATTTTTAATGTGGAGCTGCAGAAGCTTGTTCAGTTAAGAGTAAGGAGTGATTTTAATTTTTGGTGTGTAATAAACATTTCTGACACAGAAAGCACCAGGTTACTGTCACTTTAAGACACAAGACAGCTTTAAAACTGCTCTGCTTCAATATACTGATAAACATCCAGCTGTTTATGTTCAATTAGACAAGAAGGAAAACTTAAGTTTAGTGATCACGCGTGTGCTGACTACTTGCTGTGTTCGCGCTTCATGAACCCTCATGCATGTAAATATACTTTCAAAGCGGTGCGGATGTGCGCGTGCAAGAAAATATAATGTACCTCTTTCGTCTGATGTGTTCCGGGCTTTAATGAAACCTGCTTATAGTCTGATGAGGCGCTTGTCATTGTTTGCGATTCATGACGAGAAACGGACGTATATACACCTTTCTTTAAGTCCAACATTACACAAAAGGGAAATGTTTTCGCGCATTTCTGTCCTCTCATTTGCCGGTTAATAAGTTATAATGGGTTTTAAAAATGACTGAATCCAAAATCTGCCAACTTCCATGACATTCTGCGTTGTGCAGTTAATTCCATTTGTATGCATTTAGCGATTCTGTCCGTGTCCGGAAATCATATGGCCGTACACTTTGTTGGGGAGTTGAACTGCTGCACGCGCAATGGCGTTATCTGACGTTCAGTCAGCACCTCAGTGTTAATGCCCTCTATTGGTTTAAACTGCATCAACCGTAAAATGCGCATGAAGCGAACTGTCAAAAACGGCGTACTAGATGATTGTTATATTTGATAGTACTGAATCAAAATAATCGCCGCTTTTGCGATTCGAAAATCGCACCCATCCAAATCGCGATTTCGGTTTAAAAACGATTAATCGTGCAGCCCTATTAATAAATGTATTCTACCAATTAATGTTAAACGCAATATGTCATCTTTATAGTTTGAACTGTGGTTGTTTTTAAAAAGAATAATAAACAGCAGCTGCTTAATTCTTAAACATTTGCAGAAACAGTACTTACAGTTTTTACATATGTTTCTAGGTTTCCCACCGTATTTGCGAGTCCATCTGATTTAGATCAAGAGGACTTTCCAATGGAGAACCTCCCCTCACCTGCTCCTGTGTCTGCTCCAGTCCCTGAGGAGCCTCGGGTTGTGGCCCTCCCCTCACCTGCTCCTGTGTCTGCTCCAGTCCCTGAGGAGCCTCAGGTTGCGGCCCTCCCCTCACCTGCTCCTGTGTCTGCTCCAGTCCCTGAGGAGCCTCGGGTTGCGGCCCTCCCCTCACCTGCTCCTGTGTCTGCTCCAGTCCCTGAGGAGCCTCGGGTTGCGGCCCTCCCCTCACCTGCTCCTGTGTCTGCTCCAGTCCCTGAGGAGCCTCGGGTTGCGGCCCTCCCCTCACCTGCTCCTGTGTCTGCTCCAGTCTCTGAGGAGCCTCGGGTTGCGACATCCGAGGAGACATCATCTCTGAAGCCGCCATCAGCTCCTCCAAACGGTAAGACTTCATTTTTGTACAAATGTGGAAAATTATACTAAAGTATAATCTTATGTTGTTACGAATTGGTACTTTAACAAACCTGTCAGTGTTTTTTTATTTCATCTCTCTCTGCTTTGTTCTCAGCAGCTTTTCCAACTAAGAATGATCTCTGGTACACAGTTCCACAGATTCAATTAGGGGAAGAGCGGGATGTGGAGGTTAGGCCGAAGTGGGCCAGACTGGCAGGATGCGGGAGTGAAAATCAGTAAGTTTTGCTAATTATTTCTGTTTCAGCCTTAAAGGACAAGTTTGGTATTTTACACTTAAAGCCCTGTTTTCAGATTGTTTATGGTGAAATAGAACGGTTTTGAATAAATGTATTAATAAATGTATTCTACCAATTAATGTTAAACGCAATAGGTCATCTTTATAGTTTGAACTGTGGTTGTTTTTAAAAAGAATAATAAACAGCAGCTGCTTAATTCTTAAACATTTGCAGAAACAGTACTTACAGTTTTTACATATGTTTCTAGGTTTCCCACCGTATTTGCGAGTCCATCTGATTTAGATCAAGAGGACTTTCCAATGGAGAACCTCCCCTCACCTGCTCCTGTGTCTGCTCCAGTCCCTGAGGAGCCTCGGGTTGCGGCCCTCCCCTCACCTGCTCCTGTGTCTGCTCCAGTCCCTGAGGAGCCTCGGGTTGCGACATCCGAGGAGACATCATCTCTGAAGCCGCCATCAGCTCCTCCAAACGGTAAGACTTCATTTTTGTACAAATGTGGAAAATTATACTAAAGTATAATCTTATGTTGTTACGAATTGGTACTTTAACAAACCTGTCAGTGTTTTTTTATTTCATCTCTCTCTGCTTTGTTCTCAGCAGCTTTTCCAACTAAGAATGATCTCTGGTACACAGTTCCACAGATTCAATTAGGGGAAGAGCGGGATGTGGAGGTTAGGCCGAAGTGGGCCAGACTGGCAGGATGCGGGAGTGAAAATCAGTAAGTTTTGCTAATTATTCCTGTTTCAGCCTTAAAGGACAAGTTTGGTATTTTACACTTAAAGCCCTGTTTTCAGATTGTTTATGGTGAAATAGAACGGTTTTGAATAAATGTATTAATAAATGTATTCTACCAAATAATGTTAAACGCAATAGGTCATCTTTATAGTTTGAACTGTGGTTGTTTTTAAAAAGAATAATAAACAGCAGCTGCTTAATTCTTAAACATTTGCAGAAACAGTACTTACAGTTTTTACATATGTTTCTAGGTTTCCCACTGTATTTGCGAGTCTATCTGATTTAGATCAAGAGGACTTTCCAATAGAGAACCTCCCCTCACCTGCTCCTGTGTCTGCTCCAGTCTCTGAGGAGCCTCGGGTTGCGGCCCTCCCCTCACCTGCTCCTGTGTCTGCTCCAGTCCCTGAGGAGCCTCGGGTTGCGGCCTTCCCCTCACCTGCTCCTGTGTCTGCTCCAGTCCCTGAGGAGCCTCGGGTTGCGACATCCGAGGAGACATCATCTCTGAAGCCGCCATCAGCTCCTCCAAACGGTAAGACTTCATTTTTGTACAAATGTGGAAAATTATTCTAAAGTATAATCTTATGTTGTTACGAATTGGTACTTTAACAAACCTGTCCGTGTTTTGTTATTTCATATCTCTCTGCTTTGTTCTCAGCAGCTTTTCCAGCTAAGAATGATCTCTGGTACACAGTTCCACAGCTTCAATTAGGGGAAGAGCGGGATGTGGAGGTTAGGCCGAAGTGGGCCAGACTGGCAGGATGCGGGAGTGAAAATCAGTAAGTTTTGCTAATTATTTCTGTTTCAGCCTTAAAGGACAAGTTTGGTATTTTACACTTAAAGCCCTGTTTTCAGATTGTTTATGTTGAAATAGAACGGTTTTGAATTAATGTATTAATAAATGTATTCTACCAATTAATGTTAAACGCAATAGGTCATCTTTATAGTTTGAACTGTGGTTGTTTTTAAAAACAATAATAAACAGCAGCTGCTTAATTCTTAAACATTTGCAGAAACAGTACTTACAGTTTTTACATATGTTTCTAGGTTTCCCACCGTATTTGCGAGTCCATCTGATTTAGATCAAGAGGACTTTCCAATGGAGAACCTCCCCTCACCTGCTCCTGTGTCTGCTCCAGTCCCTGAGGAGCCTCGGGTTGCGGCCCTCCCCTCACCTGCTCCTGTGTCTCCTCCAGTCCCTGAGGAGCCTTGGGTTGCGGCCCTCCCCTCACCTGCTTCTGTGTCTGCTCCAGTCCCTGAGGAGCCTCGGGTTGTGGCCCTCCCCTCACCTGCTCCTGTGTCTGCTCCAGTGCCTGAGGAGCCTCGGGTTGCGGCCCTCCCCTCACCTGCTCCTGTGTCTGCTCCAGTCCCTGAGGAGCCTCGGGTTGCGGCCCTCCCCACACCAGCTCCTGTGTCTGCTCCAGTGCCTTAGTAGACTCTGGTAGCTTCCCTCCCCTCACCTGCTCCTGTGTCTGCTCCAGTCCCTGAGGAGCCTTGGGTTGCGACATCCGAGGAGACATCATCTCTGAAGCCACCATCAGCTCCTCCAAATGGTAAGACTTCATTTTTGTACAAATTTGGAAAATTATTCTAAAGTATAATCTTATGTTGTTATGAATTGGTACTTTAACAAACCTGTCAGTGTTTTTTTTATTTCATATCTCTCTGCTTTGTTCTCAGCAGCTTTTCCAACTAAGAATGATCTCTGGTACACAGTTCCAAAGCTTCAATTAGGGGAAGAGCGGGATGTGGATGTTAGGCCGAAGTGGGCCAGACTGGCAGGATGTGGGAGTGAAAATCAGTAAGTTTTGCTAATTATTTCTGTTTCAGCCTTAAAGGACAAGTTTGGTATTTTACACTTAAAGCCCTGTTTTCAGATGGTTTATGGTGAAATAGAACGGTTTTGAATTAATGTATTAATAAATGTATTCTACCGATTAATGTTAAACGCAATAGGTCATCTTTATAGTTTGAACTGTGGTTGTTTTTAAATACAATAATAAACAGCAGCTGCTTGATTCTTAAACATTTGCAGAAACAGTACTTACAGTTTTTACATATATTTCTAGGTTTCCCACCGTATTTGCGAGTCCATCTGATTTAGATCAAGAGGACTTTCAAATGGAGAACCCCCCCTCACCTGCTCCTGTGTCTGCTCCAGTCCCTGAGGAGCCTCGGGTTGCGGCCCTCCCCTCACCTGCTCCTGTGTCTGCTCCAGTCCCTGAGGAGCCTCGGGTTGCGGCCCTCCACTCACCTGCGCCTGTGTCTGCTCCAGTCCCTGAGGAGCCTCGGGTTGCGCCCCCCCCCTCACCTGCTCCTGTGTCTGCGCCCGTCCCTGAGGCGCCTCGGGGTGCGGCCCGCCCCTCACCTGCTCCTGTGTCTGCTCCAGTCCCTGAGGAGCCTCGGGTTGCGGCCCTCCTCTCACCTGCTTCTGTGTCTGCTCCAGTCCCTGAGGAGCCTCGGGTTGGGGCCCTCTCCTCACCTGCTCCTGTGTCTGCTCCAGTCCCTGAGGAGCCTCGGGTTGCGGCCCTCGCCTCACCTGCTCCTGAGACTTCTCAAGACCCTGAGGAGCCTCGGGTTGCGGCCCTCCCCTCACCTGCTCCTGGGTGTGCGCCAGTCCGTGTGGAGCCTCGGGTTGCAGCCCTCCCCTCACCTGCTCCTGTGTCTGCTCCAGTCCCTGAGGAGCCTCGGGTTGCGGCCCTCCCCTCACCTGCTCCTGTGTCTGCCCCAGTCCTTGAGGAGCCTCGGGTTGCGGCCGTCCCCTCACCTGCTCCTGTGTCTGCTCCAGTCCCTGAGGAGGCTCGGGTTGCGGCCCTCCCCTCACCTGCTCCTGTGTCTGCTCCAGTCCCTGAGGAGCCTCGGGTTTCGGCCCTCCCCTCACCTGCTCCTGTGTCTGCTCCAGTCCCTGAGGAGCCTCGGGTTGCGGCCCTCCCCTCAACTGCTCCTGCGTCTGCTCCAGTCCCTGAGGAGCCTCGGGTTGCGACATCCGAGGAGACATCATCTCTGAAGCTGCCATCAGCTCCTCCAAACGGTAAGACTTAATTTTTGTACAAATGTGGAAAATTATACTAAAGTATAATCTTATGTTGTTATGAATTGGTACTTTAACAAACCTGTCAGTGTTTTTTATTTCATCTCTCTCTGCTTTGTTCTCAGCAGCTTTTCCAACTAAGAATGATCTCTGGTACACAGTTCCAAAGCTTCAATTAGGGGAAGAGCGGGATGTGGATGTTAGGCCGAAGTGGGCCAGACTGGCAGGATGTGGGAGTGAAAATCAGTAAGTTTTGCTAATTATTTCTGTTTCAGCCTTAAAGGACAAGTTTGATATTTTACACTTAAAGCCCTGTTTTCAGATGGTTTATGGTGAAATAAAACGGTTTTGAATTAATGTATTAATAAATGTATTCTACCGATTAATGTTAAACGCAATAGGTCATCTTTATAGTTTAAACTGTGGTTGTTTTTAAATACAATAATAAACAGCAGCTGCTTGATTCTTAAACATTTGCAGAAACAGTACTTACAGTTTTTACATATATTTCTAGGTTTCCCACCGTATTTGCGAGTCCATCTGATTTAGATCAAGAGGACTTTCAAATGGAGAACCCCCCCTCACCTGCTCCTGTGCCTGCTCCAGTCCCTGAGGAGCCTCGGGTTGCGGCCCTCCCCTCACCTGCTCCTGTGTCTGCTCCAGTCCCTGAGGAGCCTCGGGTTGCGGCCCTCCCCTCACCTGCTCCTGTGTCTGCTCCAGTCCCTGAGGAGCCTCGGGTTGCGGCCCTCCCCTCACCTGCTCCTGTGTCTGCTCCAGTCCCTGAGGAGCCTCGGGTTGCGGCCCTCCCCTCACCTGCTCCTGTGTCTGCTCCAGTCCCTGAAGAGCCTCGGGTTGGGGCCCTCTCCTCACCTGCTCCTGTGTCTGCTCCAGTCCCTGAGGAGCCTCGGGTTGCGGCCCTCTCCTCACCTGCTCCTGTGTCTGCTCCAGTCCCTGAGGAGCCTCGGGTTGCGGCCCTCCCCTCACCTGCTCCTGTGTCTGCTCCAGTCCCTGAGGAGCCTCGGGTTGCGGCCCTCCCCTCACCTGCTCCTGTGTCTGCTCCAGTCCCTGAGGAGCCTCGGGTTGCGGCCCTCCCCTCACCTGCTCCTGTGTCTGCCCCAGTCCCTGAGGAGCCTCGGGTTGCGGCCGTCCCCTCACCTGCTCCTGTGTCTGCTCCAGTCCCTGAGGAGCCTCGGGTTGCGGCCCTCCCCTCACCTGCTCCTGTGTCTGCTCCAGTCCCTGAGGAGCCTCGGGTTGCGGCCCTCCCCTCACCTGCTCCTGTGTCTGCCCCAGTCCCTGAGGAGCCTCGGGTTGCGGCCCTACCCTCAACTGCTCCTGCGTCTGCTCCAGTCCCTGAGGAGCCTCGGGTTGCGACATCCGAGGAGACATCATCTCTGAAGCTGCCATCAGCTCCTCCAAACGGTAAGACTTAATTTTTGTACAAATGTGGAAAATTATACTAAAGTATAATCTTATGTTGTTATGAATTGGTACTTTAACAAACCTATCAGTGTTTTTTTATTTCATCTCTCTCTGCTTTGTTCTCAGCAGCTTTTCCAACTAAGAATGATCTCTGGTACACAGTTCCACTGTGTACCACAGATAAAAAGGATGTGGACTCTGATCTCTATCATCACAAAAGGGTAAAAAAGTACATTTCAATACAAACGAGTCTTACACTGTAATAAATACATGACCTGTTTGTGATGATAATGTGATTTCTAGGAGGATATCATGGAGACAGAGACTAGTCTTTCTGAAAGGGCGGAGACTTTAGTTTTCGATTTAGTGCGTTTGTCTGGTAGCGGAAGTGTGTCTGCAGAATTCCAGTAAGAACTCCCGACTCTTCAATAGTTTCATTGCATAAACATTATTTTGTTTTGTCTTCCTGTGATTAAGACACTGTTATCAGATGCATAATTGTTAGACAGCTGAGTTGGTTTATAATGATGATGTTCCTCTCTTACAGATTTAAGGTAGGGCTTACCCTGGTTAGGTTTGCCGAAACCTCACGGTTGGCTTGCAGACTGGCAAGAGAGACGATGGACAGGTGGATTTTTCGTCTCCAAAGAGAAGGGCGGTGGGGTAGGAAGCTAAAGGACCTCTCCAGGTTTATCGTAAGGTATGGGAAACTTATTTTTCTAAAAAAAAAAAAAATTATTTGTTCAATTCAGCATTTTAAAGTGTAATGCGCAGTAACTGAAGTTTCAAGACTGGTGAATGTAAACCAGCATCTGGAAAAGATTTAAAATTCTCTTACAGCATCTGTCAGAATTTTATTTGACACACTGATAATAACAGTAATGAACTAGTACAGTAAATGTCATACAATTCATATTGATCAGAACAATCAGATTAATGCAATATTTAAAGAAAATATTTTTAATAAAATCAGTTTGGGCAAATGTATTCTACCAATTAATGTTAAACGCAATAGGTCATCTTTATAGTTTGAACTGTGGTTGTTTTTAAAAACAATAATTAACAGCAGATGCATAATTCTTAAACATTTGCAGAAACAGTACTTACAGTTTTTACATATGTTTCTAGATTTCCCACCGTATTTGCGAGTCCATCTGATTTAGATCAAGAGGACTTTCCAATGGAGGACCTCTCCTTGGATGAAGAGAATGAGGACCACCCCTTACCTGTTCCTGTGGTTGCTCCAGTCCCTGAGGAGCCTCGGGTTGCGGCCCTCCCCTCACCTGCTCCTGTGTCTGCTCCAGTCCCTGAGGAGCCTCGGTTTGCGGCCCTCCCCTCACCTGCTCCTGTGTCTGCTCCAGTCCCTGAGGAGCCTCGGGTTGCGGCCCTCCCCTCACCTGCTCCTGTGTCTGCTCCAGTCCCTGAGGAGCCTCGGGTTTCGGCCCTCCACTCACCTGCTCCTGTGTCTGCTCCAGTCCCTGAGGAGCCTTGGGTTGTGGCCCTCCCCTCACCTGCTCCTGTGTCTGCTCCAGTCCCTGTGGAGCCTCGGGTTGCGTCCCTCCACTCACCTGCTCCTGTGTCTGCTCCAGTCCCTGAGGAGCTTCGGGTTGCGGCCCTCCCCTCACCTGCTCCTGTGTCTGCTCCAGTCCCTGTGGAGCCTCGGGTTGCGGCCCTCCCCTCACCTGCTCCTGTGTCTGCTCCATTCCCTGAGGAGCCTCGGGTTGCGGCCCTCCCCTCACCTGCTCCTGTGTCTGCTCCAGTCCCTGAGGAGCCTCGGGTTGCGGCCCTCCCCTCACCTGATCCTGTGTCTGCTCCATTCCCTGAGGAGCCTCGGGTTGCGGCCCTCCCCTCACCTGCTCCTGTGTCTGCTCCATTCCCTGAGGAGCCTCGGGTTGCGGCCCTCCCCTCACCAATGTCTGCCCAGGTACAGGTACATTTTTATCAGAGCCATAAACACAAATATTGGCAATTTTATTGTAAAAAAAAGTTTTATATTCATGTTTTAAATTACTGTTTGTTTTATTTACAGCAAAATAATGAAGATGTTTTTGTGGATATGAAAGTTGATTACAACTCTGTACCTCAGTAAGTTTAACAACGTCTCTCCATTTTTCGTCTTTACCTTTTAAATATTACATGGGCTTCTTTAACATTAACAGTAGTTTGTTTATTTCCAAAAAGGTTTCTTACCGTACATTTCTATGTATTTATAGATCTTCACCTCCTCACGATTTGCCTGTCCGGCAGGCGGCTCCACTCCTGCCTTCCCCTAGGAAGCGCAGAGCTGGCCCCACACAGGTAGATTTATAACAGAGCCCTGAGAAAAAAAAATTTCAATTTCATTTTAAAAATCCTTTAATATACATGGATTAAATCTGTTTGTTTTAATTACAGCTTCAATTAGGGGAAGAGCGGGATGTGGATGTAAGGCCGAAGAGGGCCAGACTGGCAGGATGCGGGAGTGAAAATCAGTAAGTTTTGCTAATTATTTCTGTTTCAGCCTTAAAGGACAAGTTTGGTATTTTACACTTAAAGCCCTGTTTTTAGATTGTTTATTGTGAAATAGAACCGTTTTGAATTAATGTATTAATAAATGTATTCTACCAATTAATGTTAAACGCAATAGGTCATCTTTATAGTTTAAACTGTGGTTGTTTTTAAAAACAATAATAAACAGCAGCTGCTTGATTCTTAAACATTTGCAGAACCAGTACTTACAGTTTTTACATATGTTTCTAGGTTTCCCACCGTATTTGCGAGTCCATCTGATTTAGATCAAGAGGACTTTCCAATGGAGAACCTCCCCTCACCTGCTCCTGTGTCTGCTCCAGTCCCTGAGGAGCCTCGGGTTGCGGCCCTCCCCTCACCAATGTCTGCCCAGGTACAGGTACATTTTAATCAGAGCCATAAACACAAGTATTGCCAATTTTATTGTAAAAAACAGTTTTATATTCATGTTTTAAATTACTGTTTGTTTTATTTACAGCAAAATAATGAAGATGTTTTTGAGGATATGGAAGTTGATTACAACTCTATACCTCAGTAAGTTTAACAACGTCTCTCCATTTTTCGTCTTTACCTTTTAAATATTACATGGGCTTCTTTAACATTAACAGTAGTTTGTTTGCAGAAACATTTTTTACAGTAAATTTGTATTTATTCATAGACAGTTTAAAAGCGTCTCTGCATTTTTTGCATTAATCTTTGTAATATTACATTTAGCTGTGTTTCATTTTGACTTTTTTTAGTGCTTGAATATTTCCAAAAAGGTTTCTTACCGTACATTTCTATGTATTTATAGATCTTCACCTCCTCAAGATTTGCCTGTCCGGCAGGCGGCTCCACTCCTGCCTTCCCCTAGGAAGCGCAGAGCTGCCCCCACACAGGTAGATTTATAACAGAGCCCTGAGTAAAATTTTTTCAATTTCATTTTAAAAATCCTTTAATATACATGGATTAAATCTGTTTGTTTTAATTACAGCTTCAATTAGGGGAAGAGCGGGATGTGGAGGTTAGACCGAAGAGGGCCAGACTGGCAGGATGCAGGAGTGAAAATCAGTAAGTTTTGCTAATTATTTCTGTTTCAGCCTTAAAGGACAAGTTCGGTATTTTACACTTAAAGCCCTGTTTTCAGATTGTTTATGGTGAAATAGAACGGTTTTGACAGAAATTTCGACATATGCAGCTGCCCTGAGAATTTTTGGGTGTTTGTGTTTCACCTCCCAGCTCTACAATGGGTTTAATGGTGCACTGGAACAATCCTTCCTAAAATGCATTAAACTTTCGTTTACAAAGACGTGAAACTCACCGAGTGGTCAGGGGTGTTTACTGGTATGCTCACACAAAAATCGCTGCAAAATACGCATTCCAACAGGTTTTATCGTAGTTTTGTCCAACTCCATTGACTTGTATTAGATGTGCTGTGAGGTACGGTATTACTCCACGCCGGGAACGCGTTTCTATTCTTGCAATTGGCAAAGGCGGATTATCGCCACCAGCTGGGCTGGAGTGTCTATTATTCAAGCTCTAAGCGGAAGAATATATGGGTGTGAGGGGTTTGAAAAAAAAGGTCCACAAGTTAACAACGAATGCTAAAACAGCTGTTGGAAAGCATCTTTTGCAGCGATTTTTGTGTGAGCATATCAGTGAACACCCCTGACCACTCGGTGAGTTTCACGTCTTTGTAAACGAAAGTTTAATGCATTTTAGAAAGGATTGTTCCAGTGCACCTATAAACCCATTGTAAAGGTGGGAGGTGAAACACGAACACCCGAAAATTCTCGGGGCAGCCGCATATGTTGAAATTTCAGTCAAAAGCGTTCTCTTTCACCATAAACAATCTGAAAACAGGGTTTTAAGTGTAAAATACCGAACTTGTCCTTTAACCTTTATGCTATTAGAATTGTCAGTTTTGTTTCTTAAACACATATTTTCCCTGCTTGAATGTTTCTAGAAATGTTTATTACCGTACTCTTTTATGTATTTATAGATGTTCACCTCCTCATGCTCCGCCTGTCGGGCAGGTAATTTTCTTGCGACCTCCACCCCTGCGCGTCTCGAGGAAGCACTCTGCTCCTTTCTCGCAGGTAGATTTATAACAGAACCCTAAGAAAAATTTGTTTCAATTTAAAAGTCCTTTAATATACATTAATTTAATCTGTTCAGGGAGTGGAGGTTAGCCCCAAGAAAGCCAGACTGGCAGGATGCGAGAGTGAGAATCAGTAAGTTTTGCTAATTATTTCTGTTTCAGCTTTTGTGCTATTAGAATTTGCAGTTTTTTTGTTTAACAGTAATTTTTATGCTTGAATATGTGCAGTCTGCATGCCCAGCAGGCACCTCCTCCGGCACCTCCTCCTGCAGATGGGTCAGTTCAAATATTTTGGAAAAGACGAAGTGTACAAAAGCACATTTAATTCCCATCACAAGAGACAACAGGACACATCAAATAAAACTTGTTTTAATCAAATGTGTTTTTAAAGTCTATTGATTTAAACAGACAATCCACAGAATAATGTGAGATTTCCGACAAATTGAAACGTTACCTTTCTATTGCAGAATGACTTATGTGAGTGTATAAAGTTTGTGAGAAGGAGCTATTTTAACTCAACTAAACTGCAGAATAACTGGTGACTTATATATAACCTTTGTATAGCCTATGACAGTGGTTCTCAACTCCAGTCCTCGGGACCCACTGCTGTGCATATTGTGCATGTCTCCCTTATTTAACACACCTGATAAAGATCATCAACTCGTTAGGATAGATTCCATGAACTGAACTGAGTGTGTCAGATATGAGAGACATCCAAAATGGCAGAGCAGTGGATCCCGAGGACTGGAGTTGAGATTGAGAACCACTGGCCTATGATATAATGATGAAGCCGTTGCCTCTTTGTCTCTACTGTAAATGTGCCCCTCTCGCCATAGTGAGATTTCAATTAAGTAAGCTTTTATTGTCATATGTGAGGACATACAGTGGTACAAAATATTGTATCTCTCAGGACCATGGTGTTACAAATAGTGACATGAGGAAACAACACAGACGGTTTCAGCAGTAACAACATAAACAAACGGCTTTCTTGGAATAAACGTAACTTCCACAAAAAAATCAATAACAATAGTGTAGTTTATTTCTGATAACAAGCAAAATAACAAGTAGATTACCTTAATCATAGCTAAAGTGTATCAAAACTACTCCGAGCTAATGTTACTGTATTAATGTATACAATTTTAACAGATCGGCTGCCAAACCTTCCTTCACACATAGCAGTGAGTGGTCGATGATCCCCGTTTTACAGGAAAGCAAAATATTTGCTATTTTTAACAAGATATCTGTTCCAGAGGTCAGTTTAGCCACCAGCCATAAACAAAACAGAGACTGGAAGTTAAGTTCTGTCCAGACGCATGACGGTGGCCACACCCACGTGTGTCTGATGAAACTCACACAATCAACTTAATCAAAATAAACGTACCCCTACTTGGCTACTAGGTTATCTGACTTGCACATATAAATATAATGCAATAATCTAAACTATAATCTATCCTTTACATCATATATACAATGTAGCTGTACAAAACTTACAATATTCAACATATTTAAAAAAAAAACAATAGTGCAGTTACAAAGACATTGTGCATAAAGAGGGGAATGGCCACATAGATTTAATAATAAATGTATTTATAATAAAATTACTACTTTTATAAAAAATATATTATAAAAGTAATAATTATAATGGATAAAAGTTACCATTTCCACTAAAAACAACAATAAACCAACGTATTATTAACAAAAATATTAATTCGTAAAAAATATTTGATAGATGTGAGATAAAAGGCTGTTGACTTAACGTTAATGTTTACAAACAAATGTCTACTTTTGCCAGCCTCACGTACGTGTGACGTGTGTTCAAGTTGCGTCATTTATAAATTCGCTCAGGGGGAGCCAAGATGGCGGTAGGATAGGATGTACTTTTCTAAGCGGTGTTATTTCCTTGGCGTTTTCGCTTCTAAATACAGTTTTTGATTAATTTCTGACAGCAGTTATTATTTTACGTCAACCTTTTGTCGAACTGTTAAATCCCATTGATTTCTTGCGCTGTGTTTTACACTTTTGAACTAACGTTGTGTCTGAGGTGAACGTTACCATAGCCAGGGCGGCGAAAGGAGAGAGAAGTGCGCGCAAAAATGAAATGCACTCATATGTGAAGAATGCTAGAATTGAGAATAAGGTACCGTTATATAAGAATGCTGTAATCGTCGAGGATCTGCGAGAGAAATACAGTGAGTATACAACGAAGTGGGTGGCTTTCGCATTGAAATTAGCAATGTGAGTCTTATCAACAGAAATATTTGGGAAATTTAAAAGAGAGTCTGTCCGACGCGGAGCGTTATTTAACATTAAGGAGGTGGAATTTACGACTCTATGGGCTGTCGGAGAGTAGGGAGGATGCCAAGACCAAAGTCGTGAAGGTAACTTTATATGTCATACCAACATTTAACACGAGCACTAATGTGACTCATCGACTTGGGAGGCTCAATGCCAACGGTAACAAGAAGCAACGTGCTAGACCTTTGATCATTCTATTTATTTCACGGTAAGAAAAATAGATACTTTCTCTGAAGCGCTGCAAAAAAAAACAACGACAACCAATATCTAAGTTCTAACTGAGGGGGCAACCTCCCGATCTCTCTGATGAAGCAAATAATTAAACTGAAATTCATCGGCTGGCTGCTAGAATCTGGCTCCAAAAGGGAGTCAATTCCCATAGACCTCCATGTAAAAAAGCCCGACTTTACACTAGAAAATAATATGTTTACGTTACAGCCTGATACAAAAGGGGGTGATTTTTTTTGTAACTCGTGCGATTATATAATTAAGCCTAAAGTACTGCACAATTAAGGGCGTGGCACTTGAGTGAGGGGTGAACAGCCACTGATGTCACTAGAATCAAGCTAGGTGTGGTTGGTTTCAGCAGCCAGCCAACTCATCTTCACCGACGTCCCGCCTCTTTACCCATTTTCGGTTATCCGTGAATGACGCATGGCCAAGATGGCAACGATAGGCACCGCCTACTTTAAGCTTCAAAAATGCTCTTCACAAACCTATGGGTGGCGTTACGGACACTACGTCCAGTCTATGGTTCTAACCAGACTAAGAAGCTGCAGTTTAAGAAAGACTTGACACCCGGTGATAGAGCAGCGAGACAGCGTTTGTGGCCCGAGGTCGAGCGCGCCAGAAAAGGTGAAAAAATGGCATACTTTGTTTTAGCGAAAGGCTATACGACTATAAATTGGCCTTTATGTGGATGGGATCCAGATTCGTCTAGATAGAAGACGACAACATATGGAGAACTGATAATAACTACTTAGTAAACAGAGGTACGGTATTTGTTCAAGTTAATCCTGTCTTTTCCACAGTTTCTCTTAAAGGCGGGGTGCACAATCTCTTGAAAGCCAATGCTGACATTTGAAATCACCTAAATAATTCAGGCAACGATGTCGTAAATGAGTGAAAGCATTACTACAGTAATCCAGGTCGAATGTGTTCTGATGCAGTGCAGAGCTTTAACAAAGAAAATAGAAACACTCACTTTAGTCAGACGTCCGTTTATCCCTGCATCCTCCACACAAACGCGTCCCCTGCACAATATCTCCACAGACGAGCTGCCTCAGCTCTGTGCTCGTCAGCCGATACATGTCTTTGAAATAAGCACGCGCCCAGAAACATTCACAAAACAAACGTTTATATCCTTATCTGATGGAAAAATGTTAAACCGAAAGCACACAGCGTGAGTCTGTCCAAGCTCATATACTCCGCAGCGCGTCTGCTCGTAAGCCGAAACACTAGAGGTGGGGTACTCGAACTTGGACAATTTTGAATGAACTCGGACTTGTCACGCACTCGGGTGAATCTGTACTCGGACTTGACACGGACTTGGACATTTTGGACTCTGAAAATATACAGAGTACAGTCGAGCCCACATCATGTGTAACAAAAACCAGCATAAACTTGAGATGAGAAATTAATAAATGTCTCAGTGTCTCGTACACACTGCAAACTTTTGGGAGTGACAACCACATTAAATGCGGGAGTGAATCCCCCAAATGTTCGTTTCATGTCTGTACGGAACAAGACTCACTACCGAAAATGTGATGATTGACACAGAAATAACCATAGCAACCTTCTGCCGTCTTGCGTGCTTATCACTCACAGCTTTGACCAAAATAATCTAACAGCATATGATGTGCGTTATGCGTCGGCTCAGCCGCGTCGAATCTCTGCTGTAAAATACACGTATGATGTGAAAACAAACCCATCGAGCGAAATACCGGAGTTAACATGGATATGAACGACTTTTGCAGATTATGTAAAGTAAATCGGGCCAGAGCTAGTTGAACATTATCCTTACGGTGTCTTTCCACTCACGTCTAACGGGAGGAACGCTCCTCTCTCCTCTCAAACTCTTCCACCAGACAACCATAACCACATGTAAATTAAATCTTCCTACCTTATTTTCTGGTTAATCAGGAATGTCACCAAAGAATGTTTGCCCACGCGTCCTCCACCATTAACTGTGAACAATGAAATTCCCTTCCATGATTTCTCGATCGTTTTTCACGTCAAGCTGTGCTGCACACAGTTTCTCGCTGACGACCGGTAAAGTTGATAAATTAAACTTTTCCCAAAACCTGTCGTGAGTAGGGCAACAACATAATCTCCATTCAAAATGTTTAACAAACACTTTTCTTGTTCGGGCTTAAGTTGGCAAGTGCCGGTTCTCCACAACAGAGCAAATAGCTTTCTGTGCCTCCATGTCCACTACAAACTACAACCGTGATTCGGCGCTTAGCGTCTATGTCACGGCTCTCAGCCCGCCCTCTGTTCATTGATTTGTCGGCCGACTCAATGCCGGAGGAAAAGGGTTTGAATGGGAGGTATCTCAGACTGAGTACAGAAGCATAATGAAATTTAGCAGAAGTACGAAGTCTGACGTAGTCAGGCTAGCACCGAATATTCGGCCACCCAAAATTTTCGGACGATTTTTGGCCAAAAGACTTTTATCACCGAAACAATGCGGCCGAAATGTTGTGATGACGCAAACAGAAAGCGAGACCTGCACGCTTGTCTGAAGCAACATTTATGCGTGTAAATGTATTTTAACCGCAGAAAAGGTGCTAAATTGAGCAGCTTTCTGAACGCACAGAGGCACATGCGGTTATATGTGTCCGGTCCAGACGTGATCATCACAGTAAGTTATGCCCTTCAAAGATCAGAACTCTTGATGTGTAAACTGTAGAGAGAGTCGCGCAAATGTGGCTCATACTGTAGTCCATTAGCATACATTTGGCGAATAAAGCAATGAAAAACAACGTAATGTTTTCATGTGGAGGGCCTGTTTATGCTGCGCTGTTTGGGATTCGCCCTCGGTTTCTGTGTGCTCGCGCGTTTAAGTGCCCTCAATAGTGCACACACAAGAGAGACTCGTTTAAAAAAAACAAGCGAACATAAAATCATTCTGTTATTGACAGGGCACATACAAACAAAATTATATCCACAGTATTCTTTTTCTAATAAAAACATTTGTTTATGTCTTAAGTGTATGCATAGATTACAATCAGAAACCAGTCTGTGCCTATTTGCAATTTGGTCTTAAAGAGACAGTAACCTCAATTAAACTACTTAAGTGTCATTAATGTTAATCAAACAACCTAAGACAAAGAGAAAATCACTTCTGTAGCGGTTTACCCAGTACAATATGGTGATGTCGTTGATGTATGATTTAGCTATGTCGGATTACATATTATATTTCAGCTATAATTATATTTATCTGTAGTTTAATTTATTATTATTAATTCTGTTGTTTTAATATAACACATTTTGTCTGTTTATTTACAGGATTATTAGATGTCAGACTCCTGACTTTCAGCACACCTGACTTTCAGCACACCTGACTTTCAGCACTCCCGACTTTCAGCACTCCCGACTTTCAGCACTCCCGACTTTCAGCACTCCTGACTTTCAGCACTGGTTTCTGGTGTGTCATTAAGGAGAAACTGTAGGCTTCTAATGTTATGTCCTGGCCATGCAAATATTGCAAATTTGAGACATCAAAACATGTAGAACTTTTTGCATTATAGATTAAAACATCCACACACTGGTCAAGGCCGGTCTGTGCCCTGCTTGTACTTGGATTGTCCGTGCTCATTTAGAGGTTGGGGGCCACTTCGTGCACATTTGTCTAGGCACCACACACAAACAGAACAGTTAAGACAAACTGTTTCATTTTCATGTCTTGTGTGTAATTTGTTTAGTTGTCACACAGAGAGGCAGTATTTTGAACACCTTGGTGTTCATCTCAAAAAGCACGAAACTGTTCATTGTGTTTTTAGAGATTGTGACTACAGTACCAACATATATTCAACTTTTGCTTCACATAGAAGTAGGAAGCACAATCCTCACTGCCTTGAAGACTTTAAAAATACAGTATTTCAGACATACTCAAATCAGACAATAGAATCTAGTAGTTTGTTAGATGAAAGTGATGTTAGTTTTGATGATGCACCTGTAGAAGAGGGTGTAGATTTGGGTGAAGTCGTTGTTGATCAGCTTGGTTCCTTATTGCTTAAATTGGGCTGCATCTTAAATGTGCCTAGTAAATGTATAGATGAAATTGTAGGGGATCTTCAGTTTATTACTTGTACGACATCTGCACCTGTAATCAAAGACATTGTCAACAACACATTTAAAAAGCATAACTGCAGTGTAGAAGAACTGGTGATCACAGATCTAATAAATAATATTTGCAAGTTAAATCCTCTTATAGCAGCATTCAGACAGGAAGGTCCTCTCGCCACAGCACATAATCGAAATAGGTATCTAAAGGAATATTTCTCTATCGTTGAGCCAGTGGAGTATATACTTGATGAGAAAGAGGGAAGGACATTCCAGTATGTACCAATTTTGCAGTCTTTGTCAGAAATTCTAAAGAACCGTGACATTCAGGATAAGCTGTTCAAAAGTGCAAGACACTGTGGTTCTTGTCAGTATGCCAGTTTTCATGATGCTTCCAATTTCAAGGAAAATGAATTTAAGTTAAGAGTTAAGACTTTTACTTTTACTATACTGTGATGATTTTGAAATTTGTAACCCTTTAGGAACTTCTCGCAAAAAGCACAAGGTAACAGGAGTCTACTGGGTGTTGGCTGAAATTTCATCTGTATTAAGGTCTGCATTATCATCAATTTACTTGAGTATCTTGTGCAAGGCAGACGATGTTAAGAAATTTGGCTATTCCGCAGTGCTAGAGCCATTGTTAAGGGATTTGAAAAGCTTGGAAGAGGATGGACTTTTTGTGCCTCACTTGGGAAAAGTAATAAAAGGCACAGTGTTTTCTGTGATTGCTGATAACCTTGGTGCTCACTCCCTTGGAGGTTTTGTTGAAAGTTTCAGTGGTTCATATGTTTGCAGATTTTGTATCGGAGACCGGTCACAATTTCAAGAACTTGAAGTTAGGACAGGAAAATTTCCTTGTAGAACAAAACAGCAATATCAGTTGGATGTCGATGTAGCAGTAGCGAGTAACAACCATAGTCACGGAGTTAAAACGCATTGTGCAGTTACTCAAAAATTAAGTTATTCTAATGTGACCACCGGTTACCCACCTGATGTACTGCACGATTTATTTGAAGGTATTGTACCTTTAGAATTGGCATTGTGTTTAGCTGTCTTGATAAAGAAAAAATATCTCTCTCTTGAAGAGCTCAACAAAATCATCAAGCACTTTCCATACAAGTGGAAAGACAGGACAAATTGTCCCCAAGCAATACCAGCAACCTTTGCCAATCGTAAAAGCATTGGTGGTAATGCTCACGAAAACTGGTGCCTACTGAGGCTGCTACCACTTATGATTGCAAACAAAGTGCCAGAAGAGGAACAGGCATGGCAGTTGTTGAAGTGCCTCAAAGATGATGTTGAGTTGGCTGTGTCACCTGTGTTCACAGATGAAACCATAGGTTACCTGGACAGCCTGATTGCAGACCATAGATGTAGATTTCGCAGTCTTTTTCCAGAAGAGTGATTGATTCCAAAACACCATTTTGTAGAGCATTATCCACAGCTCATTAAAGCGTTTGGCCCATTAGTGTCTTTATGGACAATGAGGTTTGAAGCAAAGCACTGCTTCTTTAAAAAGATAGTAAGACAAACTGCTAGGGGTGTCGCAAGATTAAATGTGTCTCGCGAGATTTCTTGTGGAGGTGAAATGCTGGCCGTTTCTCAAATAAAAGACTGCATCCTTCGGAGGTCGCATTTTTAAACTGCATTTACTTCATAAAGACTGTCTTATTAGAGACTATTAACAATTATAAAGTTTACTAATTATTTAGTTAATCGCAAATGTTGTAATATGCTCACGACTTGTGAATGTAATGCTCAGTTAATGATCTGAAATAAACCTTGATGACGTATGCAGCCTGCATATGCGACCTCCGGAGGATGCAGCTTTCTGTTTGACCCTTTTAGAGGCCAGTTACACCACAAGCGTTTATGGCAGTTGCAGGCGGCTTTTTTAAATAATATTCTATGTGCAGGGAGCGTTTCCGCGCTGTTTATGCGCGCTGAGCGCCTTGCGGTTTTTGCCGCCGGCCGCAGCAAGCGCCTTTGAAGGAAAGCTGAGAGCGGAGAAGCGTCCGACGTCATTCGCTTCTTTCGAGGCACCAATCGAATGAGGGGAGAGGCGGGCCTTACGTTGTGGTGAGGGAAGTTTACTTTTTAGTTGCTTTGAAGAACCGGACTCCACTCGCTCACTCTCTCCTGCGTGTTTGTGCACCTCTCACCCTCATCACAGAGTTTACATGATTTAATGTCTGCATGTTCTTGCTCAAAAATGGTAGTAGCTGTATAATTTCTATTGTAAAGAAATGGACGTATATTAAATATTCAAATGGATTTAAACATTGTTTGGCTAAAAATAAGCGTTTCTCTCCGTCTAAAGTGAAAGTGAAGATAGAGTCCGCAAGACGAGTCCACTATCGCCCCCTGCAGGCATTTGTTATAACATATACATAATGCTTTTTATTTATAGACCACAAATCACTTGGGTCTATTTTTATTACCCAAAAATAACAAATTACTTCATTATCAGTTAGTAAAATAATTGTTAGGGCCAGTCCTTGATTAGTTAAAACATTTAAAAATAACATGAATTCAGTTTCTTATTCATTTATTTTATCATTGAGGGTTTCTTAAAAAGTGTAAAAAAAATCGTCTCGTTCTCGTGAACCCAATCTCGTGTCTCGTCTCGTCTCGTGGATTAAGTGTCTCGTCACACCCCTACAAACTGCCAGTTTTCGTAACATTTTGAAGTCCATGGCAAAAAAAACACCAGTCGATGATTGCATACCATCTTTACACTTCAGATGTAAAAAAAACCTGTGGTCTCCTTGTCAAAGACCTCAAGACTTCCAGTAGAGGTGGTAAATGAGAGTATACAAGATTTTCTGTCACAGAAATTTCCTACGGAGACCATTGTTCATGTGACTAAAACTGCAGAATGTCAAGGCACCAGTTATGCTACTGGCATGATTTTGGTATATGGCACAACTGGTGGGTTGCCTGACTTTGCTGAGATAGTACAAATCATTGTGGTTCATGACTGCTTGGTCTTTGTAATGAAACTGCAAAGTGCATGGTACTGTGAGCATTTTCGATGCTTTAAGTTGGAGTCCACAAGCATAGTCAAGGTGATTGAGCAGTCACAACTCACTAACACATACCCACTGTCTGCTTATACAGTAAATGGTGATCGAATGGTTTCTTTGAAACACTACATCTGCTGCTCAAACTAGGTAATTTCAGAAGGGCGTGTGTTATGTGACACCTTGTTAAGACATTTGTATTTCTGATTAGGACTGCACAACATGGAATGAAAATGTAAACTTGCTAAATAATAAAATATGCAACGAGAAAATGATTAAAATGTGTTAAAATAAATTATTAACTTGCATATACATGCTAGGCTTGTCGCGATAGTTGGTATAACCGTGATACACGGTGCTTCAGCCTCTCACCGTTTAGATCACTTGCACATCGTGGCACTGTCTTTCACTGTCGTTTTGATATTTTCTTGTAATTAAATCATTTAGTTTCGTTAGAGAGCGCATCACACAACGTGCATCACAGAGCAGCGGGTGTCAGATTTAATTTATTCCTGTCAGAGTATGCGAGGCGAGCTGACCAACCAGACGATGCCAGAAGATGCGTGCTTACTCGTTTTTGTTATAATGTACATATATAATGTTTAATATAAGTGGTAGTATTTTTTGGTAGTATATTTCGGTAGTACCTGCGCACATTGACTCAATCACTTAATTAAACCAGCTGTTGCATTGGCATTGCAAGCGCTGCATTTACACAGTTGCGTCTAATTCAAAAGGGAAAGTAAAATGCGCATGTCTGCATGCACATTTATAAGCCCTGCCCACCCGGTGGGTTTGTCATGTGCTGATTTACTAGTGGGAAAATTCTGTCACCGCAACAACCCTAGTACATGCACATTCCTTCTAGAAAAGCAATCTCAGTCTTGTCAGTCTTTGTTATCTTTCTGCCTAAATTGTTTTAAGGATTACTTACAATCATAGTTATTCAAATCATTGCAATACTTTGTTCATTTAGTTATATCTTGCAGCCCTATTAAAATTTAAGCATGTTGTAATCTACAAACACATTAAGGGTGGGTTGCACCAACAAGGATTAGGCCTAAATCTGATTTAAATCAAAGCTTATTTAATAATTCTGTTGCACCAAACTTTAAACCTGTTTAAAAATAATCAGGGTTACATTTAAACTGTCATTTTGATCCAGGTTTAAATTTTACAGTAAATCTAGATTTAATCCTGTTGCTCCATTACTTTAAATCTCAGTTAGGGATTAAATTTAAACTTGCAAATGAGGAGGTTTAAATATTTTTAAAATGCGTTTATTATATATAGTCTCAACAGAGCGAGTAAAGGGGGTCGCACCCTAGACGTGCAGTTCAGCCCCACGCAGCGTCGCGTCTAGGACAACTCGGAGGTATCGTAAACCAGAAGTGCACATTACATTTCTAATCTTCCATTCCTCGCCAAAATTTTAGAACAAACAGTGGCTTCCCAACTGCTTTCTCATCTTTCCACTAACAATCTTTTTGAGCCACTTCAGTCTGGATTCCGTAAACTCCACAGTACGAAAACAGCGTTAGTTAAGGTTACTAATGACTTGTTGATGGCTTCTGATTCTGGTTGTTTATCTATTCTGATTCTTCTTGATCTTAGTGCCGCTTTTGACACTATAGATCATTCTATTTTAATCACCCGGTTAGAGACTATATTTGGCGTTTCTGATTCTGCATTAAAGTGGTTTAAGTCCTACCTCTCTGATCGTAAGCAGTTTGTTGTGATGGGTGACTGCAAGTCTGAGGTCGGTATGGTGCAATCGGGTGTTCCTCAAGGATCAGTCTTGGGCCCATTGCTTTTTAATATTTACATTTTCCCACTTGGCCGGCTTTTAAAGTCACTTGGTCTTAACTATCACTTTTATGCCGATGATACTCAGATTTATATACATTCAAAACCAAATACCACTATGACTGTGTCTTTTCTTTCTCAATGTCTTATTGATGTTAAGAAATGGATGTCTGACAATTTTCTGTGTCTAAATAGTGACAAGACAGAAGTGATGATTGTCGGTTCGCCTCATCAGTTGCGCAAAGCAGAGTCCGTAACATTATGTGTGGATGGCTCTGCTTTGCAATTCCAAACTAAATTGAAAAATTTGGGAGTGATTTTTGACGCCAATTTAACATTTGATGATCATGTTCGTAAAACTGTTAAAACATAATTTTTTTATCTTAGAAACATTGCCAAACTGCGTCCTATGCTGACTTTCCCTGTGGCCGAAAAGTTAATCAACACTTTTGTTTTTTCACGTATTGACTACTGTAATGCCTTGCTGGCTGGAGTTCCTAAAGCTACCCTTAACAAACTACAGTTGGTACAAAATTCTGCGGCTAGAATTCTGACTGGGACCAGTACAAGGGAGCACATTACACCTACCCTGGAAAAATTGCACTGGCTCCCTGTCAGTTTTCGTATTGATTTTAAAATCCTTTTGCTCACCTATAAGGCCCTAAACAATTTGGCCCCCCAATATCTGCGTGAGCTTTTAATCCCTTACACTCCTACACGTGCTCTACGCTCTTCTGAAGCTGGTCTTTTAACGGTCAAAACAACAAGCCTAAAAACTATGGGTGATCGGGCTTTTACTTGTGTGGCTCCTAAATTGTGGAATTCTTTGCCCTCAGAGATTAGGAATGCAGAATCCCTGGGTATTTTTAAATCCCACCTTAAAACGTACTTTTTTAGAGTAGCTTTTATGTGATTATTTTGTTTATTGTTAATTGGCTTTTACCTTGGTATGTTTAGTTTTAATACCTGTCATGTTATGTGCTCTTTTTAATTTCCTCTCTTTTTATGTGAAGCGCTTTGAGATGCTGATTTTAAAGGCGCTATATAAAATAAAGTTATTATTATTATTATTTAATAGCGCAAGCTTAGTCAGATAGCGTCTACTTAAAAATGCAATATATACGTTAGCAGCCAATGTTAATCGTTAAAGGAATAGTCTACTCATTTTCAATATTAAAATATGTTATTACCTTAACTAAGAACTGTTGAATCATCCCTCTGTCATCTGGGTGTGTGCACGTAAGCGCTGGAGCGCGCTGCGACGCTACGATAGCATTTAGCTTAGCCCCATTCATTCAACGGCACCATCCAGAGATAAAGTTAGAAGTGACCAAACACATCAACGTTCCCCCTATTTAAGACGAGTAGCCATACGAGCAAGTCCGGTGGTACAAAATAAAACGTAGCGCTTTTCTAAGCGGATTTAAAAGAGGAACTATATTTTATGGCGTAATAGCACTTTTGGGAGTACTTCGACTCGCCTGAAAAGTCCGCTCCCCTTCTCTCTCTCATAATGGGAGAGGGAGGGTGTTACTGCGCCGAGTCCAAGTACTCCCAAAAGTGCTATTACGCCATAAAATATAGTTCCTCTTTTAAATCCGCTTAGAAAAGTGCTACGTTTTATTTTGTACCACCAAACTTGCTCGTATAACTACTCGTCTTAAATAGGAAAAACGTTGATGTGTTTGGTCACTTCTAACTTTATCTCTAAATGGTACCATTGAATGAATGGGGCTAAGCTAAATGCTATCGAAGCGTCGCAGCGCGCTCCAGCGCTTACGTGCACGCACACAGATGATAGAGGGATGTATCAACAATTCTTAGTTAAGGTAATAACATATTTTAAAATTGAAAATGAGTAGACTATTCCTTTAAAAATAGATGGCCTGCCTTATTTTGTGAAGCTGAGGTATGTAAATCTAACCCCTGAAATGTTACCCCTTAAATGTTGTGGCACTGGCAGTAACAATAACTTTATTATTCATATCTTTTCAGGTGAAAGAGGAATTCAGAAGAATAACTACACTTTCTCTAGAGCAGAGCTTCATGTACTTGATCTCTACACACCCAAACTTATTGCCCTCATGAAGCTTAAGGGAGGCATTGTAGGGACAAAGCTAAGGCCGCACTTGGACAAACTTAGTCAGGTATGTTTTTTATTGTTCACTTTATTCATGATGATAGGTGTACTGTCTCACACACACTGTGCACATATACAGCATCAATCCTCACTCATTAGTCCACTTATACAATTTTATTAATGAAGTACTTTGTACAATGCCATAACTGACTTAAGAGGTCAATTAGTTGGTCTTAGCTTGTAGACTAAGACATTGTGCTTTTTTGTAAACTGTCAAAAAACTGGCGATACATAGAACAAGGTGACTTCATGGGATGGGATAAACCTAAAAGTGATAAAGTAAAATTGACCTTAACTGGCTTAAATCCTCTTTTGGGGGGTAAAATACTAGCATGCCTAAGACTTTGGCACAGTTCTGAATGTGTTGTTAACATTATTCTCTTAACAGAACCAAAGCATTGAACTGAGACGTGAAGCTATTATCCGGAGCCTCATACTGTACCTTGGTGAAAAAGAAGAGGAGCTTTTTGACGAATGTCTGGTAAAGCTTTTTTGCAAAACAACATTTTAAAATTGTGTTACCATAAAGTTAAGCCTTAATTAAGAGGCACATACATTGTTAATCTAATGCTATGTTCTACTAAACTATTTGAAGACTGTTTTACCAGTACAAATCAAGTAATATTTCTTGTTAATTATATACAGGAGGATAATCGCAGTGACAACATGCAACACATCCTTAAGATTCTGGTGGCCAGGAGATCCTACCAGGATGTCACAACGTTGCTAAAGCTTGTGCACTACTTATGGGGTTGATTTATGCCCTCAACCTTGCATACCCTAAAGCACTGCGCTATACTTTTGAGGTGTATTCTTATTTTATTCTGCAGTCTTATGTTACCCTTTAGTCAGGGAGCCACTGCCTGGAGACAGCTCATGATCAGAGGAAGACGACTCCCTCTCCACAATGTCTTCCTCAGTCATGGCTTTCTCATCTGGGCCTGTAAGTGAAAAGCACAGAAAGCAGTTAAGGATCATCCTTCAATCCAGCATACTGTCCAGAAATGCCAATGTGAGACTCAGTGTCGGGTGTGCTAAAGGCATGCAATGTCAAAAACAGCAAAAAGTTACAAAGCTACAAATAATTATTATATTGTTATAAAATATTGTTGGACTTACAACCTACAGATGGCAGATTACAGTGTAAAATATATGAACTTACAAGTCTCCTCTGATGCTTGCACCGCAAGAGGAGGTGATGCACACCCAATGAGAGCCTCCTCCACCTGTGATGCAGCAGTAATGGTAGCGACTGCAGCTGGTGGCGACTCCAGGGATGGCGGCTCCTGGCCCTCTTCTGGCTCCTCCACATCAGAGGATTTCCTGATACAAAAGACACAAAAAGTAAATAATTTCCCGTAATCATGCAAATTGACAACACTGATATATAACAGACAAGCAAAGAGTAAAAATCTATAACAAACACTTTCTATGGGAATTCTTTAAATTTACTATGCAGTCTTATGTTACCCTTTAGTCGGGGAGCCACTGCCTGGAGACAGCACGTGATCAGAGGAAGACGACTCCCTCTCCACAATGTCTTCCTCAGTCATGGCTTTCTCATCTGGGCCTGTAAGTGAAAAGCACAGAAATTAGTTAAGGATCATCCTTCAATTCAGCATACTGTCTAGAAGTGCCAATGTGAGACTCAGTGTCGGTTGTGCTAAAGGCATGCAATGTTAAAAACAGCAAAAAGTTACAAAGCTACAAATAATTATTATATTGTTGGACTTACAACCTACAGATGGAAGATTACAGTGTAAAATATATGAACTTACAAGTCTCCTCTGATGTCTGCACCGCAAGAGGAGGTGATGCACACCCAATGAGAGCCTCCTCCACCTGTGGAGCAGCAGCAATGGTTGCGACTGCAGCTGGTGGCGGCTCCAGGAATGGCGGCTCCTGGTCCTCTCCTGGGACATCTGGTCGAATCCAAATGAGTGGTCGATCTTTTCTGTATAGAAAGACGGTCGACCCATTTTCAAGGTGAGAATAGGCCCTAGGGGTGTGCCGGTTTCAGAATTGGTGATGACGGTTATGACGTGAGTCAAATGTGACGGTTCGTAACATAACCGTCTGTGGAGGGCGTTTTGCTCGTTTAAATGCTCGTGGATTGACGCGAAAGTGTCATTTTACATAAGATCATGAATGTGATGCCAAGTGTGTTTTAAACGGTAATGCCTTTGAGCAATTAACAGAAAGCAATGAAATATTTAAAAAATACACTGTTGCAAAAAAACTGCGCTGTCACTCTGCCCAGCATAAATGAATCCTATATCTATCATTATCGTAATAATCTTCAGAGAAACAGATTTGTCCCATGGGCTTTTAATTGTGTCTATATCTGTCATTACACGGACTAGAACAGCACGAAAACAATGTGGATTAAAAAGACTTGAAGAGGTTTTGCTCATAAATGCATGTAAAATAAAGTAATGTGAATTTGAGATTTTCATACTGTTATTAAACTGCACATTATGCGCTGCAAACGCAGCCGGTGTAAAAGCACAAAGGCCAGATTGGCCACGCGCGGCAGACGCGCTGCTCAGTGCTCCCGCTTGCGATGTGAAACCGGCGTTTAAATAAACAAGACACTGATTAGCTATTTGCTCTACGTTTATTTAAAATCAACAGCAAGACAACTAGCAGTGAATGTGCTTTCAGGAGAGGTAGTAGATTAGCATGGGAGGATTTGAACTTGAAAAGCGGAGTGTACTGAATCTATCATTCAGTGTTTAAACAGATAGATCAGTATGAATTGTATGACATCTACAGTACTAGTTCACTACTGTTACTACAATTGTGCAAAAAAAAATATATATATACAGTTGCAATCAGAAATATTCAACCCCCAAAGAGTTTTAAGGATTTATAAAAAAAAATATTTTCAAGGTGCGGGATTCTACTTTGGATGAGTTTTTATGAGTTAAGTGAGGCATAACATCAAAACAAAAAATGTTTTATGTAGTATTTGTGTGTAATAGTATATTTTGTTAAGATAGCCATGTCACAATTATTCAACCCCTATATAATATTGTTATTTTTAAAGCTTTCTGACAGTTTTTATGGCCTGAAGTGGAGCTGAAACATCATTAAGCCTTTAGGAACTCTATAACGATCCTTCATTTGCTTCTGTGATGCATATATAAATCCCAACCATCAAGGTCTTCAAGGTGAGTTGCAATCATGGGAAAGACAAAGGAGCTTCCACAAAAGCTAAGAGAGGAGATTATTTCATCACATCTGAAGGGCCTTGGGTATAAGAAGATTTCCAAAATATTTAACATTCCAAGAGATTTTTATTATTTTTTTTATCAACATCACTATAATGTTTTTGAGGTGAGGGGGTTGAATATTTCTGATTGCAACTGTATATATTTCTGACAGATGCTGTAGCAGCATTTTAAAGTTCAGATTTAATAACAGCTTGCGCCAGCGCAAACCATAATTTTGGCATTAAATAATGAGTGTGGGGATTATTACAGTGAACAATTAGCGCGAAAAGGCGTGGGCTAGTTATTTTTGTGATTGACCTTATTGCATATACATTTTTGGAAGTTTCAGACGCAAAATTTATTGGGGAAGAGTATTTAAATGATTCACACAACACGATTTACTTGCATGTTGTTTGCATGTGTGATATTACTGGTATTTGTGCCATTATTTAAAGACAAAAAATGAAACCATTTGCACTTAAAATGGCTGCGATTGTTGCTGATATAGGAGGCTCGAGATCAGAGAGCGCAAACATAAAACAGAGCCAGAGGAACATATTATTCAAAAATATTGTTTGCAAAGCATTATTATATAAGGAAATAAAAGAGGATTCACTAGGAGAAGTCACACAATACCCAGTGTTTTAAAACTTCTTGTACAACTTCATTTTTTCTTTGCCGTGTTAGTTGGGATTTCACACCCCGCATTTTCACCTGCGATTTCCGTGGTGCTGAACTCAAGCACATCAGGCGTTAACAGATCACCCGCACCTGCAGGAGCATCAGCTTCTATTTGCGACCCTAAACTAATTTGCGCTGCTTTTAGTAGAGATTGCGCTAGACCTTAGGAAAATCAGCTGCTGCGTCTGTGTTATTTAATTTGCGCCTTTTTAGTGAATATATCCCGCAGATATTACCACTCCCATCTGCGCTATTTGGGAATTGCGCTCTCACATTAATTTGGCCCGTTTAGTAAATCTGGCCCTAAATCTTTTCCAGACGCTGGTTTACATTCACCAGTCCAGAAACTAAAGTTACTGCTCTTTACACTTTAAACTGTTCAACACATTTTTTTTTTCCCCACAGGACAAACAGATACCTCACCCACAAATAAAGTTACCCATACCTTTCGATAAACCTGTAAAGGTCAATCAGCTTCAGACCCCACCGCCCTTCTCTTCGTAGCCGAAGAATCCACCTGTCCATCGTAAGATATTTAATAAATTTATATGAAAACTAATTTATAATTCAAATTGACTATTTTTGTTCTGGGTTTTGGTATAAATCTACCTGTGAGGAAAGAGACGTCTGGGCTTGAGCAAGAGCAGGTGAACTTCTATAAATACATAAAAGAGTACGGTAAGAAACATTTCTATAAAAATCAAGCATCAGAAATTTGTGTCAAACCAAAATGCTGCAAATTCTAATAGCACAAAGGTTAAGGCCGAAACAGAAATAACTAGCAAAACTTGCTGTGATACAGTACTGGAAGCACACAGTCTGTCCTTCTTTGGCTTTACCTCCACACCCTGATCTGATCGTTCCCTAATTAAAGCTGTAATTAAAACAAACAGATTTAATCCATGTATATTAAAGAACTTTTAAATTGATTTTTTTTCTCAGGGTTCTGTTATAAATCTACCTGTGAGGAAGGAGCACAGCGCTTGATTCAGACTACCGCATGCTCTCAGTCAGTCCATCTATGGGCTGACCTCCACATCCAGCTCTTCCCCTAAATGAGGGTGTTGTGCTCAAACATTTAAAGTTGATTATTTTACTCTTTTGTGATCATAGATATTCACAAGACTCTATACAACATCTTTAAAGAGAACACAAGCTGACAGAATCTCACCTGAGGTGTGTAGACTGATTCTGCTGGAGGAGATGATCATGTGGACTCTTCAGGTTCCACTGTGTACCACAGATCATGCCACGTTGGAAAAGCTGCTGAGAACAAAGCAGAGAGGTTAAATAAAACACCACTGACTGGTTTGTTGACGTACCATTTCATATTCATAACAACATAAGTTTATGCTTTAGTATAATTTTCACTAATATGAACAAAAATGAAGTGCAGCCACACCCTTCAGGGGAAGCTGATGATGGCTCCATGGAGACGCTCTCTTCTGGCTTCTCCACATCACCATCGGTCACCTCAATCTGAGGCTGATGGCAGGCTGTGGATCGACCGGTCGGCACTATACTCCTCTGTGAGTGACTCGCTTTCCACAACAGAGGATGTCCTGATAAGAGAGAAGCAGAAACAATAAGTAAATCAATACAGATTAATATATGAGACAGATGCAAAGAGTATAGAAATCTATAACAAACACTTTTTAATGGGGATTTTTTATATTTACAGTGCAGTCTTATGTTCCCCTAAAGTGAGGGAGCCACTGCTTGGAGAAAGCTCACGATGAGATGAAGACTCCCTTTCCTCAAAGTCTTCCTCCTCTGGGGGTAATTTGGAGACCGTGGCTGACCAAGCGTATTCACCTATTCTGACCAGAAGGAAAAGAGGCGAGAGTCCACGGTTCGTATTTAGCTGGGTGTTTCGACGATCACGGCCATAGGATCTCCCTCCTGTTGTTGGGAACCAGAGGGGGTCTCCTTCAGTGGTATGGCTGCGAGGATGTCAGCTGTATTGGGGCTGCCTACTGTGACTTCAAGTATTGTAACATCTGATCAGCCGGCAGAGGCACGACATGGTCTAATATTCCAGCTGCGGAGGGGGTCTCCTCCCCTAGGATATTCCTTACGCTTGCTTCATCCATTATTGGGAAAGGGGGTGACCTGGATGATTTGATTGCGTTTGCTTGTTTCAGTCTTTATATCCAGAGGTGGTAGGAAGTAATGTCCTGGGAATGGAGTCTGATAGGGTGGCTTGTAGAATCTGCAAAAGACCATATTACTGAAGGGGGGCGACCAGGGTGTATACGACAACCCCCTGTTTGGTTTAAGGACTACATTGTAACATCTTAGGCACTCTTAGGGAGTCCAGGTTTATGAGGGTGGGTAATGTAGAGTGTCATTAGACACTGGCAAAGAAGTCCGTCTTTTATTTATACATGATTTAAAGTGTTTGTTATTGTTGTGCTTAGCTGCAAATGCACTTACTTTTTCTCTTTATATGTCGGTAAACTCTAATTGTAAGGGTTCACATATGGGCAGGGGGTTTGTATTTGGGGAGGTCTGTTAAAAGTGTGCTGTGTATGCTTTTTGACACTAATGACTGTGTGCTGTGGACTTAAAATATATACTGGGTTGATTTTATAGTGTGTATTTTGATATGATTTGAGCTGACCAGTGTATGATATTTAACTGAGACAGGATATATCAACAAGAACTACTGAGGTGCTATTTTATAATAAAGTGTATTTTTGCTAGCTGTGTGTGTTGCGTTCTCCCCTGAACATGAGCAGGTTATAATTAAAGGTGGTGGCAGCATTTGAATAGCCTCTATACTAACTAAAGCTCCCCAGTACCTCGGGTTGGGAGACGGGATTTATTACACTAGCTCTTTCTTTTTTCTCAACAGGTATTGTTTCGAAATAGTGAAAACTACTTAAGCACCTTTTGTACTATTGCCTCACTATGACGCATCACTTTTATTGTTTCCTAATCTTTGGACAGAAGCATCTGCTAAATGCCTAAATGTTAAATAAAAACCTAATACTTTCTGGACTGGTATTAATATTTAAAGAAGCATCTGAGGACGTGCTAAACCATTATCCGCTGACTTGGATAAAATATCTAATGTTTTTGTCAAAAATACGGTAGCAATCCAGTTAAACTTTAATTGTAATTAATTGAGCTCAACACGCTGCCAGATGTGCTTTATTTTTAATCCACATTTACATGTTTCTTATTACCTGTCATGCGGCTTGTGATGTACGCGGTTAAGACACTGCTGTTTAGTTCATGTAAAGAAATCTCTGCCTAGATGCACAGAGACTCCACCGCCAAATCTCACATGTTCAAGTATGATCTTACATTATTCTGTGGATTAGATAGACTTAACACATCATGTTTCTGAACATAATGGCATTTTTGTGTTTTGAATCTTCACCGGACGGTACACTTCATGTTGTCCCTGTATTTAAGTCCTAACACTGCTTGTCTTTGCTTCTTGTTAGATTAGACACCTGGCACACTACATATGAAAATATTATACTGTGCAGTGTATGGCCAAAGAGAGAAAAATATGTGCATCGAAGCAGGAAGATCAAGTTAAAGAGAAATAAATAAGATGATAAATTAAAAATGGCAATGTTAATGATTTTTTATTCATCTCAGTCCAGCCTGGGAGCCAAAGATGGCAACCATGACCAATTACAAAGCATCACTGGATGTTTATCATTTCATACTACTAAACTAATAATGTAAATAAAACACAATATTACATTCTTGATAAAATGACTTACCACTGAAGCAATTGGATAAAACCTTGTAAGTACTGCTTATACATCTGTAACAGCCACCACAGGTTCTTGGAGCAGAGATCAAGATCCTGTAACGCAGTGCGAAAACAAACAGCAAAGAACCTGTGAATCATTTCTGTTAAAATTAAAACGGCAGGTCAACGTTATTTTTAGATTAGTTTAACTTACGAGAAACACTCAAATATATTTTAGTTCTCACATGTAAATTACTAAATGAAGAAAGAAAATAGAAACCGCTAGAATTATGTTAGACTCTGAGGTAAAACGTGTTGACAAATATATAAACATTTAATTCACTTTAGATTAAAAGATCTTACCACAGCAGTTAACGTTAGCCGCCTAGCTCTCCGTTTTTACAAAAGCTTCTCTTCATAGAAATCAACATGTATTTTCGTTTTTACATCTAGAAGTTACTAAATAAAAAAGGAAAAAGAAATCGCTAAACTACTCTTGGTCTCTGAGGTAAAATCGAAATGACACTTTTTTTATTGCGTGAATTCGCGGTTTTTTAGCTGAGTACAAGAGAAAGCGGGTACTCGTGACGAACTCGGGGTCAGCGCTTGCAGAGGAGCACGCTCATATCAGATGTGTGCACAGTAAAGGAATAATGTCCTGGGTTCAATTATGTTTTTTACTTAATTTCCTAAAAAATATAACAATAATAATAAATAACCATTAGAGAACGTTCTTTTAAAGTTCTTTTTACTTTATTTAAAAATAACCACCCTGCAACGTTATGGGAACGTTATTTTATGGTTCCCCAAAAAAAAGAATTTTTTAAGTTGTTCTTTTATGTTATTTTAAAAGTTATTACCCTGCAACGTTATGGGAACTTTATTTTATGGTAGCAAAAAAAACCCTAAAAATAAAAACATTCCCAGAATGTTATTTGGTTCCCAAAAAAATAACTGTGTTATATAAATAAATTCTGTGTTTGCTGGGCAGTAGAGAGTAATTTCTACTTCTGAAAGGACACAACTGTAATCCACACGGCTTATCATTACAGCTTGTACTATAAATCAAATACATAATACAACCACAGAAAAAAAATGTGACCATGCATTTCAGTCCAGTGCTTGTTGAATCCCAACAAAAGCAAACCTCAGGAGTGACAATATAGTCAACAGCAATGTAAAAGACTGAGAGCATGATTAGACACATGAAAAAATGTGATGAAATGTTATTCCATCAAATAATAATTTTTTATTTGTTGCTAAAACATTGTTTTTAGCAAAAAAAAAGTCTTGTGTTGTTTAAAATGTATATTCAAGATCTGAAAAGACTGCATATTTTTGTTAGTTTGTCTGGTCTCAGTTTTCTGCAAATATAAGACAGAAGGCAGAAATGTTGACGGTAGTTGATAGGATGACACAAACATATAACTTGACTTAAACAGATACATATGAATAGTAAATTTAGGGGAAAAAAGTTTTTAAATTTTTCCGCGGATGTATTTATTTTCTTTAAAGGGATAGTTTACCCCTCCAAAATTTAAATTTTATCATTATTTACTCATCCTCAAGTAGTTCCAAACCTTGATCTGCTGAAGACAAAGATATTTTGAAGAATGTTTGTAACAAAGCAGATCTGGGACACCATTGACAATATTGACATTAAAAAATAATTTGTGAATGGTGCCCCAGATTTCTCTAAAATATCTTCCTTTGTGTTCAGCAGAACAGTGACATTTGTACAGGTTTAAGGGGGAGTAAATGATGACAGAATTTTCATTTTTGTGTAAACTATCCCTTTAAAGACATATAATGAAGGCATATAATAATATTAGTGTCTTTATTTAATCCATGGAGCCGTGTGGATCTTTGAAGCCCAAAAGGTGCATCCTTCCTTCAAAGTCAGAAGTTGTTCCCTGGTTCCCTTATAATGGTTTTCTACCGTTATAAAACTCGTAAGATCAAGGACATTTTTTAATTTAACTATTATTTGTGTTCGTCTGATAAAAGATAATCATGTACATAGAGGATGGCTTGAGGGTGAATAAATTATGGGATCATTTTTTTATGTATTGTCACTTAAGGCTGCGTTCACAGCAGCACTTCTGGTAACCATTTCAATGTAAGTTTAAAACCTCAAAAAATCTTCATAATATCTTTTTTGTTTTGGGCACAACAAACGTCATCAAATGTTTACCAGGATGATTTTAATCAGTTAAAAAAAATCAAAGTACATGTGCTAATACACAGACAGATCTATGGTTCAATAGTAAATTAAACTTGATAACTCTTTACAATGATGTAGTATTTCTTAACAATTAATTAATGCATTAGATAACATAAACCAACAATGAACAATACTTCTACAGCGTTTATTAATCTTTGTTCATGTTTACTAATACAACTTTATTGTAAAGTGTTACCCTAAACTCTTACTTTTGTCCAAATAAGGCTGTCTCAATATAACTGATTCTCAGATTGTGGAATCTTCTTTTGTTTTACCATAATGATCACAATTACTGCAGCACCTCCTGCAACGCCCAACCAATATAACAAACTGCTGGATTTTGGGTCTGGAATGGGGCGTGTCTTCATGGGTTTGGCCACACGCTCCCATACTGTAAGGATAGCCTGACGAGCACCGCTCCAATGTCCTGGTCCACGTAGACGAAACTGGCAGGGCGTAAGGGGACCAAAAAGAACCCTCAAACCCAAAGCAGGGTCACTGAGAAGTAACCAAACAATGTTGGGTCGGACACCCACTTCCTTTGCCATGGAATCTAGATAAGGAATATAATTCACTTGAAGGACAGCCTCCTTGGGAGAAACGTAACTATAGAGAGACAAGAGAAATGATCAAAGCACTGTGAAAGTTGAATAAATTAAATCAATTATTATTTAGAGCAAAATATTTAAGAAAGTATCAATAAAGTATTTTAAATGTTCTCTGCGTTCCTTTTCAATAATTTCATGCATTTTTCGGTTTGAAGGAAGATGGTTTAACCCTTGCGGCAAAAGAAAAATAACAAAAAAAAATCATTATTTTAAGTGACACTTTGTAGTTTTTCAACCTTCATAATATATTTTTCAAGACCCTTGTGATGGTACATTAACTTAAAGTAGGTTGAATGACATGTCCACCATAGCCTGACGGGGTCTGTATCGCTTTTACTAGTACTTTTAAACTTGGGGTTTCGGGTTGTAACCCGAGCACAAAAAGAACTACAAAAATCTGCTTTACGGCATACGTCACCTCCTCCACTTCCTCAAATTCGGACATGAGAGCGCAGCTATTTATTTTTCTGATGTTTTTGTCATGGCCAAAGCAGTAACTAAGAAAAACTAAGCTTTTGTAGTAGGAGACCAGAAAGAGAAAACGGCAGAGTGACAAAATAAAAGAAATGACGAGGATCAATATTGGGCCAGCGTTCACCCGCTGGCGTGAACTAAAGTTGGAGGGGTTCCTGAACGATGCTGACTTGGCCCTCATGCTTTTGTACTAGTAAGTAATGTTATATTGCTTGCATAAGTCCTGTCTGGCGCCCGAACACTATTTTTCTTTTTTTTTTTTACATGAATTTCCCTGGAGGCTACTTGGAGATTTTAGAGAGAGACTCTTATGTCACGTGACATTGTGGGGCCGTGGTGGCGTCATGGACCGGCCGACCCGGGTTCGGTTCCCCTTTAAGGCAATTTTTTTAATATAAACTTTAACCAAGCAACCACCGTTACAACTGGCTTGTAAACGTGAGCTACGTGATCTTTTGGCATTTGAAAAAAATAAATCCAATGAAATTATGTTCATATGACATGCTGGAAGGCACACTTTTGTGACCAAAAGAGTTGTCTTCTTTTCAAAAATACATGTCTAGCACCCCCTAGTGGCCAAAACGTTCAGCAGCGTGCCTTTAATCTTCAAAAAAATTCAGCTTCCATCTTCTATGCATCCATGTAATGAAACTGCTGAATGTGTCTCCATTCTACCGAATTGGTGCAAATTGACACTTCAAAACTTCTTGAAAAAATTTTGTTTTTTCCTGCAAGCTTTGTAGTCATAAACATAGTAGAACATCTAAGGAAGGCTAATCTATTGATTGGACACTTTAGTTTCCTAGCATGTTTTTATACAGTTTCGAAATGTTTTCTCTCTCACAAAATTTGTCACTACCGAAAACACAACAACATTTGATATAAAAATTAGGTTTTTAATAGCCTATTCTGATTTTCTTCACATTTACCTTCTAAATATATATTTTTACATTTTTTTTAAAGACAGTGTCATGGTTATATTGATTAGAAATATTATTTTAACAAAACTATAAGAGTGGTTCATCAAATTAAATGCATTTTAAAAGCAACATTTCTCTGTAATTGCCATACATGCACTCATAGAGTTTTCAAATTCAAGGATTCATTAGTTTAAATTTTTATCTAACTAAATAAAATCATGTCATCTTTTCTGATAAAAAAAACCTATTTTATTTTTCCAGAACATTATTTGTTTCGGTCGTGACATCAAATGTTCGGTAGTGACGACCATATTGAATTGTCCATATTTTGTGTAAAAAAAAGTAATTAGTTAGTCAAAAATGGCATTATGAAGTCAAAACATACAGCACAAAGAATATCTAACGCAACACCACATAAAAGCACTTTGCACTGAAATTACGCTGAAAAGATGGCGGATAGTTCAGAGTCCTTGAAGGGATGCAAGATGCTGTGTTGATTTTCACATCTCTTGAAAAAGATGACATAATGTATCCATATAAAACTTCAGGCCCACAGTATAAACTACAGAATTTGGTGTGTGTGCACCCATGTCCATCTGTAATGTTGGTGTACACATGTGTGCCTGTTTTTCCATTACACATTCTAACTTCTCTAAACCTCCTTAACTGATTCTCTTGTTGCCGAGTTTGACTTTTTTGAGTTTGAAGTAAACTTAATGTTTTATTTGATTTGAGGTAGGTTGAATACATTTTCATATAAAAGAACTAGTGATAGACCGATATATCGGCCGATTTTTTTATGTGTATTGGCATTGGACGATTTGTGGCTGCTGTGTTCACCCAGTTTTTCCGGCATTATTTACAGACAGAAATATAGTTTTTTTTTAAGTTCAATAACTGTCACTTTTTAAAATTGAGACTTATGAAAATGACACGATGAGGCCAAATGTTACAAGTAAACTGAGTGAGCAAAAGAAGTATCGGCTCCAGAAAATAGGCTCTCTCAGTCTGTCCGCTCTACTTTCATCTTTCCGTCTATGCATGTTGGTGATTCCTCTCTCTCTACAAATTAACCAAAGATATTTACATTTACATTATTAGTGTGAGCCTGCCCTGTCTACACTTAACAATGACATGTCAATTTACAATGATACTGATAAGTGATATCTGTTATGTCATTTATATAAAGCAATCAGTCAAAGTCCCGCTAAATTAGCGCAAATTTTCCTAGAGACCAGAGGTAGAATCATATAGCCTTCATTTATATCAATAATGAGTCAAGCAAGCTACTGTATGAATTAATTTAATTAATCTGGCCTAGTTCATTTTATCTTAGTTTGTAGTCCTAGTCAAATCACGTACAACATTACAGAAATATGACTGACAAATTATATTTATACTGAAAAAGAATATATGTGCACTTGAAAGTTTCTATTTATTTATTTAAATAAAGAAATAAGTGTAATTTTGTCACTACCAAAACATCAACAAATGTTTCGGTTGTGACTGTTTCCATAGTGACGATTTAAGCTAACTTTGATTCTACTGCTAAAATGCTAATCAGTACGTAGTTAGCTAGCACAGTTCTCGACATTGAAACATGAGTAAAACCTAAATGACCAGTAAAAAAAAAATCTTTGCAAGTGTACAGGCAGTTTATTAAAAAGAAACATTTACCGTTCACGTCTGGATCACATATCCATGCGGGTGCCATCTTGGGAAAACTGAACTCTCGCGTGAAACGTTGTTGCCCTGAACAGGTGTTGTGCTTTCACGCGAGAGTTTAGTTTTCCCAAGATGGCGCCCGCATGGATGTGTGGTCCAGACGTGAACGGTGGATGTTTCTTTTTAATAAACTGCCTGTACACTTGCAAAGTTCTCAATGCTTCGGTTTACATATAGAGACCCTCATTGTGCTACAGTGTAAGTGTGGGGTTATTTTGAGCATTATTAGTAGTATAGACATAGCGATTTCGTTTTTAATGCACTGATGCCCCGAAGGCTACCATAACATGCTAATTTGCGTTTAGCAATAACACTGGTCACGTTAGACTGCATGAAAACAAACTCCAGTGAACGGTCGAGCTCGGTGCACGTTTGTTGTTAACCCTGGAATCATTTCAAGGCGGAATTTCCCTTTAAGGAGGTGGGGAGGAAGGGGAATGCGTAATTATATCCTGTACACAAGATCACAGCATCGATCTTCTCTTCAGCCGTCCCATCATCAAATACGACTGTTGAGTCTTGAATTTTTTGCAGATTTGGTGTCATCACCAGGGCTCCCATTAAAATGCGACCTGGGAGGTCATTGTTGATAATGGGACGCTGGTCAAGAACTCTGCAGTTGTGAAATAAAGGTAAGGTTCATGGGCAGAAATGGGTTTAAATATATAGAATAAGCAAAAAAGATTCAATTGTAAGACTAAGTCACTGGGAATAACACAATTTGAATAACTTGTGTTTGTAAACAGCAATTAATTAACAAATAATAACAAATTTGAGGTCTGAATCTGAGTAATCTGTGTTTAGGTTATTACTGAATTAAGTGTAAACTGTTTTGATGTCATGACTTATCAGATCTATTATGCTGTCCTAAGAGATGATGATGTTTTGCTCTTTAACTGAGCAGTTGTCATTCACCTGTGTTTAGGCTGTAGTCCATAAAACTTGTGGTCATGTTTCTGATTGAGCATTCTCTCTCCAATCCAGGGGCCCGTTCTTCGTACGTCGCTAACTCAGTTAGCTGGATTTGATTGTTGATGATTTGGCATGATCTTGGATCGTTTGGTTCTTCGAAGCTCATCCTAGAGGGTTTCTGTCATAGCAACAGGTCCGTAAGCTCAAACCTGCTCGGGAGCAGGCTTATTTCATGTAAACAAGATTAGTTTGTACCTTTTCAAGCGGATGTGATACGGAAAGTCTGACGCAGTCGAGTATTCTCCATTATCTCCATCATCTTATATTATAAGATGCATGATTAATATAAAGAGCTTTTCAAATTCAACACGTAATAAAAAAGGGATAGATTCGTTGAATCTTTTAGCGATGTTATTTAAAAAATATATAATATAACAAATATAATTTTTCTGTACTTGTGCAACTTTTTTTTGTGTAACAGGTGTTTTGATTATTATTCTTAAACGAATGACAAGACAAACATGCTGATCACATTCATTTTAAATTTGTTTGAATTTTCCTTAATAAAAACAGCAATCAATCATACCCAGCACTCATAGATGTTATGTACAATATTACTCAGTGTGAAATCATTTTCATTTGAATAAACTAATCTCCTATTTTAGTTTTGTCTTTAGATTGTCAAGTAGCTAACAATGTCATGCATGAAAGGGTTTTCGTTTAGTAATTTCTATCTGTTCTATCTTTAAATCGTTGTCTACAAATATGTTACCCTGCTTTCCCTTTCCTGTGACAAAAATGACCAAAATAACCAAATAAGTTTTTTGCACATATTTTCACATATCTTTGTCTTCTTTACTACACTTTCTGTGCAGACTCAGCAGATTCAGGACTTTCACTTAACGTGGAATACTGCTAATGTAGTCAGAAATCAGTTAAGAATAATGCAATTGAAGTACAGGGAGTGCAGAACCATCAGGCAAGTAGTATTTTTGAGGATTCCTTTTGTTATTGTACAACTACAGAGCTCTTGGTCAATTCAAAATGTTAACAAACCCTCAAACCTGAACATTTAAGTAGTAAAAGTGAAATTTTGGCTTTCTATGTACATCATTATTAGGCAACTATTAGTGTGCAGAATTATTAGGCAACTAAATGAAAAACAAAGATTTTTCCATCTCACTTGTTTTTTTTCACCTGTTAAAGTGAGAATAATAAACAAACTCTACATTTACAAAAAAATTAAAACAATAAAAAATAAAAATATATATAAACTCAGTGACCAATATAGCCACCCTTCTTTTCGATAACAGTCACAAGGCTTCCATTCATGGATTCAGTCAGTTTCTTGATCTGGTCTGAACCAACATTTTGTGCAGCCACAACCACAGCCTCCCAGACACTGTTCAGAGAGGTGTACTGTTTACCTTCACTGTAAATGTCCTGCTTAAAGGGCAATTTCACCGATAGGAACATTAATCTTTATGGAAAGTGAGTCATATTTGTAGTCAAAATGTAACATAAATGTAGAATTTTGTGCCTATTTGACAGAGAAAAGACAAAATGTGACTTTAGAGCACATTTGTATGAAAAACTACAACTGCCACTATGCACCACAATGCACAGCTCTGCAAGCCACTCCCATTAATCGGAACACGGCTCAGACATGCTATTATGTACATAAATGCCACGTTAGTAAAACAAAGAAAATAGCCACCACCACTGTGTCTGACTGACACCAATCATGATTTACTTTTAAACGTGATGTTACATTGTGGTACACACAATAACACTCTGGCCTGGTGTGTAGCAAAGTCTTATTCAAACAGTAACGTGCAGTTTCAGATCCGCAGTACAAATGTCTTTCCAAGTACTTAAAAAAGGGTATGCATTTTAAATGTTTATTTAGTTTTACCAATTTTCTTTTTGTCTCTTGTTTACTGTAATTACATCTGTGTAATATCAGCCTCACTGCTCTCACAATGTAGACATATAAAACACCGCTCAGATATGCTATTGTGTATATAAATGCCACCTTAGTATAACAAAGAAAATAGAAACACTCACTTTAGTCAGACGTCCGTTTTTACCATGCATCCTCCACACAAACGTGTACCCTGCATAATATCTCCACAGAAGCGCTGCCTCAGCTCTTGGAGCTTGTGCTCGTAAACCGAAACACGTCTTTAAAATAAGCACGCGACCAGAAACATTCACAAAACAAACGTTCATATCCTTATCTGATCCAGAAATGTTAAACCGAAAGCAAACGGCGCGAGTCCGTCCAAGCTTATATACTCCGCAGCGCGTCTGCTCGTAAACCGAAACATGTCCGTGAAATAAACGTTCCAAACGCGCGCAAAGTTCCTCTCTTGCATAGAAACCTTCACCAAACAAACGTCCATATCCTTATCTGATGCAGAAATGTAATAAAGCAAGCACACAGCGAGAATACAGACAGTAGTCTGTACAAGCTTCTCTACGCAGCAGAGGCCGATGGTTGCGGTGTCTTCCCCGGGCTCCTCTACCCAGCCGACGCCCAGGCTCCGGCCTACTCCTTGGGCTTCTGTTCCTACATCTGCCTCAGCTCTTTGCAGTATTGTGGCTCATAAAGGTGCAATGCACAGCGGATTAGAGCATCACGCTTGTAAAATCACCCTCTTCCATGTAATATTGATTAACTTCCACTGTTATTGTAACATGAATTCGGCTTGCTCCACAACTTCTGTTTAGCTTAGCTTAGCATAAAGATGGCGGCTGATCGTTTTTGTTCGGTCTGTGTTCGTATATTTTCGTAAGTCCCACCCACTTATCTGTAATTGGTCTGAAGCGCGAGTGGGTCCCACCCATAGCCCCCACCTTGGAAAAATGAGGAATGAGTGTCTGTAGTCTTTCACACTCAATAGAGATACAGGATTTCCTTCTTTCAATGACGCAAAATGACGATTTTTACATCATTGAAAGAAGGAAGTGCCTCACTGAAATAAGTATTTCTCCCCTCTCAGGGGAAACTGAGGGAATGGTGCACGACCATTCAAAAACATGACTGGGGTTCTAACGGTACAAAGCTTAATGCAAATGGGTGAAGTTTCCCTTTAAGAGGTGTTATTTGAGTTTCAAGTCATGAGTGTCGTCGTCATTTTAGGTGCAGGACGTCAGTGCCCTGATAAATTGATGAGGGCCTATTCTCATCTTGAAAACGGGTCGACGATCTTTTTATATAGAAAAGATCGTCCACTTGTTAGCATTCGACCGGATGTCCCGGCACCTCCTCAACCCACTGAGCCCTCCAACTCTGTGAGTAGCAGTGTGGAAAGCGATGCTTGCCCCTCGGAGCCTGCAGTCGCTACCAGTGCTGTTGCTCCACAGGTGGAGGAGGCGCTCATTGGGCGTGCGGTGCAGACATCCGAGGAGACATCATCTCTGAAGCCGCCATCAGCTCCTCCAAACAGTAAGACTTCATTTTTGTACAAATGTGGAAAATTATTCTAAAGTATAATCTTATGTTGTTACGAATTGGTACTTTAACAAACCTGTCAGTGTTTTTTTATTTCATATCTCTCTGCTTTGTTCTCAGCAGCTTTTCCAGCTAAGAATGATCTCTGGTACACAGTTCCACAGCTTCAATTAGGGGAAGAGCGGGATGTGGATGTTAGGCCGAAGTGGGCCAGACTGGCAGGATGCGGGAGTGAAAATCAGTAAGTTTTGCTAATTATTTCTGTTTCAGCCTTAAAGGACAAGTTTGGTATTTTACACTTAAAGCCCTGTTTTCAGATTGTTTATGTTGAAATAGAACGGTTTTGAATTAATGTATTAATAAATGTATTCTACCAATTAATGTTAAACGCAATAGGTCATCTTTATAGTTTGAACTGTGGTTGTTTTTAAAAACAATAATAAACAGCAGCTGCTTAATTCTTAAACATTTGCAGAAACAGTACTTACAGTTTTTACATATGTTTCTAGGTTTCCCACCGTATTTGCGAGTCCATCTGATTTAGATCAAGAGGACTTTCCAATGGAGAACCTCCCCTCACCTGCTCCTGTGTCTGCTCCAGTCCCTGAGGAGCCTCGGGTTGCGGCCCTCCCCTCACCTGCTCCTGTGTCTCCTCCAGTCCCTGAGGAGCCTTGGGTTGCGGCCCTCCCCTCACCTGCTTCTGTGTCTGCTCCAGTCCCTGAGGAGCCTCGGGTTGTGGCCCTCCCCTCACCTGCTCCTGTGTCTGCTCCAGTGCCTGAGGAGCCTCGGGTTGCGGCCCTCCCCTCACCTGCTCCTGTGTCTGCTCCAGTCCCTGAGGAGCCTCGGGTTGCGGCCCACCCCTCACCTGCACCTGTGTCTGCTCCAGTCCCTGAGGAGCCTCAGGTTGCGGCCCTCCCCTCACCTGCTCCTGTGTCTGCTCCAGTCCCTGAGGAGCCTCGGGTTGCGACATCCGAGGAGACATCATCTCTGAAGCCACCATCAGCTCCTCCAAATGGTAAGACTTCATTTTTGTACAAATTTGGAAAATTATTCTAAAGTATAATCTTATGTTGTTATGAATTGGTACTTTAACAAACCTGTCAGTGTTTTTTTTATTTCATATCTCTCTGCTTTGTTCTCAGCAGCTTTTCCAACTAAGAATGATCTCTGGTACACAGTTCCAAAGCTTCAATTAGGGGAAGAGCGGGATGTGGATGTTAGGCCGAAGTGGGCCAGACTGGCAGGATGTGGGAGTGAAAATCAGTAAGTTTTGCTAATTATTTCTGTTTCAGCCTTAAAGGACAAGTTTGGTATTTTACACTTAAAGCCCTGTTTTCAAATGGTTTATGGTGAAATAGAACGGTTTTGAATTAATGTATTAATAAATGTATTCTACCGATTAATGTTAAACGCAATAGGTCATCTTCATAGTTTGAACTGTGGTTGTTTTTAAATACAATAATAAACAGCAGCTGCTTGATTCTTAAACATTTGCAGAAACAGTACTTACAGTTTTTACATATATTTCTAGGTTTCCCACCGTATTTGCGAGTCCATCTGATTTAGATCAAGAGGACTTTCAAATGGAGAACCCCCCCTCACCTGCTCCTGTGTCTGCTCCAGTCCTTGAGGAGCCTCGGGTTGCGGCCCTCCCCTCACCTGCTCCTGTGTCTGCTCCAGTCCCTGAGGAGCCTCGGGTTGCGGCCCTCCCCTCACCTGCTCCGGTGTGTGCTCCGGTCCCTGAGGAGCCTCGGGTTGCGGCCCTCCCGTCCCCTGCTCCTGTGTCTGCTCCAGTCCCTGAGGAGCCTCGGGTTGCGGCCCTCCTCTCACCTGCTTCTGTGTCTGCTCCAGTCCCTGAGGAGCCTCGGGTTGGGGCCCTCTCCTCACCTGCTCCTGTGTCTGCTCCAGTCCCTGAGGAGCCTCGGGTTGCGGCCCTCTCCTCACCTGCTCCTGTGTCTGCTCCAGTCCCTGAGGAGCCTCGGGTTGCGGCCCTCCCCTCACCTGCTCCTGTGTCTGCTCCAGTCCCTGAGGAGCCTCGGGTTGCGGCCCTCCCCTCACCTGCTCCTGTGTCTGCTCCAGTCCCTGAGGAGCCTCGGGTTGCGGCCCTCCCCTCACCTGCTCCTGTGTCTGCCCCAGTCCCTGAGGAGCCTCGGGTTGCGGCCGTCCCCTCACCTGTTCCTGTGTCTGCTCCAGTCCCTGAAGAGCCTCGGGTTGCGGCCCTCCCCTCACCTGCTCCTGTGTCTGCTCCAGTCCCTGAGGAGCCTCGGGTTGCGGCCCTCCCCTCACCTGCTCCTGTGTCTGCCCCAGTCCCTGAGGAGCCTCCGGTTGCGGCCCTCCCCTCACCTGCTCCTGTGTCTGCTCCAGTCCCTGAGGAGCCTCGGGTTGCGGCCCTCCCCTCAACTGCTCCTGCGTCTGCTCCAGTCCCTGAGGAGCCTCGGGTTGCGACATCCGAGGAGACATCATCTCTGAAGCTGCCATCAGCTCCTCCAAACGGTAAGACTTAATTTTTGTACAAATGTGGAAAATTATACTAAAGTATAATCTTATGTTGTTATGAATTGGTACTTTAACAAACCTGTCAGTGTTTTTTATTTCATCTCTCTCTGCTTTGTTCTCAGCAGCTTTTCCAACTAAGAATGATCTCTGGTACACAGTTCCAAAGCTTCAATTAGGGGAAGAGCGGGATGTGGATGTTAGGCCGAAGTGGGCCAGACTGGCAGGATGTGGGAGTGAAAATCAGTAAGTTTTGCTAATTATTTCTGTTTCAGCCTTAAAGGACAAGTTTGATATTTTACACTTAAAGCCCTGTTTTCAGATGGTTTATGGTGAAATAAAACGGTTTTGAATTAATGTATTAATAAATGTATTCTACCGATTAATGTTAAACGCAATAGGTCATCTTTATAGTTTAAACTGTGGTTGTTTTTAAATACAATAATAAACAGCAGCTGCTTGATTCTTAAACATTTGCAGAAACAGTACTTACAGTTTTTACATATATTTCTAGGTTTCCCACCGTATTTGCGAGTCCATCTGATTTAGATCAAGAGGACTTTCAAATGGAGAACCCCCCCTCACCTGCTCCTGTGTCTGCTCCAGTCCCTGAGGAGCCTCGGGTTGCGGCCCTCCCCTCACCTGCTCCTGTGTCTGCTCCAGTCCCTGAGGAGCCTCGGGTTGCGGCCCTCCCCTCACCTGCTCCTGTGTCTGCTCCAGTCCCTGAGGAGCCTCGGGTTGCGGCCCTCCCCTCACCTGCTCCTGCGTCTGCTCCAGTCCCTGAGGAGCCTCGGGTTGCGGCCCTCCCCTCACCTGCTCCTGTGTCTGCTCCAGTCCCTGAAGAGCCTCGGGTTGGGGCCCTCTCCTCACCTGCTCCTGTGTCTGCTCCAGTCCCTGAGGAGCCTCGGGTTGCGGCCCTCTCCTCACCTGCTCCTGTGTCTGCTCCAGTCCCTGAGGAGCCTCGGGTTGCGGACCTCGCCTCAACTGCTACTGTGTCTGCTCCAGTCCCTGAGGAGCCTCGGGTTGCGGCCCTCCCCTCACCTGCTCCTGTGTCTGCTCCAGTCCCTGAGGAGCCTCGGGTTGCGGCCCTCCCCTCACCTGCTCCTGTGTCTGCGCCAGTACGAGAGGAGCCTCGGGGTGCGGCCCTCCCCTCACCTGCTCCTGTGTCTGCTCCAGTCCCTGAGGAGCCTCGGGTTGGGGCCCTCTCCTCACCTGCTCCTGTGTCTGCTCCAGTCCCTGAAGAGCCTCGGGTTGGGGCCCTCTCCTCACCTGCTCCTGTGTCTGCTCCAGTCCCTGAGGAGCCTCGGGTTGCGGCCCTCTCCTCACCTGCTCCTGTGTCTGCTCCAGTCCCTGAGGAGCCTCGGGTTGCGGCCCTCCCCTCACCTGCTCCTGTGTCTGCTCCAGTCCCTGAGGAGCCTCGGGTTGCGGCCCGCCCCTCACCTGCGCCTGTGTCTGCTCCAGTCCCTGAGGAGCCTCGGGTTGCGGCCCTCCCCTCACCTGCTCCTGTGTCTGCGCCAGTCCCTGAGGAGCCTCGGGTTGCGGCCGTCCCCTCACCTGCTCCTGTGTCTGCTCCAGTCCCTGAGGAGCCTCGGGTTGCGGCCCTCCCCTCACTTGCTCCTGTGTCTGCTCCAGTCCCTGAGGAGCCTCGGGTTGCGGCCCTCCCCTCACCTGCTCCTGTGTCTGCCCCAGTCCCTGAGGAGCCTCGGGTTGCGGCCCTACCCTCAACTGCTCCTGCGTCTGCTCCAGTCCCTGAGGAGCCTCGGGTTGCGACATCCGAGGAGACATCATCTCTGAAGCTGCCATCAGCTCCTCCAAACGGTAAGACTTAATTTTTGTACAAATGTGGAAAATTATACTAAAGTATAATCTTATGTTGTTATGAATTGGTACTTTAACAAACCTGTCAGTGTTTTTTATTTCATCTCTCTCTGCTTTGTTCTCAGCAGCTTTTCCAACTAAGAATGATCTCTGGTACACAGTTCCAAAGCTTCAATTAGGGGAAGAGCGGGATGTGGATGTTAGGCCGAAGTGGGCCAGACTGGCAGGATGTGGGAGTGAAAATCAGTAAGTTTTGCTAATTATTTCTGTTTCAGCCTTAAAGGACAAGTTTGATATTTTACACTTAAAGCCCTGTTTTCAGATGGTTTATGGTGAAATAAAACGGTTTTGAATTAATGTATTAATAAATGTATTCTACCGATTAATGTTAAACGCAATAGGTCATCTTTATAGTTTAAACTGTGGTTGTTTTTAAATACAATAATAAACAGCAGCTGCTTGATTCTTAAACATTTGCAGAAACAGTACTTACAGTTTTTACATATATTTCTAGGTTTCCCACCGTATTTGCGAGTCCATCTGATTTAGATCAAGAGGACTTTCAAATGGAGAACCCCCCCTCACCTGCTCCTGTGTCTGCTCCAGTCCCTGAGGAGCCTCGGGTTGCGGCCCTCCCCTCACCTGCTCCTGTGTCTGCTCCAGTCCCTGAGGAGCCTCGGGTTGCGGCCCTCCCCTCACCTGCTCCTGTGTCTGCTGCAGTCCCTGAGGAGCCTCGGGTTGCGGCCCTCCCCTCACCTGCTCCTGTGTCTGCTCCAGTCCCTGAGGAGCCTCGGGTTGCGGCCCTCCCCTCACCAGCTCCTGTGTCTTCGCCACTCCCTGATGAGCCTCGGGTTGGGGCGCTCGCGACTCCTGCACCGGTGTCTGCACCAGTCCCTGAGGAGCCTCGGGTTGCGGCCCTCTCCTCACCTGCTCCTGTGTCTGCTCCAGTCCCTGAGGAGCCTCGGGTTGCGGCCCTCCCCTCACCTGCTCCTGTGTCTGCTCCAGTCCCTGAGGAGCCTCGGGTTGCGGCCCGCCCCTCACCTGCTCCTGTGTCTGCTCCAGTCCCTGAGGAGCCTCGGGTTGCGGCCCTCCCCTCACCTGCTCCTGTGTCTGCTCCAGTCCCTGAGGAGCCTCGGGTTGCGGCCCTCCCCTCACCTGCTCCTGTGTCTGCTCCAGTCCCTGAGGAGCCTCGGGTTGGGGCCCTCTCCTCACCTGCTCCTGTGTCTGCTCCAGTCCCTGAAGAGCCTCGGGTTGGGGCCCTCTCCTCACCTGCTCCTGTGTCTGCTCCAGTCCCTGAGGAGCCTCGGGTTGCGGCCCTCTCCTCACCTGCTCCTGTGTCTGCTCCAGTCCCTGAGGAGCCTCGGGTTGCGGCCCTCCCCTCACCTGCTCCTGTGTCTGCTCCAGTCCCTGAGGAGCCTCGGGTTGCGGCCCTCCCCTCACCTGCTCCTGTGTCTGCTCCAGTCCCTGAGGAGCCTCGGGTTGCGGCCCTCCCCTCACCTGCTCCTGTGTCTGCCCCAGTCCCTGAGGAGCCTCGGGTTGCGGCCGTCCCCTCACCTGCTCCTGTGTCTGCTCCAGTCCCTGAGGAGCCTCGGGTTGCGGCCCTCCCCTCACTTGCTCCTGTGTCTGCTCCAGTCCCTGAGGAGCCTCGGGTTGCGGCCCTCCCCTCACCTGCTCCTGTGTCTGCCCCAGTCCCTGAGGAGCCTCGGGTTGCGGCCCTACCCTCAACTGCTCCTGCGTCTGCTCCAGTCCCTGAGGAGCCTCGGGTTGCGACATCCGAGGAGACATCATCTCTGAAGCTGCCATCAGCTCCTCCAAACGGTAAGACTTAATTTTTGTACAAATGTGGAAAATTATACTAAAGTATAATCTTATGTTGTTATGAATTGGTACTTTAACAAACCTGTCAGTGTTTTTTATTTCATCTCTCTCTGCTTTGTTCTCAGCAGCTTTTCCAACTAAGAATGATCTCTGGTACACAGTTCCAAAGCTTCAATTAGGGGAAGAGCGGGATGTGGATGTTAGGCCGAAGTGGGCCAGACTGGCAGGATGTGGGAGTGAAAATCAGTAAGTTTTGCTAATTATTTCTGTTTCAGCCTTAAAGGACAAGTTTGATATTTTACACTTAAAGCCCTGTTTTCAGATGGTTTATGGTGAAATAAAACGGTTTTGAATTAATGTATTAATAAATGTATTCTACCGATTAATGTTAAACGCAATAGGTCATCTTTATAGTTTAAACTGTGGTTGTTTTTAAATACAATAATAAACAGCAGCTGCTTGATTCTTAAACATTTGCAGAAACAGTACTTACAGTTTTTACATATATTTCTAGGTTTCCCACCGTATTTGCGAGTCCATCTGATTTAGATCAAGAGGACTTTCAAATGGAGAACCCCCCCTCACCTGCTCCTGTGTCTGCTCCAGTCCCTGAGGAGCCTCGGGTTGCGGCCCTCCCCTCACCTGCTCCTGTGTCTGCTCCAGTCCCTGAGGAGCCTCGGGTTGCGGCCCTCCCCTCACCTGCTCCTGTGTCTGCTCCAGTCCCTGAGGAGCCTCGGGTTGCGGCCCTCCCCTCACCTGCTCCTGTGTCTGCTCCAGTCCCTGAGGAGCCTCGCGTGGCGGCCCTCCACTCCCCTGCTCCTCGGTCTGCTCCAGTCCCTGACGAGCCTCGGGTTGGGGCCCTCTCCTCACCTGCTCCTGTGTCTGCTCCAGTCCCTGAGGAGCCTCGGGTCGCGGCCCTCTCCTCACCTGCTCCTGTGTCTGCGCCAGTCCCTGAGGAGCCTCGGGTTGCGGCCCTCCCCTCACCTGCTCCTGTGTCTGCTCCAGTCCCTGAGGAGCCTCGGGTTGCGGCCCTCCCCTCACCTGCTCCTGTGTCTGCTCCAGTCCCTGAGGAGCCTCGGGTTGCGGCCCTCCCCTCACCTGCTCCTGTGTCTGCTCCATTCCCTGAGGAGCCTCGGGTTGCGGCCCTCCCCTCACCTGCTCCTGTGTCTGCTCCAGTCCCTGAGGAGCCTCGGGTTGGGGCCCTCTCCTCACCTGCTCCTGTGTCTGCTCCAGTCCCTGAAGAGCCTCGGGTTGGGGCCCTCTCCTCACCTGCTCCTGTGTCTGCTCCAGTCCCTGAGGAGCCTCGGGTTGCGGCCCTCTCCTCACCTGCTCCTGTGTCTGCTCCAGTCCCTGAGGAGCCTCGGGTTGCGGCCCTCCCCTCACCTGCTCCTGTGTCTGCTCCAGTCCCTGTGGAGCCTCGGGTTGCGGCCCTCCCCTCACCTGCTCCTGTGTCTGCTCCAGTCCCTGAGGAGCCTCGGGTTGCGGCCCTCCCCTCACCTGCTCCTGTGTCTGCCCCAGTCCCTGAGGAGCCTCGGGTTGCGGCCGTCCCCTCACCTGTTCCTGTGTCTGCTCCAGTCCCTGAGGAGCCTCGGGTTGCGGCCCTCCCCTCACTTGCTCCTGTGTCTGCTCCAGTCCCTGAGGAGCCTCGGGTTGCGGCCCTCCCCTCACCTGCTCCTGTGTCTGCCCCAGTCCCTGAGGAGCCTCGGGTTGCGGCCCTACCCTCAACTGCTCCTGAGTCTGCTCCAGTCCCTGAGGAGCCTCGGGTTGCGACAACCGAGGAGCCATCATCTCTGAAGCCGCCATCAGCTCCTCCAAACGGTAAGACTTAATTTTTGTACAAATGTGGAAAATTATACTAAAGTATAATCTTATGTTGTTATGAATTGGTACTTTAACAAACCTGTCAGTGTTTTTTTTATTTCATATCTCTCTGCTTTGTTCTCAGCAGCTTTTCCAACTAAGAATGATCTCTGGTACACAGTTCCAAAGCTTCAATTAGGGGAAGAGCGGGATGTGGATGTTAGGCCGAAGTGGGCCAGACTGGCAGGATGTGGGAGTGAAAATCAGTAAGTTTTGCTAATTATTTCTGTTTCAGCCTTAAAGGACAAGTTTGGTATTTTACACTTAAAGCCCTGTTTTCAAATGGTTTATGGTGAAATAGAACGGTTTTGAATTAATGTATTAATAAATGTATTCTACCGATTAATGTTAAACGCAATAGGTCATCTTCATAGTTTGAACTGTGGTTGTTTTTAAATACAATAATAAACAGCAGCTGCTTGATTCTTAAACATTTGCAGAAACAGTACTTACAGTTTTTACATATATTTCTAGGTTTCCCACCGTATTTGCGAGTCCATCTGATTTAGATCAAGAGGACTTTCAAATGGAGAACCCCCCCTCACCTGCTCCTGTGTCTGCTCCAGTCCTTGAGGAGCCTCGGGTTGCGGCCCTCCCCTCACCTGCTCCTGTGTCTGCTCCAGTCCCTGAGGAGCCTCGGGTTGCGGCCCTCCCCTCACCTGCTCCTGTGTCTGCTCCAGTCCCTGAGGAGCCTCGGGTTGCGGCCCTCCCCTCACCTGCTCCTGTGTCTGCTCCAGTCCCTGAGGAGCCTCGGGTTGCGGCCCTCCTCTCACCTGCTTCTGTGTCTGCTCCAGTCCCTGAGGAGCCTCGGGTTGGGGCCCTCTCCTCACCTGCTCCTGTGTCTGCTCCAGTCCCTGAGGAGCCTCGGGTTGCGGCCCTCTCCTCACCTGCTCCTGTGTCTGCTCCAGTCCCTGAGGAGCCTCGGGTTGCGGCCCTCCCCTCACCTGCTCCTGTGTCTGCTCCAGTCCCTGAGGAGCCTCGGGTTGCGGCCCTCCCCTCACCTGCTCCTGTGTCTGCTCCAGTCCCTGAGGAGCCTCGGGTTGCGGCCCTCCCCTCACCTGCTCCTGTGTCTGCCCCAGTCCCTGAGGAGCCTCGGGTTGCGGCCCTCCCCTCACCTGCTCCTGTGTCTGCTCCAGTCCCTGAAGAGCCTCGGGTTGCGGCCCTCACCTCACCTGCTCCTGTGTCTGCTCCAGTCCCTGAGGAGCCGCGGGTTGCGGCCCTCCCCTCACCTGCTCCTGTGTCTGCCCCAGTCCCTGAGGAGCCTCCGGTTGCGGCCCTCCCCTCCACTGCTCCTGTGTCTGCTCCAGTCCCTGAGGAGCCTCGGGTTGCGGCCCTCCCCTCAACTGCTCCTGCGTCTGCTCCAGTCCCTGAGGAGCCTCGGGTTGCGACATCCGAGGAGACATCATCTCTGAAGCTGCCATCAGCTCCTCCAAACGGTAAGACTTAATTTTTGTACAAATGTGGAAAATTATACTAAAGTATAATCTTATGTTGTTATGAATTGGTACTTTAACAAACCTGTCAGTGTTTTTTATTTCATCTCTCTCTGCTTTGTTCTCAGCAGCTTTTCCAACTAAGAATGATCTCTGGTACACAGTTCCAAAGCTTCAATTAGGGGAAGAGCGGGATGTGGATGTTAGGCCGAAGTGGGCCAGACTGGCAGGATGTGGGAGTGAAAATCAGTAAGTTTTGCTAATTATTTCTGTTTCAGCCTTAAAGGACAAGTTTGATATTTTACACTTAAAGCCCTGTTTTCAGATGGTTTATGGTGAAATAAAACGGTTTTGAATTAATGTATTAATAAATGTATTCTACCGATTAATGTTAAACGCAATAGGTCATCTTTATAGTTTAAACTGTGGTTGTTTTTAAATACAATAATAAACAGCAGCTGCTTGATTCTTAAACATTTGCAGAAACAGTACTTACAGTTTTTACATATATTTCTAGGTTTCCCACCGTATTTGCGAGTCCATCTGATTTAGATCAAGAGGACTTTCAAATGGAGAACCCCCCCTCACCTGCTCCTGTGTCTGCTCCAGTCCCTGAGGGGCCTCGGGTTGCGGCCCTCCCCTCACCTGCTCCTGTGTCTGCTCCAGTCCCTGAGGAGCCTCGGGTTGCGGCCCTCCCCTCACCTGCTCCTGTGTCTGCTCCAGTCCCTGAGGAGCCTCGGGTTGCGGCCCTCCCCTCACCTGCTCCTGTGTCTGCTCCAGTCCCTGAGGAGCCTCGGGTTGCGGCCCTCCCCTCACCTGCTCCTGTGTCTGCTCCAGTCCCTGAAGAGCCTCGGGTTGGGGCCCTCTCCTCACCTGCTCCTGTGTCTGCTCCAGTCCCTGAGGAGCCTCGGGTTGCGGCCCTCGCCTCACCTGCTCCTGTGTCTGCTCCAGTCCCAGAGGAGCCTCGGGTTGCGGCCCTCCCCTCACCTGCTCCTGTGTCTGCTCCAGTCCCTGAGGAGCCTCGGGTTGCGGCCCTCCCCTCACCTGCTCCTGTGTCTGCTCCAGTCCCTGAGGAGCCTCGGGTTGCGGCCCTCCCCTCACCTGCTCCTGTGTCTGCTCCAGTCCCTGAGGAGCCTCGGGTTGCGGCCCTCCCCTCACCTGCTCCTGTGTCTGCTCCAGTCCCTGAGGAGCCTCGGGTTGGGGCCCTCTCCTCACCTGCTCCTGTGTCTGCTCCAGTCCCTGAAGAGCCTCGGGTTGGGGCCCTCTCCTCACCTGCTCCTGTGTCTGCTCCAGTCCCTGAGGAGCCTCGGGTTGCGGCCCTCTCCTCACCTGCTCCTGTGTCTGCTCCAGTCCCTGAGGAGCCTCGGGTTGCGGCCCTCCCGTCACCTGCTCCTGTGTCTGCTCCAGTCCCTGAGGAGCCTCGGGTTGCGGCCCTCCCTTCACCTGCTCCTGTGTCTGCTCCAGTCCCTGAGGAGCCTCGGGTTGCGGCCCTCCCCTCACCTGCTCCTGTGTCTGCCCCAGTCCCTGAGGAGCCTCGGGTTGCGGCCGTCCCCTCACCTGCTCCTGTGTCTGCTCCAGTCCCTGAGGAGCCTCGGGTTGCGGCCCTCCCCTCACTTGCTCCTGTGTCTGCTCCAGTCCCTGAGGAGCCTCGGGTTGCGGCCCTCCCCTCACCTGCTCCTGTGTCTGCGCCAGTCCCTGAGGAGCCTCGGGTTGCGGCCCTACCCTCAACTGCTCCTGCGTCTGCTCCAGTCCCTGAGGAGCCTCGGGTTGCGACATCCGAGGAGACATCATCTCTGAAGCTGCCATCAGCTCCTCCAAACGGTAAGACTTAATTTTTGTACAAATGTGGAAAATTATACTAAAGTATAATCTTATGTTGTTATGAATTGGTACTTTAACAAACCTGTCAGTGTTTTTTATTTCATCTCTCTCTGCTTTGTTCTCAGCAGCTTTTCCAACTAAGAATGATCTCTGGTACACAGTTCCAAAGCTTCAATTAGGGGAAGAGCGGGATGTGGATGTTAGGCCGAAGTGGGCCAGACTGGCAGGATGTGGGAGTGAAAATCAGTAAGTTTTGCTAATTATTTCTGTTTCAGCCTTAAAGGACAAGTTTGATATTTTACACTTAAAGCCCTGTTTTCAGATGGTTTATGGTGAAATAAAACGGTTTTGAATTAATGTATTAATAAATGTATTCTACCGATTAATGTTAAACGCAATAGGTCATCTTTATAGTTTAAACTGTGGTTGTTTTTAAATACAATAATAAACAGCAGCTGCTTGATTCTTAAACATTTGCAGAAACAGTACTTACAGTTTTTACATATATTTCTAGGTTTCCCACCGTATTTGCGAGTCCATCTGATTTAGATCAAGAGGACTTTCAAATGGAGAACCCCCCCTCACCTGCTCCTGTGTCTGCTCCAGTCCCTGAGGAGCCTCGGGTTGCGGCCCTCCCCTCACCTGCTCCTGTGTCTGCTCCAGTCCCTGAGGAGCCTCGGGTTGCGGCCCTCCCCTCACCTGCTCCTGTGTCTGCTCCAGTCCCTGAGGAGCCTCGGGTTGCGGCCCTCCCCTCACCTGCTCCTGTGTCTGCTCCAGTCCCTGAGGAGCCTCGGGTTGCGGCCCTCCCCTCACCTGCTCCTGTGTCTGCTCCAGTCCCTGAAGAGCCTCGGGTTGGGGCCCTCTCCTCACCTGCTCCTGTGTCTGCTCCAGTCCCTGAGGAGCCTCGGGTTGCGGCCCTCTCCTCACCTGCTCCTGTGTCTGCTCCAGTCCCTGAGGAGCCTCGGGTTGCGGCCCTCCCCTCACCTGCTCCTGTGTCTGCTCCAGTCCCTGAGGAGCCTCGGGTTGCGGCCCTCCCCTCACCTGCTCCTGTGTCTGCTCCAGTCCCTGAGGAGCCTCGGGTTGCGGCCCTCCCCTCACCTGCTCCTGTGTCTGCTCCCGGCCCTGAGGAGCCTCGGGTTGCGGCGCTCCCCTCACCTGCTCCTGTGTGTTCTCCAGTCCCTGAGGAGCCTCGGGTTGGGGCCCTCTCCTCACCTGCTCCTGTGTCTGCTCCAGTCCCTGAAGAGCCTCGGGTTGGGGCCCTCTCCTCACCTGCTCCTGTGTCTGCTCCAGTCCCTGAGGAGCCTCGGGTTGCGGCCCTCTCCTCACCTGCTCCTGTGTCTTCTCCAGTCCCTGAGGAGCGTCGGGTTGCGGCCCTCCCCTCACCTGCTCCTGTGTCTGCTCCAGTCCCTGAGGAGCCTCGGGTTGCGGCCCTCCCCTCACCTGCTCCTGTGTCTGCTCCAGTCCCTGAGGAGCCTCGGGTTGCGGCCCTCCCCTCACCTGCTCCTGTGTCTGCCCCAGTCCCTGAGGAGCCTCGGGTTGCGGCCGTCCCCTCACCTGCTCCTGTGTCTGCTCCAGTCCCTGAGGAGCCTCGGGTTGCGGCCCTCCCCTCACTTGCTCCTGTGTCTGCTCCAGTCCCTGAGGAGCCTCGGGTTGCGGCCCTCCCCTCACCTGCTCCTGTGTCTGCCCCAGTCCCTGAGGAGCCTCGGGTTGCGGCCCTACCCTCAACTGCTCCTGCGTCTGCTCCAGTCCCTGAGGAGCCTCGGGTTGCGACATCCGAGGAGACATCATCTCTGAAGCTGCCATCAGCTCCTCCAAACGGTAAGACTTAATTTTTGTACAAATGTGGAAAATTATACTAAAGTATAATCTTATGTTGTTATGAATTGGTACTTTAACAAACCTGTCAGTGTTTTTTATTTCATCTCTCTCTGCTTTGTTCTCAGCAGCTTTTCCAACTAAGAATGATCTCTGGTACACAGTTCCAAAGCTTCAATTAGGGGAAGAGCGGGATGTGGATGTTAGGCCGAAGTGGGCCAGACTGGCAGGATGTGGGAGTGAAAATCAGTAAGTTTTGCTAATTATTTCTGTTTCAGCCTTAAAGGACAAGTTTGATATTTTACACTTAAAGCCCTGTTTTCAGATGGTTTATGGTGAAATAAAACGGTTTTGAATTAATGTATTAATAAATGTATTCTACCGATTAATGTTAAACGCAATAGGTCATCTTTATAGTTTAAACTGTGGTTGTTTTTAAATACAATAATAAACAGCAGCTGCTTGATTCTTAAACATTTGCAGAAACAGTACTTACAGTTTTTACATATATTTCTAGGTTTCCCACCGTATTTGCGAGTCCATCTGATTTAGATCAAGAGGACTTTCAAATGGAGAACCCCCCCTCACCTGCTCCTGTGTCTGCTCCAGTCCCTGAGGAGCCTCGGGTTGCGGCCCTCCCCTCACCTGCTCCTGTGTCTGCTCCAGTCCCTGAGGAGCCTCGGGTTGCGGCCCTCCCCTCACCTGCTCCTGTGTCTGCTCCAGTCCCTGAGGAGCCTCGGGTTGCGGCCCTCCCCTCACCTGCTCCTGTGTCTGCTCCAGTCCCTGAGGAGCCTCGGGTTGCGGCCCTCCCCTCACCTGCTCCTGTGTCTGCTCCAGTCCCTGAAGAGCCTCGGGTTGGGGCCCTCTCCTCACCTGCTCCTGTGTCTGCTCCAGTCCCTGAGGAGCCTCGGGTTGCGGCCCTCTCCTCACCTGCTCCTGTGTCTGCTCCAGTCCCTGAGGAGCCTCGGGTTGCGGCCCTCCCCTCACCTGCGCCTGTGTCTGCTCCAGTCCCTGAGGAGCCTCGGGTTGCGGCCCTCCCCTCACCTGCTCCTGTGTCTGCTCCAGTCCCTGAGGAGCCTCGGGTTGCGGCCCTCCCCTCACCTGCTCCTGTGTCTGCTCCAGTCCCTGAGGAGCCTCGGGTTGCGGCCCTCCCCTCACCTGCTCCTGTGTCTGCTCCAGTCCCTGAGGAGCCTCGGGTTGGGGCCCTCTCCTCACCTGCTCCTGTGTCTGCTCCAGTCCCTGAAGAGCCTCGGGTTGGGGCCCTCTCCTCACCTGCTCCTGTGTCTGCTCCAGTCCCTGAGGAGCCTCGGGTTGCGGCCCTCTCCTCACCTGCTCCTGTGTCTGCTCCAGTCCCTGAGGAGCCTCGGGTTGCGGCCCTCCCCTCACCTGCTCCTGTGTCTGCTCCAGTCCCTGAGGAGCCTCGGGTTGCGGCCCTCCCCTCACCTGCTCCTGTGTCTGCTCCAGTCCCTGAGGAGCCTCGGGTTGCGGCCCTCCCCTCACCTGCTCCTGTGTCTGCCCCAGTCCCTGAGGAGCCTCGGGTTGCGGCCGTCCCCTCACCTGCTCCTGTGTCTGCTCCAGTCCCTGAGGAGCCTCGGGTTGCGGCCCTCCCCTCACTTGCTCCTGTGTCTGCTCCAGTCCCTGAGGAGCCTCGGGTTGCGGCCCTCCCCTCACCTGCTCCTGTGTCTGCCCCAGTCCCTGAGGAGCCTCGGGTTGCGGCCCTACCCTCAACTGCTCCTGCGTCTGCTCCAGTCCCTGAGGAGCCTCGGGTTGCGACATCCGAGGAGACATCATCTCTGAAGCTGCCATCAGCTCCTCCAAACGGTAAGACTTAATTTTTGTACAAATGTGGAAAATTATACTAAAGTATAATCTTATGTTGTTATGAATTGGTACTTTAACAAACCTGTCAGTGTTTTTTATTTCATCTCTCTCTGCTTTGTTCTCAGCAGCTTTTCCAACTAAGAATGATCTCTGGTACACAGTTCCAAAGCTTCAATTAGGGGAAGAGCGGGATGTGGATGTTAGGCCGAAGTGGGCCAGACTGGCAGGATGTGGGAGTGAAAATCAGTAAGTTTTGCTAATTATTTCTGTTTCAGCCTTAAAGGACAAGTTTGATATTTTACACTTAAAGCCCTGTTTTCAGATGGTTTATGGTGAAATAAAACGGTTTTGAATTAATGTATTAATAAATGTATTCTACCGATTAATGTTAAACGCAATAGGTCATCTTTATAGTTTAAACTGTGGTTGTTTTTAAATACAATAATAAACAGCAGCTGCTTGATTCTTAAACATTTGCAGAAACAGTACTTACAGTTTTTACATATATTTCTAGGTTTCCCACCGTATTTGCGAGTCCATCTGATTTAGATCAAGAGGACTTTCAAATGGAGAACCCCCCCTCACCTGCTCCTGTGTCTGCTCCAGTCCCTGAGGGGCCTCGGGTTGCGGACCTCCCCTCACCTGCTCCTGTGTCTGCTCCAGTCCCTGAGGAGCCTCGGGTTGCGGCCCTCCCCTCACCTGCTCCTGTGTCTGCTCCAGTCCCTGAGGAGCCTCGGGTTGCGGCCCTCCCCTCACCTGCTCCTGTGTCTGCTCCAGTCCCTGAGGAGCCTCGGGTTGCGGCCCTCCCCTCACCTGCTCCTGTGTCTGCTCCAGTCCCTGAAGAGCCTCGGGTTGGGGCCCTCTCCTCACCTGCTCCTGTGTCTGCTCCAGTCCCTGAGGAGCCTCGGGTTGCGGCCCTACCCTCACCTGCTCCTGTGTCTGCTCCAGTCCCTGAGGAGCCTCGGGTTGCGGCCCTCCCCTCACCTGCTCCTGTGTCTGCTCCAGTCCCTGAGGAGCCTCGGGTTGCGGCCCTCCCTTCACCTGCTCCTGTGTCTGCTCCAGTCCCTGAGGAGCCTCGGGTTGCGGCCCTCCCCTCACCTGCTCCTGTGTCTGCTCCAGTCCCTGAGGAGCCTCGGGTTGCGGCCCTCCCCTCACCTGCTTCTGTGTCTGCTCCAGTCCCTGAGGAGCCTCGGGTTGGGGCCCTCTCCTCACCTGCTCCTGTGTCTGCTCCAGTCCCTGAAGAGCCTCGGGTTGGGGCCCTCTCCTCACCTGCTCCTGTGTCTGCTCCAGTCCCTGAGGAGCCTCGGGTTGCGGCCCTCTCCTCACCTGCTCCTGTGTCTGCTCCAGTCCCTGAGGAGCCTCGGGTCGCGTCCCTCCCCTCACCTGCTCCTGTGTCTGCTCCAGTCCCTGAGGAGCCTCGGGTTGCGGCCCTCCCCTCACCTGCTCCTGTGTCTGCTCCAGTCCCTGAGGAGCCTCGGGTTGCGGCCCTCCCCTCACCTGCTCCTGTGTCTGCCCCAGTCCCTGAGGAGCCTCGGGTTGCGGCCGTCCCCTCACCTGCTCCTGTGTCTGCTCCAGTCCCTGAGGAGCCTCGGGTTGCGGCCCTCCCCTCACTTGCTCCTGTGTCTGCTCCAGTCCCTGAGGAGCCTCGGGTTGCGGCCCTCCCCTCACCTGCTCCTGTGTCTGCCCCAGTCCCTGAGGAGCCTCGGGTTGCGGCCCTACCCTCAACTGCTCCTGCGTCTGCTCCAGTCCCTGAGGAGCCTCGGGTTGCGACATCCGAGGAGACATCATCTCTGAAGCTGCCATCAGCTCCTCCAAACGGTAAGACTTAATTTTTGTACAAATGTGGAAAATTATACTAAAGTATAATCTTATGTTGTTATGAATTGGTACTTTAACAAACCTGTCAGTGTTTTTTTATTTCATCTCTCTCTGCTTTGTTCTCAGCAGCTTTTCCAACTAAGAATGATCTCTGGTACACAGTTCCACTGTGTACCACAGATAAAAAGGATGTGGACTCTGATCTCTATCATCACAAAAGGGTAAAAAAGTACATTTCAATACAAACGAGTCTTACACTGTAATAAATACATGACCTGTTTGTGATGATAATGTGATTTCTAGGAGGATATCATGGAGACAGAGACTAGTCTCTCTGAAAGGGCGGAGACTTTAGTTTTCGATTTAGTGCGTTTGTCTGGTAGCGGAAGTGTGTCTGCAGAATTCCAGTAAGAACTCCCGACTCTTCAATAGTTTCATTGCATAAACATTATTTTGTTTTGTCTTCCTGTGATTAAGACACTGTTATCAGATGCATAATTGTTAGACAGCTGAGTTGGTTTATAATGATGATGTTCCTCTCTTACAGATTTAAGGTAGGGCTTACCCTGGTTAGGTTTGCCGAAACCTCACGGTTGGCTTGCAGACTGGCAAGAGAGACGATGGACAGGTGGATTTTTCGTCTCCAAAGAGAAGGGCGGTGGGGTAGGAAGCTAAAGGACCTCTCCAGGTTTATCGTAAGGTATGGGAAACTTATTTTAAAAAAAAATATATATATTTGTTCAATTCAGCATTTTAAAGTGTAATGCGCAGTAACTGAAGTTTCAAGACTGGTGAATGTAAACCAGCATCTGGAAAAGATTTAAAATTCTCTTACAGCATCTGTCAGAATTTTATTTGACACACTGATAATAACAGTAATGAACTAGTACAGTAAATGTCATACAATTCATATTGATCAGAACAATCAGATTAATGCAATATTTAAAGAAAATATTTTTAATAAAATCAGTTTGGGCAAATGTATTCTACCAATTAATGTTAAACGCAATAGGTCATCTTTATAGTTTGAACTGTGGTTGTTTTTAAAAACAATAATTAACAGCAGATGCATAATTCTTAAACATTTGCAGAAACAGTACTTACAGTTTTTACATATGTTTCTAGATTTCCCACCGTATTTGCGAGTCCATCTGATTTAGATCAAGAGGACTTTCCAATGGAGGACCTCTCCTTGGATGAAGAGAATGAGGACCACCCCTTACCTGTTCCTGTGGTTGCTCCAGTCCCTGAGGAGCCTCGGGTTGCGGCCCTCCCCTCACCTGCTCCTGTGTCTGCTCCAGTCCCTGAGGAGCCTCGGTTTGCGGCCCTCCCCTCACCTGCTCCTGTGTCTGCTCCAGTCCCTGAGGAGCCTCGGGTTGCGGCCCTCCCCTCACCTGCTCCTGTGTCTGCTCCAGTCTCTGAGGAGCCTCGGGTTTCGGCCCTCCACTCACCTGCTCCTGTGTCTGCTCCAGTCCCTGAGGAGCCTGGGTTTGAGGCCCTCCCCTCACCTGCTCCTGTGTCTGCTCCAGTCCCTGTGGAGCCTCGGGTTGCGACCCTCCACTCACCTGCTCCTGTGTCTGCTCCAGTCCCTGAGGAGCTTCGGGTTGCGGCCCTCCCCTCACCTGCTCCTGTGTCTGCTCCAGTCCCTGTGGAGCCTCGGGTTGCGGCCAACCCATCACCTGCTCATGTGTATGCTACATTCCCTGAGGAGCCTCGGGTTGCGGCCATCCCCTCACCTGCTCCTGTGTCTGCTCCAGTCCCTGTGGAGCCTCGGGTTGCGGCCCTCCCCTCACCTGATCCTGTGTCTGCTCCAGTCCCTGAGGAGCCTCGGGTTGCGGCCCTCCCCTCACCTGCTCCTGTGTCTGCTCCATTCCCTGAGGAGCCTCGGGTTGCGGCCCTCCCCTCACCAATGTCTGCCCAGGTACAGGTACATTTTTATCAGAGCCATAAACACAAATATTGGCAATTTTATTGTAAAAAAAAAGTTTTATATTCATGTTTTAAATTACTGTTTGTTTTATTTACAGCAAAATAATGAAGATGTTTTTGTGGATATGAAAGTTGATTACAACTCTGTACCTCAGTAAGTTTAACAACGTCTCTCCATTTTTCGTCTTTACCTTTTAAATATTACATGGGCTTCTTTAACATTAACAGTAGTTTGTTTATTTCCAAAAAGGTTTCTTACCGTACATTTCTATGTATTTATAGATCTTCACCTCCTCACGATTTGCCTGTCCGGCAGGCGGCTCCACTCCTGCCTTCCCCTAGGAAGCGCAGAGCTGGCCCCACACAGGTAGATTTATAACAGAGCCCTGAGAAAAAAAATTTTCAATTTCATTTTAAAAATCCTTTAATATACATGGATTAAATCTGTTTGTTTTAATTACAGCTTCAATTAGGGGAAGAGCGGGATGTGGATGTAAGGCCGAAGAGGGCCAGACTGGCAGGATGCGGGAGTGAAAATCAGTAAGTTTTGCTAATTATTTCTGTTTCAGCCTTAAAGGACAAGTTTGGTATTTTACACTTAAAGCCCTGTTTTCAGATTGTTCATTGTGAAATAGAACCGTTTTGAATTAATGTATTAATAAATGTATTCTACCAATTAATGTTAAACGCAATAGGTCATCTTTATAGTTTGAACTGTGGTTGTTTTTAAAAACAATAATAAACAGCAGCTGCTTGATTCTTAAACATTTGCAGAACCAGTACTTACAGTTTTTACATATGTTTCTAGGTTTCCCACCGTATTTGCAAGTCCATCTGATTTAGATCAAGAGGACTTTCCAATGGAGAACCTCCCCTCACCTGCTCCTGTGTCTGCTCCAGTCCCTGAGGAGCCTCGGGTTGCGGCCCTCCCCTCACCAATGTCTGCCCAGGTACAGGTACATTTTAATCAGAGCCATAAACACAAGTATTGCCAATTTTATTGTAAAAAAAGTTTTATATTCATGTTTTAAATTACTGTTTGTTTTATTTACAGCAAAATAATGAAGATGTTTTTGAGGATATGGAAGTTGATTATAACTCTATACCTCAGTAAGTTTAACAACGTCTCTCCATTTTTCGTCTTTACCTTTTAAATATTACATGGGCTTCTTTAACATTAACAGTAGTTTGTTTGCAGAAACATTTTTTACAGTAAATTTGTATTTATTCATAGACAGTTTAAAAGCGTCTCTGCATTTTTTGCATTAATCTTTGTAATATTACATTTAGCTGTGTTTCATTTTGACTTTTTTTAGTGCTTGAATATTTCCAAAAAGGTTTCTTACCGTACATTTCTATGTATTTATAGATCTTCACCTCCTCACGATTTGCCTGTCCGGCAGGCTGCTCTACTCCTGCCTTCCCCTAGGAAGCGCAGAGCTGCCCCCACACAGGTAGATTTATAACAGAGCCCTGAGAAAAAAATTTCAATTTCATTTTAAAAATCCTTTAATATACATGGATTAAATCTGTTTGTTTTAATTACAGCTTCAATTAGGGGAAGAGCGGGATGTGGAGGTTAGGCCGAAGAGGGCCAGACTGGCAGGATGCAGGAGTGAAAATCAGTAAGTTTTGCTAATTATTTCTGTTTCAGCCTTAAAGGACAAGTTCGGTATTTTGCACTTGGGGCCCTGTTTTCAGATTGTTTGTGGTGAGGTGGAACGGTTTTGACTGGGGTTTCGACGTGTGCGGCTGCCCCGAGAATTTTCGGGTGTTTGTGTTTCACCTCCCAGCTCTACAATGGGTTTAATGGTGCACTGGAACAATCCTTCCTAAAATGCATTAAACTTTTGTTTACCAAGACGTGAAACTCACCGAGTGGTCAGGGGTGTTCACTGGTATGCTCACACAAAAATCGCTGCAAAATACGCATTCCAACAGGTTTTATTGTAGTTTTGTCCAACTCCATTGACTTGTATTAGATGTGCTGTGAGGTACGGTATTACTCCGCGCCGGGAACTTTGTTTTTATTCTTGCAACTGGCAAAGGTGGATTATCGCCACCACCTGGGCTGGAGTGTCTATTATTCAAGCTCTAAGTGGAAGAATATATGGGTGTGAGGCGTTTGAAAAAATAGGTCCACAAGTTAACAACGAATGCTAAAACAGCTGTTGGAAAGCGTCTTTTGACGCGATTTTTGTGTGGGCGTATCATTGAACGCCCCTGGCCACTCGGTGGGTTTCACGTCTTTGTAAACGAAAGTTTAATGCATTTTAGAAAGGATTGTTCCAGTGCACCTATAAACCCATTGTAAAGGTGGGAGGTGAAACACGAACACCCGAAAATTCTCGGGGCAGCCGCATATGTTGAAATTTCAGTCAAAAGCGTTCTCTTTCACCATAAACAATCTGAAAACAGGGTTTTAAGTGTAAAATACCGAACTTGTCCTTTAACCTTTATGCTATTAGAATTGTCAGTTTTGTTTCTTAAACACATATTTTCCCTGCTTGAATGTTTCTAGAAATGTTTATTACCGTACTCTTTTATGTATTTATAGATGTTCACCTCCTCATGCTCCGCCTGTCGGGCAGGTAATTTTCTTGCGACCTCCACCCCTGCGCGTCTCGAGGAAGCACTCTGCTCCTTTCTCGCAGGTAGATTTATAACAGAACCCTAAGAAAAATTTGTTTCAATTTAAAAGTCCTTTAATATACATTAATTTAATCTGTTCAGGGAGTGGAGGTTAGCCCCAAGAAAGCCAGACTGGCAGGATGCGAGAGTGAGAATCAGTAAGTTTTGTTAATTATTTCTGTTTCAGCTTTTGTGCTATTAGAATTTGCAGTTTTTTTGTTTAACAGTAATTTTTATGCTTGAATATGTGCAGTCTGCATGCCCAGCAGGCACCTCCTCCGGCACCTCCTCCTGCAGATGGGTCAGTTCAAATATTTTGGAAAAGACGAAGTGTACAAAAGCACATTTAATTCCCATCACAAGAGACAACAGGACACATCAAATAAAACTTGTTTTAATCAAATGTGTTTTTAAAGTCTATTGATTTAAACAGACAATCCACAGAATAATGTGAGATTTCCGACAAATTGAAACGTTACCTTTCTATTGCAGAATGACTTATGTGAGTGTATAAAGTTTGTGAGAAGGAGCTATTTTAACTCAACTAAACTGCAGAATAACTGGTGACTTATATATAACCTTTGTATAGCCTATGACAGTGGTTCTCAACTCCAGTCCTCGGGACCCACTGCTCTGCATATTGTGCATGTCTCCCTTATTTAACACACCTGATAAAGATCATCAACTCGTTAGGATAGATTCCATGAACTGAACTGAGTGTGTCAGATATGAGAGACATCCAAAATGGCAGAGCAGTGGATCCCGAGGACTGGAGTTGAGATTGAGAACCACTGGCCTATGATATAATGATGAAGCCGTTGCCTCTTTGTCTCTACTGTAAATGTGCCCCTCTCGCCATAGTGAGATTTCAATTAAGTAAGCTTTTATTGTCATATATGTGAGGACATACAGTGGAACAAAATGTTGTATCTCTCAGGACCATGGTGTTACAAATAGTGACATGAGGAAACAACACAGACGGTTTCAGCAGTAACAACATAAACAAACGGCTTTCTTGGAATAAACGTATCACAAAAAATCAATAACAATAGTGTAGTTTATTTCTGATAACAAGCAAAATAACAAGTAGATTACCTTAATCATAGCTAAAGTGTATCAAAACTACTCCGAGCTAATGTTACTGTATTAATGTATACAATTTTAACAGATCGGCTGCCAAACCTTCCTTCACACATAGCAGTGAGTGGTCGATGATCCCCGTTTTACAGGAAAGCAAAATATTTGCTATTTTTAACAAGATATCTGTTCCAGAGGTCAGTTTAGCCACCAGCCATAAACAAAACAGAGACTGGAAGTTAAGTTCTGTCCAGACGCATGACGGTGGCCACATCCGTGTGTCTGATGAAACTCACACAATCAACTTAATCAAAATAAACGTACCCCTACTTGGCTACTAGGTTATCTGACTTGCACATATAAATATATTGCAATAATCTAAACTATAATCTATCCTTTACATCATATATACAATGTACAAAACTTACAATATTCAACATATTTAAAAAAACAAAAGTGCAGTTACAAAGACATTGTGCATAAAGAGGGGAATGGCCACATAGATTTAATAATAAATGTATTTATAATAAAATTACTACTTTTATAAAAAATATATTATAAAAGTAATAATTATAATGGATAAAAGTTACCATTGCCACTAAAAACAACAATAAACCAACGTATTATTAACAAAATATTAATACGTAAAAAATATTTGAAAGATGCGAGATAAAAGGCTGTTGACTTAACGTTAATGTTTACAAACAAATGTCTACTTTTGCCAGCCTCACGTACGTGTGTTCAAGTTCCGTCATTTATAAATTTTTTTTTTTAAATAAAAATTAAAAATTATAATTACGCTCAGGGGGAGCCAAGATGGTGGTACACTGTTAATGATTTTCCTGTATTTTTACAGTACGGTACTGGCAGCACGGTTGCCAGTAAGTTACTGTATTTTGGTTTTACTGTACTGTACTGTAATACAGTTTTACAGTATACAAACTAGTACTGTCTAGTTATAAAGCAGTACTTTACTGTATTTTTACAATATTTACTGTACGGTACAGTACGGTAATTTACTGTAATGTCTATATTGACCCATAAATACTAATTATTACTTATTACAGTTAATAGGATAATATATATATTATAGCTAGATATTTAGGTTTAAATCTATAGTTATTAATATGGTAAAAATGCTATCCATGACATGACATTATAAATTCAAAGGCAATCCAAGCAATGTTTGTATTAAAAATTTTATTTAAAAAACATTTAATTGAAACAAAACATGTTAAAACAAGATTTTAAACAATAATAAACATAAAAACAAGTTAAATAAAATAAAATCAACAAGTATAAACAAGTTTGGAGGCCCCTCCTGTAACAAATTTTACTTTGGCAATTAGAACACTGGTCCATATAGTTTGAAGTTTTCAGTTTAAAGTCCATCATCGACTAAAAGGTAACATTTCCCTGTGGTAAAAAGAACACTTGCCCATAGTTTTAAATATTTTATTTGAATTTCATTGACCACTGAAAATAAATGCATTAAACTGTGGCAGACAGACCACTGGCCTTTAGTTTGAAGTCGTCCATCAGGGACTGCATGAAGCTGTTCACATGGGGGTTAATGGCCACAGCTTTTCTCTGCATCAAATTCCTTGTCTTTTTATTGCTCCTAATTTGGATGTGCGTTTTTTCCCATCTTTGGGATTAATTCTGTCCAGAAACCTGTTAGAAATATTATAAACATTAAGTCAACAAATATAAGATAGAAAAATATTCTTAAAAAACTAAACTCAGCCCTGAATTTACTCCTATTCTGAAACCTTTTGCTCTTATTCTACTGTTCCACACCTAATTACATTAAAATACAGAAGATTCACTTACCTCTAAACAAACTCTTTCCTCAATGGACAGCATCCACATGGATCATGTAATGATTGAATGTCCTGAACAGAAAGTACAATTGTTACTGATTTGAATACACTCTTTTATTCTGTGTGGTCGTGTGACCATGTTGTGTGTGGGAATTGTATATACATGGGATTTAAAGAAACTGTAGTGGTAAAGTACAAACTTACCGATAATGTGTTTGGTGTGTATCTGGTATCACGGGTTGTGCCTCCACATCTGCCCTAACTCCTGAAACGTGCAAGGACACTCAAGTAAACTACAAATAAAAAGTGATTAGCCACATTACTTTTACACGTGACAGCATTTAATATTGTATTCGAAAAAATACATGACTTGTAACTTGTATCTGTACATCCTGTACTTGCCTGGTTCCTTTAAGATTATCCATTTTACCCAATCCAGCTTACAAGCAATGGTAGAGCCTGTAAAAAAGACACATGTAACAAAATCTGTAGAAATAAGTAGACATTGTGAAGGAAATGGTGAAAGAAAGTTTAGTAACACTTTACTATAAAGGTTTATTCCTTAACATTTGTTAATGCCTTAGCTAACAATGAACATTTACAACATTAATAATATTTGATAATGTATTGTGCATTAACTAATGTGAACAGAGACAAATTGATTGATTTAAAAATTTATTAAGCGTTTAAATATATACACATCATATCTTTTTTGTTACAGCTTTAACGGCACAGTTTGCTCCACTCTGCTCCGCTGTCCACATGCTCTCCGCAAGCACTGACCACACTTACATATAACTATAGAATGTTAAAAAAACACTCTTATATTTATGGTGTGGCAGTGTGTGGTGGCAGAAAAACAGTGGAAATGAATGAGACACGAGTGAAACGAACAATACAACTTGTTGTGCTGTTGACTGTCATAATAGGAATGCCAAAATAGATGACCATTTTTATAGTATACCGTCGTCGAAGACACCATTTGAAGACAAACTTAGGTGTTTATGTTTGCAATAAGCCCTTAATCGGACAGACTTGAGTATGAAATCATCTGGAAATCTTATAATAATTTGAATAGAAAATAATTAGAGAAGATATCCGGTGTTTCATCACGTTACGTTTATAATTTATTTAGAAAGATTAAAGATTTGAATGAGTTCATAATATCAATAATATTTCCATTTATTAAAGTTTTCATATTTTTTCATTTTCTATTACTTCTTTTTACCTTATATCTTAGCCTATGTCTTCTTCCTGTTTGTTCTAAATTATGATGTTTACTAATAAATAAGCATCACACACACACACACACACACACACGTTTTAGAACAAACACGTAGGCTATAAATATAAGGAAGAAATTGAAAACAGGAAAATTATGAAATATTTAATAAATGATATTATACAGAATACATAATAGTATTGCTCTTATAAGTACTTTAGCGATTCATACTGTAAAAATAATTGATTTACTAATAAAGAACAATACATATACATTACATACATGCACACATATCAGTAGCCAAGCCATTAAAACTTTTAATTTATTTAAAAAATAAACGTAACTTGGTGAAAATGTCATAAGAAACATTACACTTAAAGGCGGAGTCCACGATGTTTGAAAAACGCGTTGGAAAAGGAGACGGGCCGACTACCAAAACACACTTATAGCCAATCAAATCAAATCAAATGCCGGTTTGCGTATGTGTGGGGCGGACCTATCAACAGAAGGTCCAGATTCTATTGGGGTAGGGGCGTGTTTGTTTAGGTGATTTCAAATATCAACATTGGCTTTCAAACATCATGGACTCCGCCTTTAAGAGAAATATGGGGAAACAGACTTCGGATCCATAAAAATCACAGTTTAATGCTAAAACACTTCTAATGCAGAACAGTCACTTACTGCCACCAGTTGGGCTCCGCCCATAAAAAACTTCATCTCTGTTTGCAAACACGCAAAAGGTCTATATATATATAGGCCTATATAAATATGGTCAATACCCACAGAAAACACACAAACAACAGAGCAAAGTAGAGCAAACTGCACCGCCAGACAAAAAAGATATGATGTACTTTACTATATTAAAATCTATATTAAAAAAAGATTGCAGATGATTATTTGTAACAGTGAAACATAACAGAAACACACTAAATTCATATTTAAAGGGATAGTTCACTTTAAAATTAAAACTCTGTCATCATTTACTGATCCTCATGTTGTTGTAAACCTGCATGAATTTCCTTTTTCCGATGAACACAAAAGAACATACCCCGAGAAATGATGGCAAACACACAGCAGCAGCAAGTGACCACAGACCTCCATAGCAGGAATAAAAAAATATGATGGAATTTAATGGGTACCGTCAACTATGTGCTTACCATCATTTATCAAAATATTTTCTTAGTCATTTATCACAATACTTCCAAAATATTTTTTCCTACTATGGAAGTCAATGGTCACCCACTGCTGTGTGTCCACCATCACCTCCCAAAACATCCTCCCCTGCGTTAACCAGAAAAAAACAGAATACAGGTTGAGAACAACATGAAGATGACAGAATTTTAATTTCAAAGTGAACCATCCCTTCAATTATTTTTATAAAACACATTAAATGTTAATAGAATTATACATGATTTTTGAGGATACATCACTCGTATTACCTACCAAACACAATGAAACACATAGCAGCATTGTGAAGCAGTGTGACTTTGTTTATAAGGCATTTAGCTTCTTGCTGTTGCCCCCTAGTGTTACTCGTATTAGATAAAAAAGATATGATAAGTATATATTAAACTAGATGGCCACCAGTAATAAAATATTAAACCATTAAATCTATATTATTCAAACATTATACACAACTCATTAAAATATAAAAAGTTTACTAGTTATTATTAACAATTAACTACAGCAGAGTTATCAAAATCACTGTTGACTATATTCATGGAATGTCCGAAAATGTAAAGAGAAACTGTAATTTCATCGATTTACCAGCAGGTGCCATTGAAATGAATGGGCTTCAGTGCTGCGTTTGGAACAATGGTTCACTACATGACACGCTGTTACTTCCGCATTCCATTCTTTACAACGGACGTCTATGTGAGTGTCGTAACTCTCTTATTATCGCTGCGTCCCAAACCGCCTACTTCCAAACTATATAGTAGGCAAAGAGCACGATAAGTAGTGCTTTTCGCCTACTATATAGTATGGAAGCATGCGGTTTGGGGGTCAAACCATTAAACAAACAGAGACGTTAAATTCCGCTCAGACGCATAATCGCGTCACCGTACCGCACGCGGGTCTAAATAAACAGTCTATATACACAGGGTGCGTTGAAAACCTTCCGAAGGGACGACATATAAACAATCGCTACGGATAAGAAAAATTACGTTGTTTTCATTACTTTGTTCGCCAAGTGTATTGTAATCAGTCACCGTATGAGACACACTTGCGCAACCCCATCTAGAGTTTATTTATCTAGAGTTTTCAAAGACAATAGGAGGGAGGATCACTTGGAGTTTGCCTACACACAAGTTCTTTACAGTGAAACTCCAGGCAGTAAGTATGCTGACAGGGCAATTTAATTTACTTTTAGATAAAGTGATCATTTTCTTTACAGATGATGCCTAGTAACATAAATTCTTCATGACAAAAAATATGAAAATTATGTTCGCAGTGTTACTGATAATAACCTAACAGTCGTTACGTTTTAAGTTAAGTTTAATTGGTGGCTTGATTGTAAAAAAAACTTCAAAAACATTGCATTAAGTGTTTTTGTAGAATTATATTACGCTTTTCAATGTGTACACACTTACTTAAGTAGCCTTAAATTCTGTCTGTGTTATTTGTGCCCCTCTTGAAAATCAGCAACAGCAGTGGTGTTCAAAGAACCAAATAAGCGAGATCATAATTAGCCAGATCTAAACATCTCGGATGTCTCATTTGCTCTCGGGTGTATTAAGCGACGTACGAAGAACGGGCCCCAGTTCAACAAACTTTGAGGCAGAAGGCGAAACATCAGATCCTCGTTTCGCTTAAGCAGCACCAAATCCACAGGGTGCCCTTTGTATGACATGCGACCTATAACCCACGCCCCTGTACGGGTCCTCAGAAACACCTAAAGGAAGGAATAAAAAATAAAGAGGACAAAGACCACAGTAGGGTACGAAAGAGATTGAAAAGCGAAAAGGACACTGTATTCAGGCATGTTTGATATTGAATTTAAAACCTGCTTGCCTTCTCACACACTCTGCTGAGCTCCACAGCAATGTCTACACCTGAATTTCCAATCCCAACAATCACAACTCTCTTTCCATGGTAAAGATCAGGATCCCTATAATCCCAGCTGTGGAGAATTATTCCTGGGAATGTATCAACACCTGTAGGAAACAACATAATTTATTAAATACATAAACTGTATTTTTTCTGATACTTGACATGTCTTAGCATTCACAACATGACCATATATTAACACATGCATACTTATGAAATTAAAACTTCTATTGCAGTCCTACAGACATTTATTACAGTTAAGTTATGGATAATGTAAATCTTATGAAACAGTTACACAAAAATAACATCAAACATCTACAGTGCAGTGTTGCAGTGTTATGTGACATATATTAAATATATCAGACGCACCTTTAAAGTCAGAGAGGGGTTTGTTAGGTTGTGTGTATTGTCCTGTACACACTAGAACACCATCAAACACGTGTTTCTCCTCTCGTCCATCTCTGTCCACGGTCACCACATCCCACTGACCAGAGGTAGAGAAATCCGGCCTCTCTCTTACACTGCTTACTGTAGTCTGAAACACATACGGATTGAATGTTAAACACCTTACTAGAAAAAGAGACTTCTGAACATGAATGTGATTTTGAGTTCAGCACTTTTTACAATGACATGGTGCTAAAAACCTTTAATTGAATATGTTTGAGCAGGCCGAAGTGTTTAGCGTAGAGTCTTAAGTACTGCAGGAGCAGGGAGTTGTGCAGGTAGTTTGGGAAATGATCCGGCATCGGGAAATCACTGAAGCACATCATCTCTTTAGAGGTGTTCACTACTAGAGAACGATAAATCCTGGTGCGTTCTGCCTCATGTGTCTCCTTAAATGAACATATAGGACACAGACAATCGGTTAGAGACATTCTAGTAAATACATTTTTTTTTTCAAAATGAGACATTTTGAGAGAAAATGAGACACCTTAAATCTCCAGAGTCCACCGATATCATCACTGCTTTCGAAACACACTGGCTCCAGACCTTCATCCAAGCAACATTTGATGGAGACAAGCCCAGCATGGCCTGCTCCAATCACAGCAACACGCTTAGCCATGCTCCTCAGCAACACTGTCAGTACTGAATGATCACGATATACACAAGAACAAATTATTCAAATGGTTTGACGAGTCCAAACTGGCCAAGGTCTACAGAGGTAGTAAATCATTCACAACACAAAGACGGCTCCAAACTGGCAAATATTATGCGATATTTTTACCTTAGCTGATGATGGTTTTAGGTCTTTGATATTCAGAAATGCTAATGATTTCAAAGATGCTTTCTTCACCAATGGCCTCAGTCTGTTATGTAACCAGCAGAGTGTCTCAAATTTCACAAAAGAAGGTTTGTCTCAGCTGACACTGGTTCAGGGTGGATTTATCCGAAGAAAACTGAAAAAGTTGGTTAAGTGTTAAAGATCTCAAGCATGTTTAATCATTAGCCATTGTTACAGACCACCAATTGCACTCTCAATGTATTTTCATAAACAGTGTTATGAAATCATTTAACTAGATCAGGGGTTTTCAAAGTCTAATACAGCAGGCCTCCCATTCCACACAATCTACACAATGCCACCTCCCCCAATATAAAGTGCAGAAGTGAAAACATTTTAAATGCAGGTTAAAGGGGTGATGAATTGGCTGTTTTTATTGTTTTATACTGTGATCTGAGTCTGACGACTATTCTCCAACAATAATCTTGATCACTATTACGGATGCACAGGAATGCAGATGCAGAAAGCAGATGGTACAGGATCTTACATCTTACAGGAATGCAAACATTGTAATACTGTAGGCTACTATTTACTGAGAGATGCCCATTTATTCACACTGTTAATGTTTAGATTGACAATCACATTTATTTACAAGTTTAAAAAATATTCTGCTCACATGCAGAGTGTCTGTTTAACAAACAACAGAAGTCAAGACCGTATTTTATTCCCATATAACGTTAATCATAGTGATAGACGCAAATATAAACATTGATGTCAATATTATTTTTTACTAAGGATGTAGCGTTGTAAAACATTAGTTGGTCAAGTTTTATAGGCGTAAATATCATATGGGGGGGGGGGCACAAACATTTCTCAAGAGTAATTTTTGAGGGGGCACAAAAAACACAGCCAGAATTGTAGCTACTTGTAAGTATAAATTTAAACAAAGGAAAGCCTAATATTCTTCTAAAAAACACTTATTGCAATGTTTTTGAAGCTGTTTACAATCAAGGCACTGATTATAATCTCTAACACAATCATCTGTAAAGAAAATAATCAATTTATCTGACATTTAAAATAAGTAAAATTGCTTGACAGCATACTTACAGCCTGGAGTTTCACTGTAAAGAACTTGTGTGTAGGAAAATTCCAATCCAAAGTTATCCTCATATGCCCTATTCCCTTAAAATCAAAACACTTGATAAATAATCTGCGCAATTGTGCGGTGACTGACTAAAATACACTTGGCGAATAGAGTAATAAAAAACAATGTATGTTTTCTGTATCCGGACCGGAGCGACTGTTTATGTGGCGTTTCTTCGGAATGGGAAGTTTGCAATGCACCCTGGAAAAATAATAAAAAAGGAAACACAGGCAGTGGGCCAAAACACTGTGAGGAAAGGGAGGGGGAACTCAATGTTTTTAAACTCAAAACGCATTTTTACCCTGGTCCCTGTTTGCATTTGAGCTGTTTCACTGCTTACACATTTATTTACAGTGCATATGTTTATAGTTAGGCTATACTTACTTCATATGCATGTCTCTCTGAAGTATGGGATTTTCGTTTTTGAAAATTATCTATGTTTTTTATAGCCGTAAACAGTAAAAACATGTTTTGGCACGGAATACCATTGCATTTCCACTTTTACTAAATACACGGTAAAGCAATGGGTAGCAAAAGCTGTTAATTTGTGGTAAACCATAGCCTAAACATTGATCTTTTATATTGAAAACTACTATCAACAATATTGCATTTTCACATAATAACCTTCATTATTCTCAGTATTTTGTTAAAAAAAAATACACATTGTAAATTAATATTTAGTTAGATAATTTTGATTGAATGGTGTGTTATGCATAACATTTTATTAGCGCTGGTTACAAAGTATAAAGTCCCCCTAGGTCTGTGTACGCCACTCTTTAGACGTGGTCCAAACTTCCCCCTCTGCGTCCCGCATCTGCTGTTAAAAATAAAATAATATAATAATATAAAAAGATTTTTATTTACTTTCGTTTTCGTACTTTCGTTTCATATTCGTTTAATTATTGATGTAAACGTTTGAGGAGAATGTCGCGTCTAAAAATAAAAGCTTGAGAGGTTGCGCTCAAGTGGCATCTCCTGTTGCTACGCAACTGCTGCGCACTCCGTGAAGGCGAGGATAACGTAATCCGTGATCGGATTTTAATTGCTCATCTGCTCCTCACCTTTCCTAGTACTTTAGGTTGCCAACTGTCGCGCATTAGCCGGGACGTCCCGTATTTTGAGCCTAATTTACTTGTCCCCGTACGGGTGTCCTAACCCGGTTTTTGGACTGCAACGCTGATTTATTTAGTGACTGAAATGTGGCGCCACAAGAACCGAGCGGCAGATAACATCAAAATCCCGCGAGAGCGATTCGAGAAGTCATACAACGGAGACTGCTATTGAAATGCTCTCGCGGTACTTTGACGTCATCCAACTGTCAGTTGTTGCAGCGCCATTACCAGCAACAGCAGTAGTGCTGATCAAGAGACTTGAGAATGATCTCCGACACCTTTCATCCAATCACAATCAGTATACGACCAAGAGAGTCAAATAATAAGATTTTATGTTTTCTTTTTATATTATTTAGCTGTTTGTGCATGTATAAAATCTGTGTTACAAGTTCGTTCTCGCTGAACCAGAGACTAAACGACTACGACTCAAACTGAAATGCCCCAAGGCATTTCCAACTCAACTAGGAAATTCTCGCGCTTATGATTTACAGACTGTAAGTTAAATTAAAATATTTAATGTTGACTTTAATGTCAGTTTTAGTTTGTCACAAGATGTGTGTAAGATTAACATGAAGAGGACAACGTTTTTTTACACTTAAGTTAGTGCAGGAGCAACAAGTGTTTTGTTTGGACAGATCTTGACTTGGACACTTTATATTTTTTCAATATATGCTTTTTTACGGCTCCCATAGAGTTAAACAATTGATTTTTACCGTTTTGGGAATCCATTCAGCCGATATCCTGGTCTGGCGGTATCACTTTTAGACCGTTATCGTCACGCTTAAACAACAAATGATCAAAGAGTTTCGATATTTTCCCTATTTAAAATATGACTCTTCTGTAGTTACATCGTGTAAGGTTACTAAGACCGACGGAAAATTAAAAGCTGTGAATTTGTTGGCCGATATGGCTAGGAACTATAGTCTCATTCCGGCGTAATAATCAAGAAACGTTGCTGCCACACATGCAGCTGGCGCAATGATATTATGCAGCGCCCGACGCACGTGCGTTATCACGGTTACTTGTCTGGTCGGAACTTTACTTCCGGTTTCTGTTTGTTTAGTGGCCTGACTAACTGTTAGTGGCTAAATGAACTCTGGAACAAATACCTCGTCAAAAATAACAAATGTTTTGGTTTCCTAAAGACAAGGGGAGATGGCAATCATAAATCACCACTATGTGAAGTGAGGTTTGGCAGCTGGTGTGTAGTTTAACATTGTATACATTTTACACAGCAGCGTTAGCTCAGTGTCGTTTTTATATGTTTAAGCTATGAAATGTAAAGTAAGGTAATCTACTTATTGTTTGTTTTGCTTGTTAATAGAAATAAACTACTCTAAAAGGAATTTGTTGTTATAGACCATTTTACTGTTTGTAAACAATGATGACGTGGCAGCGTATGCGCGCGCATTTTGGCAACGGAAGTATGGCAAGAATCAGCAGTGAAGCAACACAGACAGAGAAAGTTATTTTAAAAAGTTGACTATCAATTTTTCAACACAGCTACCAGATCCTATACTATAGTAGAGTGGATAGAAGGCGTTAGCAGATGGCCAAATATAAAGTGGGCAGATATATATATATATATATATATATATATATATATATATATATATATATATATATATATATATATATATATATATATATATATATATATATATATATATATATACAGTCTTGTTCAAAATAATAGCAGTACAATGTGACTAACCAGAATAATCAAGGTTTTTAGTATATTTTTTTATTGCTACGTGGCAAACAAGTTACCAGTAGGTTCAGTAGATTCTCAGAAAACAAATGAGACCCAGCATTCATGATATGCACGGTCTTAAGGCTGTGCAATTGGGCAATTAGTTGAATTAGTTGAAAGGGGTGTGTTCAAAAAAATAGCAGTGTGGCATTCAATCACTGAGGTCATCAATTTTGTGGAGAAACAGGTGTGAATCAGGTGGCCCCTATTTAAGGATGAAGCCAACACTTGTTGAACATGCATTTGAAAGCTGAGGAAAATGGGTCGTTCAAGACATTGTTCAGAAGAACAGCGTACTTTGATTAAAAAGTTGATTGGAGAGGGGAAAACCTATAAAGAGGTGCAAAAAATGATAGGCTGTTCAGCTAAAATGATCTCCAATGCCTTAAAATGGAGAGCAAAACCAGAGAGACGTGGAAGAAAACGGAAGACAACCATCAAAATGGATAGAAGAATAACCAGAATGGCAAAGGCTCAGCCAATGATCACCTCCAGGATGATCAAAGACAGTCTGGAGTTACCTGTAAGTACTGTGACAGTTAGAAGACGTCTGTGTGAAGCTAATCTATTTTCAAGAATCCCCCGCAAAGTCCCTCTGTTAAAAAAAAGGCATGTGCAGAAGAGGTTACAATTTGCCAAAGAACACATCAACTGGCCTAAAGAGAAATGGAGGAACATTTTGTGGACTGATGAGAGTAAAATTGTTCTTTTTGGGTCCAAGGGCCACAGGCAGTTTGTGAGACGACCCCCAAACTCTGAATTCAAGCCACAGTACACAGTGAAGACAGTGAAGCATGGAGGTGCAAGCATCATGATATGGGCATGTTTCTCCTACTATGGTGTTGGGCCTATTTATTGCATACCAGGGATCATGGATCAGTTTGCATATGTTAAAATACTTGAAGAGGTCATGTTGCCCTATGCTGAAGAGGACATGCCCTTGAAATGGTTGTTTCAACGAGACAATGACCCAAAACACACTAGTAAACGGGCAAAGTCTTGGTTCCAAACCAACAAAATTAATGTTATGGAGTGGCCAGCCCAATCTCCAGACCTTAATCCAATTGAGAACTTGTGGGGTGATATCAAAAATGCTGTTTCTGAAGCAAAACCAAGAAATGTGAATGAATTGTGGAATGTTGTTATAGAATCATGGAGTGAAATAACAGCTGAGAGGTGCCACAAGTTGGTTGACTCCATGCCACACAGATGTCAAGCAGTTTTAAAAAACTGTGGTCATACAACTAAATATTAGTTTAGTGATTCACAGGATTGCTAAATCCCAGAAAAAAAAAGTTTGTACAAAATAGTTTTGAGTTTGTACAGTCAAAGGTAGACACTGCTATTTTTTTGAACACACCCCTTTCAACCAATCGCCCAACTGCACAGCCCCAAGAGCGCGCACACCACGAATGCTGGGTCTTGTTTGTTTTCTGAGAATCTACTGAACCTACTGGTAACTTGTTTGCCACGTAGCAATAAAAAATATACTAAAAACCTTGATTATTCTGGTTAGTCACATTGTACTGCTATTATTTTGAACAATACTGTATATATATATATATATATATATAATATTATATTAGTGCAACCAAACGCAACAACTAGACACTTTGATGCTGGGGAACAACACCACTTTCGTTGCTGTGGGCTGTAAACGGTCTATTGATTCTTAGCGGAGTTTACCGGAAGTTACGTGTGTTGCAAAAAAGCCGTTTTTTATGTTGTTACTGCTGAAACCGTCTATAGAAAGTTACCAAGCCAAGGGTACTATGTTCGGGCGCTGTATAATATCATTGATGTGACTGACTGATGAAAACAGTCACATGCTTGTAATTCATTTCTGATAAGAAAATTATATTATATCTTTTGTCCTTAATAAACACAGTAAACAATCTTCTATTTAATAAGTAAAGAAATATCCTGTAGGGGTCACACTGTAAGAAAGATTTCTATATTAACATTTGTTGACTGTGTTTATTTGTTGACTGTCTGTTTGTTTATATTTTCGCACTGCATTACATGATCTTGATCTCTGCTCCGAGAACCTTTGGTGCCCATAACAGAGGTACAGTGTAAGCAGTACAAGGTTTTATCCAATTGCTTCAGTGGGAAGTCATTTTATGAAGAGAATGTAAGATTGTGAAGTGTTTTATTGACATTATTAGTTTTAGTTTAAAATGATAAACATCCAGTGATGCTCAATGATTAGTCAGGGTTGCCAAGTTTGGCTCCCAGGCTGGCCTGAGATGAAAACCATTAACATTGCCATATTTCATTTCTCATCCTCTTTCTTTCTCTTCAGCTTGACCTTCCTGCTTTGATATACATGTCTTTGCTCGCTCTGGCTATGCACTGCACAGTATAATATTTTTATATGTAGGTCTTTAATAAGACTAAAAGTGTGAGGACTGAAGTACAGGGACAGCCTGAAGTGTACTGGTGAATATGCAAAACCTAAATAAATGCCATCATGTGAGTGTTAGTTTTTTTTAATATACTGACACATTTATGTTCTGTGGTCCTTTATGAAAATTATCCATGGGTTTTAATAGTAAAAGAGTAAAACATGTTTTTGAAATTGATTACAAGTGTATTACCATTTTTTTTTTACTAATAAATAACATGGTTAAGCTATGGTTACGGTAGCAAAAGCTGTTAATTTGTGATAAACAACCATAGTAAGCTTAAAAACTAATATCAACAATATTAAACATAATTTCACATAACAACCCTTCTTATTTTCAGTATAAAAAACTGAAGTAAAAATATTTAGTGATTAAGTTAATAATTATTATTATTTATGACTATAGAGGTGGAAGACTTTGAGGAAAGGGAGACTTTATCTCATCACGAGCCTCTCCAAGCAGTGAGACTGCATAGTAAATATAAAGAATTTCCATAGAAAGTGTTTGTTATAGATTTCTACTCTTTGCATCTGTCTCATATATCAAGTGTATCAATTTGCATGATACTTTTTCAGCTGTAAAGGCAAATTATTTACTGTCGGCTTATTGTTTTTGTTTCTCACGTATCAGGAAATCCTCTATTGTTGAGAGCGAATCACTCACAGAGGAGTGTAGTGTGGACCGGTCGATCCACAGCCTGCCATCAGCCTCAGATTGAGGTGACCGATGGTGATGTGGAGAATCCAGGAGAGAGCGTCTCCCTGGAGCAGTCATCAGCTTCCCGTGAAGTGTGTGGCTGCACTTCATTTTTGTTCATATTAGTGAAAATTATACTAAAGTATAAACTTCTGTTGTTATGAATATCAAATGGTACTTTAACAAACCAGTCAGTGGTGTTTTATTTAACCTCTATGCTTTGTTCTCAGCAGCTTTTCTGTGGGTCACAGTGGAACCTGAAGAGTCCACATCCTCATTTTCTCCAGAAGAATCAAGGTGTTTCTCAATGTCAAGGAAGGATCCTCGAAAGCCAGAATTTCGAGGATGCTACGTCATCGACATCCGTCGAAAAATATCCCATATACAGGAAAGGATGCATATGTGTAGCCTTCACGCTCTTCGCACTCTGAAATCACCCACAATCCTATGCGCGCAGTGCCGAAAGCACATCTTATTATTACTGACATAATAATGCAATAACGTGCACTTGCTAGCCTGTTCCATTTATGTGTTCTCCGAATGCTAAGAGGAGCCTCGCCTTGCCTCTGAAGGAAGTAACTTGGAACGACCAGTCCTGCCTAGGATGTACCCTTGACATTGAGAAACACCTTCAGTCTACACACCACAGGTGAGATTCTGTCAGCTTGTGTTTTCTTAAAAGATGTTGTATAGAGAGTATTGTGAATCTCTATCATCACAAAAGAGTCAAATAAATTAAATTATAGTTCAAGCCAGAGTGTTCAATAGTCTTACACTTTAATACATACATAACATAAGTTATGATAATGTGATTTCTAGGATAATATCATGGGGACAGAGACTAGTAGTCTTCACGAGAGGGCGGAGACTTTAGTCTTTGATTTAGTCCGTGTGTCTGGTTGCGGATACGTGTCTGCAGGCTTCCGGTAAGAACACCCGGATCTTCAGTTGTTTCATTGCATGAACATTATTTTGTTTTGTTCTCCTGTGATTAAGACACAGTGATCAGATACATAATTGTTAAAGAGCTGAGTTGGTTTAAAATGAAGATGTCCTTCGCTTACAGATTTAAGGTAGGGCTTACCCTGTTTAGGTTTGCCCAAACCTCACGGTTGGCTAGCTTGCACACTGGCAAGGGACACGATGGACTGGTGGATTCTTCGGCTACGAAGAGAAGAGCGGTGGGGTCTGAAGCTGATTGACAGGTTTATCGAAAGGTATGGGTAACTTTTTTTTGTGGGCGAGGTATCTGTTTGTCCCGTGGGGAAAAAAATGTGTTGAACAGTTTAAAGTGTAAAGAGCAGTAACTTTAGTTTCTGGACTGGTGAATGTAAACCAGCGTCTGGAAAAGATTTAGGGCCAGATTTACTAAACGGGCCAAATTAATGTGAGGGCGCAATTCCCAAATAGCGCAGGTGGGAGTGGTAATATCTGCGGTTTATTTACTAAAAAGGCGCAAATTAAAAAACACAGACGCAGCAGCTGATTTTCTTAAGGTCCAGCGCAATCTCTACTAAAAGCAGCGCAAATTAGTTTAGGGTCGCAAATAGAAGCTGATGCTCCTGCAGGTGCGGGTGATCTGTTAACGCCTGATGCGCTTGAGTTCAGCACCACGGAAATCGCAGGTGAAAATGCGGGGTGTGAAATCCCAACTAACACGGCAAAGAAAAAATGAAGTTGTACAAGAAGTTTTAAAACACTGGGTATTGTGTGACTTCTCCTAGTGACTCCTCTTTTATTGCCTTCAGCAAATAAAAAATAATGCTTTGCAAACAGTATTTTTGAATAATATGTTCCTCTGGCCTTCTAAAACTGTTTTATGTGGAAAAAAATCTTTGCGCTCTCTGATCTCTGTGATTCGCCTCCTATATCAGCAACAATCGCAGCCCTTTCAAGTGCAAATGGTTTCTTTTTTTGTCTTTAAATAATGGCACAAATACCAGTAATTTCACACATGCAAACAACATGCAAGTAAATCTTGTTGTGTGAATCATTTAAATACTCTTCCCCAATAAATTTTGCATCTGAAACTTCCAAAAATGTATATGCAATAAGGTCAATCACAAAAATAACTAGCCCATGCCTTTTCACGCTAATTGTCCACTGTAATAATCCCCACACTCATTATTTAATGCCAAAATAATGGTTTGCGCTGGCGCAAGCTGTTATTAAATCTGAACTTTAAAATGCTGCTACAGCATCTGTCAGAAATATATATATATATTTTTTTTTGCACAATTGTAGTAACAGTAGTGAACTAGTACTGTAGATGTCATACAATTCATACTGATCTATCTGTTTAAACACTGAATGATAGATGTATTTTTTCTTTTTCAGGTTATAGTAATGCAGCTGTGCACCACCGGCGAATATGCACAACCCAAATAAATGCCATTATGTTCATAAACATGATGTGTTTTTAAATTCTTTGTTAAGTCTGTTCATTTAAACAGATAATCCACAGAGTAATGTGAGATCCGACTTGAACACGTGAGGTTTTGGCCGTGGAGCTGAAGCTCTGTGCATCTAGGCGGAGATTTCTTTACATGAACTTAACAGCAGTGTCTTAACCGCATACTGTACATCACAAGATGTCATCAACGCATGACAGGTAATAAGAAACATGTAAATGTGTATTAAAAATGAAACAAATGTGGCAGCGTGTTAAGACTTAAGCTTAATCAATTACAATAAAAAAACGTATTTTGCTACCGTATTTTTGAATAAAAAAAAAAATTCAATTTGTTTTTATACAAGTCAGTTTAACAATATGGTTTAGCCCGTCCTCATGTACTTGTTTAAATATTATCAGTCCAGTGAGTATTAGGTTTTTTTAATATACTGACACATTTAAGTTTTGTGGTTATGTGAAAATTATCCATGGGTAAAAGAGTAAAAACATGGTTTTGACATTGATTACCAGTGTATTACCATATTTACTAATAAATAATATGGTTAAGCTGTGGTTACTGTAGCAAAAGCTGTTAATTTGTGGTAAACCAGTGTAAGCCTAAGAATCTTTTATGTATTAAAAACTAATATCCACTATATTGAACATACAGTAGTTACCACACAACAACCTTTCTTATTCTCAGTATTTTGTTTCAAATGAAACAAACAAAAGTAAAAAATATTTAGTAATGGTAATAAATGATTAAATAAATTAAAATAATTCATTAAACAATTGACAATTTCTGTGTTTTTGATTGACCAGTGAGTTATGCATCACATATATCAGCATCGGTTACAAAGGAAAAAAGGGCCTTCTTTTGTCCTTCTGCACCTGCCCCATGCGGAGGTCTGTGCATACCACTGTTTAGATATATAAAATCATGTCATTGTGTAGGTATTGTTTCCATTTATGTGGTTTGTTTTTTCTTTTTTTGTTGGTAGTGGGTATTTTCACTAAAGAGATGAAAGTGGGAAGTGAAACAGTTACTGGTGAGCGAAGAAAAGTTTGTGTCTTTCACAGGCATTTTATTGCTGAACAACAAACTAGATTGCAAAAGAAAAAATAAAATAGTTAATTACATCCATTTCTATTTTATATAAATAAAAAATAATAAATATGTTGACTATAATAACTGTAGCAACGCAGTGTATGAATGATGACATCATCATATTGAGAGCTATGATGTCGTGATTATTACATCAGAGTTCCGGCAGCTATATAAGCCAGCGCGCTCATCACAAAGTTGTGGGTTTATAGTTCGGTGTATGTTCGGTGTGGTTTTGGTAGTCGTCAGTGTTCAAGGCATTATATCTAGCGTGTTTATCATCTTGTTGTTGTTGTGTTAGAGGTGTTATTTGAGTTTCAAGTCATGAGTGTCGTCGTCATTTTAGGTGCAGGACGTCAGTGCCCTGATAAATTGATGAGGGCCTATTCTCATCTTGAAAATGGGTCGACGATCTTTTTATATAGAAAAGATCGTCCACTTGTTAGCATTCGACCGGATGTCCCGGCACCTCCTCAACCCACTGAGCCCTCCAACTCTGTGAGTAGCAGTGTGGAAAGCGATGCTTGCCCCTCGGAGCCTGCAGTCGCTACCAGTGCTGTTGCTCCACAGGTGGAGGAGGCGCTCATTGGGCGTGCGGTGCAGACATCCGAGGAGACATCATCTCTGAAGCCGCCATCAGCCCCCCCAAACAGCAAGACTTCATTTTTGTACAAATGTGGAAAATTATTCTAAAGTATAATCTTATGTTGTTATGAATTGGTACTTTAACAAACCTGTCAGTGTTTTTTTTATTTCATATCTCTCTGCTTTGTTCTCAGCAGCTTTTCCAACTAAGAATGATCTCTGGTACACAGTTCCAGAGCTTCAATTAGGGGAAGAGCGGGATGTGGATGTTAGGCCGAAGTGGGCCAGACTGGCAGGATGCGGGAGTGAAAATCAGTAAGTTTTGCTAATTATTTCTGTTTCAGCCTTAAAGGACAAGTTTGGTATTTTACAATTAAAGCCCTGTTTTCAGATTGTTTATGGTGAAATAGAACGGTTTTGAATTAATGTATTAATAAATAGGGCTGGACGATTCGGAAAAAATCTAATTGCGATTTTTCTGATCAAAATTGCGATTTAAAGTGCGATTCATTGGTATATAATAAAAAAGCTACATCCAGGTTTGATGTGGTGGTTTTAATAGCACCAAAGAAAGATGCTGTGCTACTGTTTATTTAATACTTCTTAAACATTGTACCAAGGTGTCTGCAAGACTTTGCTCTTCTGCAGACACACTTTTTTTTTTAATCTAAGAACATTAAACAAAATACAGTTTAACAAAAATGTATTGAAAGTTTTTTTTAAATAACATATAGGGCTATAGGCCAATGTATTTTGGCTGTCACTACAACAATGCTTCTGACAAGCAAATGTTTCGTTTTTTCTTTAAATCAAAAGACTGTACTCTTCTTGTTTTACTTTTCAGGCATCTGTAATAAATGTAAATATATTAGTTATTAGAATCTATGATTTAACATAAGCAAAAAATACAAATAAAACACTGCACAGTCCTCACTGTAGGATTTTAAATGTGGAGCTGCAGAAGCTTGTTCAGTTAAGAGTAAGGAGTGATTTTAATTTTTGGTGTGTAATAAACATTTCTGACACAGAAAGCACCAGGTTACTGTCACTTTAAGACACAAGACAGCTTTAAAACTGCTCTGCTTCAATATACTGATAAACATCCAGCTGTTTATGTTCAATTAGACAAGAAGGAAAACTTAAGTTTAGTGATCACGCGTGTGCTGACTACTTGCTGTGTTCGCGCTTCATGAACCCTCATGCATGTAAATATACTTTCAAAGCGGTGCGGATGTGCGCGTGCAAGAAAATATAATGTACCTCTTTCGTCTGATGTGTTCCGGGCTTTAATGAAACCTGCTTATAGTCTGATGAGGCGCTTGTCATTGTTTGCGATTCATGACGAGAAACGGACGTATATACACCTTTCTTTAAGTCCAACATTACACAAAAGGGAAATGTTTTCGCGCATTTCTGTCCTCTCATTTGCCGGTTAATAAGTTATAATGGGTTTTAAAAATGACTGAATCCAAAATCTGCCAACTTCCATGACATTCTGCGTTGTGCAGTTAATTCCATTTGTATGCATTTAGCGATTCTGTCCGTGTCCGGAAATCATATGGCCGTACACTTTGTTGGGGAGTTGAACTGCTGCTCGCGCAATGGCGTTATCTGACGTTCAGTCAGCACCTCAGTGTTAATGCCCTCTATTGGTTTAAACTGCATCAACCGTAAAATGCGCATGAAGCGAACTATCAAAAACGGCGTACTAGATGATTGTTATATTTGATAGTACTGAATCAAAATAATCGCCGCTTTTGCGATTCGAAAATCGCACCCATCCAAATCGCGATTTCGGTTTAAAAACGATTAATCGTGCAGCCCTATTAATAAATGTATTCTACCAATTAATGTTAAACGCAATATGTCATCTTTATAGTTTGAACTGTGGTTGTTTTTAAAAAGAATAATAAACAGCAGCTGCTTAATTCTTAAACATTTGCAGAAACAGTACTTACAGTTTTTACATATGTTTCTAGGTTTCCCACCGTATTTGCGAGTCCATCTGATTTAGATCAAGAGGACTTTCCAATGGAGAACCTCCCCTCACCTGCTCCTGTGTCTGCTCCAGTCCCTGAGGAGCCTCGGGTTGCGGCCCTCCCCTCACCTGCTCCTGTGTCTGCTCCAGTCCCTGAGGAGCCTCAGGTTGCGGCCCTCCCCTCACCTGCACCTGTGTCTGCTCCAGTCCCTGAGGAGCCTCGGGTTGAGGCCCTCCCCTCACCTGCTCCTGTGTCTGCTCCAGTCCCTGAGGAGCCTCGGGTTGCGGCCCTCCCCTCACCTGCTCCTGTGTCTGCTCCAGTCCCTGAGGAGCCTCGGGTTGCGGCCCTCCCCTCACCTGCTCCTGTGTCTGCTCCAGTCTCTGAGGAGCCTCGGGTTGCGACATCCGAGGAGACATCATCTCTGAAGCCGCCATCAGCTCCTCCAAACGGTAAGACTTCATTTTTGTACAAATGTGGAAAATTATACTAAAGTATAATCTTATGTTGTTACGAATTGGTACTTTAACAAACCTGTCAGTGTTTTTTTATTTCATCTCTCTCTGCTTTGTTCTCAGCAGCTTTTCCAACTAAGAATGATCTCTGGTACACAGTTCCACAGATTCAATTAGGGGAAGAGCGGGATGTGGAGGTTAGGCCGAAGTGGGCCAGACTGGCAGGATGCGGGAGTGAAAATCAGTAAGTTTTGCTAATTATTTCTGTTTCAGCCTTAAAGGACAAGTTTGGTATTTTACACTTAAAGCCCTGTTTTCAGATTGTTTATGGTGAAATAGAACGGTTTTGAATTAATGTATTAATAAATGTATTCTACCAATTAATGTTAAACGCAATAGGTCATCTTTATAGTTTGAACTGTGGTTGTTTTTAAAAAGAATAATAAACAGCAGCTGCTTAATTCTTAAACATTTGCAGAAACAGTACTTACAGTTTTTACATATGTTTCTAGGTTTCCCACTGTATTTGCGAGTCTATCTGATTTAGATCAAGAGGACTTTCCAATGGAGAACCTCCCCTCACCTGCTCCTGTGTCTGCTCCAGTCTCTGAGGAGCCTCGGGTTGCGGCCCTCCCCTCACCTGCTCCTGTGTCTGCTCCAGTCCCTGAGGAGCCTCGGGTTGCGGCCCTCCCCTCACCTGCTCCTGTGTCTGCTCCAGTCCCTGAGGAGCCTCGGGTTGCGACATCCGAGGAGACATCATCTCTGAAGCCGCCATCAGCTCCTCCAAACGGTAAGACTTCATTTTTGTACAAATGTGGAAAATTATTCTAAAGTATAATCTTATGTTGTTACGAATTGGTACTTTAACAAACCTGTCAGTGTTTTTTTATTTCATATCTCTCTGCTTTGTTCTCAGCAGCTTTTCCAGCTAAGAATGATCTCTGGTACACAGTTCCACAGCTTCAATTAGGGGAAGAGCGGGATGTGGATGTTAGGCCGAAGTGGGCCAGACTGGCAGGATGCGGGAGTGAAAATCAGTAAGTTTTGCTAATTATTTCTGTTTCAGCCTTAAAGGACAAGTTTGGTATTTTACACTTAAAGCCCTGTTTTCAGATTGTTTATGTTGAAATAGAACGGTTTTGAATTAATGTATTAATAAATGTATTCTACCAATTAATGTTAAACGCAATAGGTCATCTTTATAGTTTGAACTGTGGTTGTTTTTAAAAACAATAATAAACAGCAGCTGCTTAATTCTTAAACATTTGCAGAAACAGTACTTACAGTTTTTACATATGTTTCTAGGTTTCCCACCGTATTTGCGAGTCCATCTGATTTAGATCAAGAGGACTTTCCAATGGAGAACCTCCCCTCACCTGCTCCAGTCCCTGAGGAGCCTCGGGTTGCGGCCCTCCCCTCACCTGCTCCTGTGTCTCCTCCAGTCCCTGAGGAGCCTTGGGTTGCGGCCCTCCCCTCACCTGCTTCTGTGTCTGCTCCAGTCCCTGAGGAGCCTCGGGTTGTGGCCCTCCCCTCACCTGCTCCTGTGTCTGCTCCAGTGCCTGAGGAGCCTCGGGTTGCGGCCCTCCCCTCACCTGCTCCTGTGTCTGCTCCAGTCCCTGAGGAGCCTCGGGTTGCGGCCCTCCCCTCACCTGCTCCTGTGTCTGCTCCAGTCCCTGAGGAGCCTCAGGTTGCGGCCCTCCACTAACCTGCTCCTGTGTCGGCTCCAGTCCCTGAGGAGCCTCGGGTTGCGACATCCGAGGAGACATCATCTCTGAAGCCACCATCAGCTCCTCCAAATGGTAAGACTTCATTTTTGTACAAATTTGGAAAATTATTCTAAAGTATAATCTTATGTTGTTATGAATTGGTACTTTAACAAACCTGTCAGTGTTTTTTTATTTCATATCTCTCTGCTTTGTTCTCAGCAGCTTTTCCAACTAAGAATGATCTCTGGTACACAGTTCCAAAGCTTCAATTAGGGGAAGAGCGGGATGTGGATGTTAGGCCGAAGTGGGCCAGACTGGCAGGATGTGGGAGTGAAAATCAGTAAGTTTTGCTAATTATTTCTGTTTCAGCCTTAAAGGACAAGTTTGGTATTTTACACTTAAAGCCCTGTTTTCAGATGGTTTATGGTGAAATAGAACGGTTTTGAATTAATGTATTAATAAATGTATTCTACCGATTAATGTTAAACGCAATAGGTCATCTTTATAGTTTGAACTGTGGTTGTTTTTAAATACAATAATAAACAGCAGCTGCTTGATTCTTAAACATTTGCAGAAACAGTACTTACAGTTTTTACATATATTTCTAGGTTTCCCACCGTATTTGCGAGTCCATCTGATTTAGATCAAGAGGACTTTCAAATGGAGAACCCCCCCTCACCTGCTCCTGTGTCTGCCCCAGTCCCTGACGAGCCCCGGGCTGCGGCCCTCCCCTCACCTGCTCCTGTGTCTGCTCCAGTCCCTGAGGAGCCTCGGGTTGCGGCCCTCCCCTCACCTGCTCCTGTGTCTGCTCCAGTCCCTGAGGAGCCTCGGGTTGCGGCCCTCCCCTCACCTGCTCCTGTGTCTGCTCCAGTCCCTGAGGAGCCTCGGGTTGCGGCCCTCCTCTCACCTGCTTCTGTGTCTGCTCCAGTCCATGAGGAGCCTCGGGTTGCGGCCCTCACCTCACCTGCTCCTGTGTCTGCACCAGTCCCTGAGGAGCCTCGGGTTGCGGCCCTCGCCTCACCTGCTACTGTGTCTGCTCGAGTCCCTGAGGAGCCTCGGGTTGCGGCCCTCCCCTCACCTGCTCCTGTGTCGGCTCCAGTCCCTGAGGTGGCTCGGGTTGCGGCCCTCCCCTCACCTGCTCCTGTGTCTGCTCCAGTCCCTGAGGAGCCTCGGGTTGCGGCCCTCCCCTCACCTGCTCCTGTGTCTGCCCCAGTCCTTGAGGAGCCTCGGGTTGCGGCCGTCCGGTCTATTGCTCCTGTGTCTGCTCCAGTCCCTGAGGAGCCTCGGGTTGCGGCCCTCCCCTCACCTGCTCCTGTGTCTGCCCCAGTCCCTGAGGAGCCTCGGGTTGCGGCCGTCCCCTCACCTGCTCCTGTGTCTGCCCCAGTCCCTGAGGAGCCTCCGGTTGCGGCCCTCCCCTCACCTGCTCCTGTGTCTGCTCCAGTCCCTGAGGAGCCTCGGGTTGCGGCCCTCCCCTCAACTGCTCCTGCGTCTGCTCCAGTCCCTGAGGAGCCTCGGGTTGCGACATCCGAGGAGACATCATCTCTGAAGCTGCCATCAGCTCCTCCAAACGGTAAGACTTAATTTTTGTACAAATGTGGAAAATTATACTAAAGTATAATCTTATGTTGTTATGAATTGGTACTTTAACAAACCTGTCAGTGTTTTTTATTTCATCTCTCTCTGCTTTGTTCTCAGCAGCTTTTCCAACTAAGAATGATCTCTGGTACACAGTTCCAAAGCTTCAATTAGGGGAAGAGCGGGATGTGGATGTTAGGCCGAAGTGGGCCAGACTGGCAGGATGTGGGAGTGAAAATCAGTAAGTTTTGCTAATTATTTCTGTTTCAGCCTTAAAGGACAAGTTTGATATTTTACACTTAAAGCCCTGTTTTCAGATGGTTTATGGTGAAATAAAACGGTTTTGAATTAATGTATTAATAAATGTATTCTACCGATTAATGTTAAACGCAATAGGTCATCTTTATAGTTTAAACTGTGGTTGTTTTTAAATACAATAATAAACAGCAGCTGCTTGATTCTTAAACATTTGCAGAAACAGTACTTACAGTTTTTACATATATTTCTAGGTTTCCCACCGTATTTGCGAGTCCATCTGATTTAGATCAAGAGGACTTTCAAATGGAGAACCCCCCCTCACCTGCTCCTGTGTCTGCTCCAGTCCCTGAGGAGCCTCGGGTTGCGGCCTTCCCCTCACCTGCTCCTGTGTCTGCTCCAGTCCCTGAGGAGCCTCGGGTTGCGGCCTTCCCCTCACCTGCTCCTGTGTCTGCTCCAGTCCCTGAGGAGCCTCGGGTTGCGGCCCTCCCCTCACCTGCTCCTGTGTCTGCTCCAGTCCCTGAGGAGCCTCGGGTTGCGGCCCTCCCCTCACCTGCTCCTGTGTCTGCTCCAGTCCCTGAAGAGCCTCGGGTTGGGGCCCTCTCCTCACCTGCTCCTGTGTCTGCTCCAGTCCCTGAGGAGCCTCGGGTTGCGGCCCTCTCCTCACCTGCTCCTGTGTCTGCTCCAGTCCCTGAGGAGCCTCGGGTTGCGGCCCTCCCCTCACCTGCTCCTGTGTCTGCTCCAGTCCCTGAGGAGCCTCGGGTTGCGGCCCTCCCCTCACCTGCTCCTGTGTCTGCTCCAGTCCCTGAGGAGCCTCGGGTTGCGGCCCTCCCCTCACCTGCTCCTGTGTCTGCCCCAGTCCCTGAGGAGCCTCGGGTTGCGGCCGTCCCCTCACCTGCTCCTGTGTCTGCTCCAGTCCCTGAGGAGCCTCGGGTTGCGGCCCTCCCCTCACCTGCTCCTGTGTCTGCTCCAGTCCCTGAGGAGCCTCGGGTTGCGGCCCTCCCCTCACCTGCTCCTGTGTCTGCCCCAGTCCCTGAGGAGCCTCGGGTTGCGGCCCTACCCTCAACTGCTCCTGCGTCTGCTCCAGTCCCTGAGGAGCCTCGGGTTGCGACATCCGAGGAGACATCATCTCTGAAGCTGCCATCAGCTCCTCCAAACGGTAAGACTTAATTTTTGTACAAATGTGGAAAATTATACTAAAGTATAATCTTATGTTGTTATGAATTGGTACTTTAACAAACCTGTCAGTGTTTTTTTATTTCATCTCTCTCTGCTTTGTTCTCAGCAGCTTTTCCAACTAAGAATGATCTCTGGTACACAGTTCCACTGTGTACCACAGATAAAAAGGATGTGGACTCTGATCTCTATCATCACAAAAGGGTAAAAAAGTACATTTCAATACAAACGAGTCTTACACTGTAATAAATACATGACCTGTTTGTGATGATAATGTGATTTCTAGGAGGATATCATGGAGACAGAGACTAGTCTCTCTGAAAGGGCGGAGACTTTAGTTTTCGATTTAGTGCGTTTGTCTGGTAGCGGAAGTGTGTCTGCAGAATTCCAGTAAGAACTCCCGACTCTTCAATAGTTTCATTGCATAAACATTATTTTGTTTTGTCTTCCTGTGATTAAGACACTGTTATCAGATGCATAATTGTTAGACAGCTGAGTTGGTTTATAATGATGATGTTCCTCTCTTACAGATTTAAGGTAGGGCTTACCCTGGTTAGGTTTGCCGAAACCTCACGGTTGGCTTGCAGACTGGCAAGAGAGACGATGGACAGGTGGATTTTTCGTCTCCAAAGAGAAGGGCGGTGGGGTAGGAAGCTAAAGGACCTCTCCAGGTTTATCGTAAGGTATGGGAAACTTATTTAAAAAAAAAAAATATATTTGTTCAATTCAGCATTTTAAAGTGTAATGCGCAGTAACTGAAGTTTCAAGACTGGTGAATGTAAACCAGCATCTGGAAAAGATTTAAAATTCTCTTACAGCATCTGTCAGAATTTTATTTGACACACTGATAATAACAGTAATGAACTAGTACAGTAAATGTCATACAATTCATATTGATCAGAACAATCAGATTAATGCAATATTTAAAGAAAATATTTTTAATAAAATCAGTTTGGGCAAATGTATTCTACCAATTAATGTTAAACGCAATAGGTCATCTTTATAGTTTGAACTGTGGTTGTTTTTAAAAACAATAATTAACAGCAGATGCATAATTCTTAAACATTTGCAGAAACAGTACTTACAGTTTTTACATATGTTTCTAGATTTCCCACCGTATTTGCGAGTCCATCTGATTTAGATCAAGAGGACTTTCCAATGGAGGACCTCTCCTTGGATGAAGAGAATGAGGACCACCCCTTACCTGTTCCTGTGGTTGCTCCAGTCCCTGAGGAGCCTCGGGTTGCGGCCCTCCCCTCACCTGATCCTGGGTCTGCTCCAGTCCCTGAGGAGCCTCGGTTTGCGGCCCTCCCCTCACCTGCTCCTGTGTCTGCTCCAGTCCCTGAGGAGCCTCGGGTTGCGGCCCTCCCCTCACCTGCTCCTGTGTCTGCTCCAGTCCCTGAGGAGCCTCGGGTTTCGGCCCTCCACTCACCTGCTCCTGTGTCTGCTCCAGTCCCTGAGGAGCCTCAGGTTGCGGCCCTCCCCTCACCTGCTCCTGTGTCTGCTCCAGTCCCTGAGGAGCCTCGGGTTTCGGCCCTCCACTCACCTGCTCCTGTGTCTGCTCCAGTCCCTGAGGAGCCTGGGGTTGCGGCCCTCCCCTCACCTGCTCCTGTGTCTGCTCCAGTCCCTGTGGAGCCTCGGGTTGCGTCCCTCCACTCACCTGCTCCTGTGTCTGCTCCAGTCCCTGAGGAGCTTCGGGTTGCGGCCCTCCCCTCACCTGCTCCTGTGTCTGCTCCAGTCCCTGTGGAGCCTCGGGTTGCGGCCCTCCCCTCACCTGCTCCTGTGTCTGCTCCACTCCCCGAGGAGCCTCTGCCTGCGGCCCTCCCCGACCCTGATCCTCTGTCTGCTCCAGTCCCTGAGGAGCCTCGGGTTGCGGCCCTCCCCTCACCTGATCATCTGTCTGCTCCATTCCCTTAGGAGCCTCGGGTGGCGGCACTCCCCTCACCTGCTCCTGTGTCTGCTCCATTCCCTGAGGAGCCTCGGGTTGCGGCCCTCCCCTCACCTGCTCCTGTGTCTGCTCCATTCCCTGAGGAGCCTCGGGTTGCGGCCCTCCCCTCACCAATGTCTGCCCAGGTACAGGTACATTTTTATCAGAGCCATAAACACAAATATTGGCAATTTTATTGTAAAAAAAAAGTTTTATATTCATGTTTTAAATTACTGTTTGTTTTATTTACAGCAAAATAATAAGGATGTTTTTGTGGATATGAAAGTTGATTACAACTCTGTACCTCAGTAAGTGTAACAACGTCTCTCCATTTTTCGTCTTTACCTTTTAAATAGTACATGGGCTTCTTTAACATTAACAGGAGTTTGTTTATTTCCAAAAAGGGTTCTTACCGTACATTGCTATGTATTTATAGATCTTCACCTCCTCACGATTTGCCTGTCCGGCAGGCGGCTCCACTCCTGCCTTCCCCTAGGAAGCGCAGAGCTGGCCCCACACAGGTAGATTTATAACAGAGCCCTGAGAAAAAAATTTTCAATTTCATTTTAAAAATCCTTTAATATACATGGATTAAATCTGTTTGTTTTAATTACAGATTCAATTAGGGGAAGAGCGGGATGTGGAGGTTAGGCCGAAGAGGGCCAGACTGGCAGGATGCGGGAGTGAAAATCAGTAAGTTTTGCTAATTATTTCTGTTTCAGCCTTAAAGGACAAGTTTGGTATTTTACACTTAAAGCCCTGTTTTCAGATTGTTTATTGTGAAATAGAACCGTTTTGAATTAATGTATTAATAAATGTATTCTACCAATTAATGTTAAACGCAATAGGTCATCTTTATAGTTTAAATTGTGGTTGTTTTTAAAAACAATAATAAACAGCAGCTGCTTGATTCTTAAACATTTGCAGAACCAGTACTTACAGTTTTTACATATGTTTCTAGGTTTCCCACCGTATTTGCAAGTCCATCTGATTTAGATCAAGAGGACTTTCAAATGGAGAACCCCCCCTCACCTGCTCCTGTGTCTGCTCCAGTCCCTGAGGAGCCTCGGGTTGCGGCCCTCCCCTCACCTGCTCCTGTGTCTGCTCCATTCCCTGAGGAGCCTCGGGTTGCGGCCCTCCCCTCACCAATGTCTGCCCAGGTACAGGTACATTTTTATCAGAGCCATAAACACAAATATTGGCAATTTTATTGTAAAAAAAAAGTTTTATATTCATGTTTTAAATTACTGTTTGTTTTATTTACAGCAAAATAATAAGGATGTTTTTGTGGATATGAAAGTTGATTACAACTCTGTACCTCAGTAAGTTTAACAACGTCTCTCCATTTTTCGTCTTTACCTTTTAAATATTACATGGACCCATTCATTCTTTCCTTAACTCGGATCAGTCGTCCTGGTCCCTTTGCAAAAAAACAGACCCAAAGCATGAGGTTTCCACCCCCATGCTTCACAGTAGGTATGGTGTTCTTTGAATGCAACTCAGCATCTTTCTCCTCCAAACACAAGAAGTTGAGTTTCTACCTAAAAGTTATGTTTTGGTTTCATCTGACCATATGACATTCTCCCACTCTTCTTCTGGATCATCCAAATGCTCTCTAGCAAACTTCAGACGGGTCCGAACATGTACTGGCTTAAGCAGGTGGACACATCTGGCACTGCAGGAATTGAGTCCCTGGCTGCATAGTGTGTTACTGATGGTAGCCTTTGTTACTTTGGTCCCAGCTCTCTGCAGGTTATTCACTAGGTCCTCCCTTGTGGTTCTGGGATTTTTGCTCACCATTCTGGTGATAATTTTTACCCTACGGGATGAGATCTTGCGTGGAGCACCAGATCGAGGGAGATTATCAGTGTTCTTGTATGTCTTCCATTTTCTAATAATTGCTCTCACAGTTGATTTCTTCACACCAAGCTGCTTACCTATTGCAGATTCAGTCTTCCCAGCCTGGTGCAGATCTACAATTTTGTTTCTGGTGTCCTTTGACAGCTCTTTGGTCTTGGCCATAGTTGAGTTTGCATTCTGACTGTTTTAGGTTGTGGACAGGTGTCTTTTATACTGCTAACAAGTTCAAACAGGTGCCATTAATACAGGTAACAAGTGGAGGACAGAGGATCCTCTTAAAGAAAAAGTTACAGGTCTGTGAGAGAAAGAAATCTTGCTTTTTTGTTATTGACCAAATACTTATTTTCCACCATAAATTGCAAACAAATTCATAAAAAATCAGACAATGTGATTCTCTGGATTTTTTTCCTCATTTTGTCTCTCATAGTTGAAGTGTACCTATGATGAAAATTACAGGCCCCTCTCATCTTTTTAAGTGGGAGAACTTGCACAATTGTGGTTGACTAAATACTTTTTTGCCCCACTGTATTACATGGGCTTCTTTAACATTAACAGTAGTTTGTTTATTTCCAAAAAGGTTTCTTACCGTACATTTCTATGTATTTATAGATCTTCACCTCCTCACGATTTGCCTGTCCGGCAGGCGGCTCCACTCCTGCCTTCCCCTAGGAAGCGCAGAGCTGGCCCCACACAGGTAGATTTATAACAGAGCCCTGAGAAAAAAAATTTTCAATTTCATTTTAAAAATCCTTTAATATACATGGATTAAATCTGTTTGTTTTAATTACAGCTTCAATTAGGGGAAGAGCGGGATGTGGAGGTTAGGCCGAAGAGGGCCAGACTGGCAGGATGCAGGAGTGAAAATCAGTAAGTTTTGCTAATTATTTCTGTTTCAGCCTTAAAGGACAAGTTTGGTATTTTACACTTAAAGCCCTGTTTTCAGATTGTTTATGTTGAAATAGAACGGTTTTGACTGAAATTTCGACATATGCGGCTGCCCCGAGAATTTTCGGGTGTTTGTGTTTCACCTCCCAGCTCTACAATGGGTTTAATGGTGCACTGGAACAATCCTTCCTAAAATGCATTAAACTTTTGTTTACCAAGACGTGAAACTCACCGAGTGGTCGGGGGTGGTCACTGGTGTGCTCACACAAAAATCGCTGCAAAATACGCATTCCAACAGGTTTTATTGTAGTTTTGTCCAACTCCATTGACTTGTATTAGATGTGCTGTGAGGTACGGTATTACTCCGCGCCGGGAACTTTGTTTTTATTCTTGCAACTGGCAAAGGTGGATTATCGCCACCACCTGGGCTGGAGTGTCTATTATTCAAGCTCTAAGTGGAAGAATGTACGGGTGTGAGGCGTTTGAAAAAAAAAGGCTGTTGGAAAGCATCTTTTGCAGTGATTTTTGTGTGAGCATATCAGTGAACACCCCTGACCACTCGGTGAGTTTCACGTCTTTGTAAACGAAAATTTAATGCATTTTAGAAAGGATTGTTCCAGTGCACCTATAAACCCATTGTAAAGGTGGGAGGTGAAACACGAACACCCGAAAATTCTCGGGGCAGCCGCATATGTTGAAATTTCAGTCAAAAGCGTTCTCTTTCACCATAAACAATCTGAAAACAGGGTTTTAAGTGTAAAATACCGAACTTGTCCTTTAACCTTTATGCTATTAGAATTGTCAGTTTTGTTTCTTAAACACATATTTTCCCTGCTTGAATGTTTCTAGAAATGTTTATTACCGTACTCTTTTATGTATTTATAGATGTTCACCTCCTCATGCTCCGCCTGTCGGGCAGGTAATTTTCTTGCGACCTCCACCCCTGCGCGTCTCGAGGAAGCACTCTGCTCCTTTCTCGCAGGTAGATTTATAACAGAACCCTAAGAAAAATTTGTTTCAATTTAAAAGTCCTTTAATATACATTAATTTAATCTGTTCAGGGAGTGGAGGTTAGCCCCAAGAAAGCCAGACTGGCAGGATGCGAGAGTGAGAATCAGTAAGTTTTGTTAATTATTTCTGTTTCAGCTTTTGTGCTATTAGAATTTGCAGTTTTTTTGTTTAACAGTAATTTTTATGCTTGAATATGTGCAGTCTGCATGCCCAGCAGGCACCTCCTCCGGCACCTCCTCCTGCAGATGGGTCAGTTCAAATATTTTGGAAAAGACGAAGTGTACAAAAGCACATTTAATTCCCATCACAAGAGACAACAGGACACATCAAATAAAACTTGTTTTAATCAAATGTGTTTTTAAAGTCTATTGATTTAAACAGACAATCCACAGAATAATGTGAGATTTCCGACAAATTGAAACGTTACCTTTCTATTGCAGAATGACTTATGTGAGTGTATAAAGTTTGTGAGAAGGAGCTATTTTAACTCAACTAAACTGCAGAATAACTGGTGACTTATATATAACCTTTGTATAGCCTATGACAGTGGTTCTCAACTCCAGTCCTCGGGACCCACTGCTCTGCATATTGTGCATGTCTCCCTTATTTAACACACCTGATAAAGATCATCAACTCGTTAGGATAGATTCCATGAACTGAACTGAGTGTGTCAGATATGAGAGACATCCAAAATGGCAGAGCAGTGGATCCCGAGGACTGGAGTTGAGATTGAGAACCACTGGCCTATGATATAATGATGAAGCCGTTGCCTCTTTGTCTCTACTGTAAATGTGCCCCTCTCGCCATAGTGAGATTTCAATTAAGTAAGCTTTTATTGTCATATGTGAGGACATACAGTGGTACAAAATATTGTATCTCTCAGGACCATGGTGTTACAAATAGTGACATGAGGAAACAACACAGACGGTTTCAGCAGTAACAACATAAACAAACGGCTTTCTTGGAATAAACGTATCACAAAAATCAATAACAATAGTGTAGTTTATTTCTGATAACAAGCAAAATAACAAGTAGATTACCTTAATCATAGCTAAAGTGTATCAAAACTACTCCGAGCTAATGTTACTGTATTAATGTATACAATTTTAACAGATCGGCTGCCAAACCTTCCTTCACACATAGCAGTGAGTGGTCGATCATCCCCGTTTTACAGGAAAGCAAAATATTTGCTATTTTTAACAAGATATCTGTTCCAGAGGTCAGTTTAGCCACCAGCCATAAACAAAACAGAGACTGGAAGTTAAGTTCTGTCCAGACGCATGACGGTGGCCACACCCACGTGTGTCTGATGAAACTCACACAATCAACTTAATCAAAATAAACGTACCCCTACTTGGCTACTAGGTTATCTGACTTGCACATATAAATATATTGCAATAATCTAAACTATAATCTATCCTTTACATCATATATACAATGTAGCTGTACAAAACTTACAATATTCAACATATTTAAAAAAAAACAATAGTGCAGTTACAAAGACATTGTGCATAAAGAGGGGAATGGCCACATAGATTTAATAATAAATGTATTTATAATAAAATTACTACTTTTATAAAAAATATATTATAAAAGTAATAATTATAATGGATAAAAGTTACCATTTCCACTAAAAACAACAATAAACCAACGTATTATTAACAAAAATATTAATTCGTAAAAAATATTTGATAGATGTGAGATAAAAGGCTGTTGACTTAACGTTAATGTTTACAAACAAATGTCTACTTTTGCCAGCCTCACGTACGTGTGACGTGTGTTCAAGTTGCGTCATTTATAAATTCGCTCAGGGCAGGGGAGCCAAGATGGCGGTAGGATAGGATGTACTTTTCTAAGCTGTGTTATTTCCTTGGCGTTTTCGCTTCTAAATACAGTTTTTGATTAATTTCTGACAGCAGTTATTATTTTACGTCAACCTTTTGTCGAACTGTTAAATCCCATTGATTTCTTGCGCTGTGTTTTACACTTTTGAACTAACGTTGTGTCTGAGGTGAACGTTACCATAGCCAGGGCGGCGAAAGGAGAGAGAAGTGCGCGCAAAAATGAAATGCACTCATATGTGAAGAATGCTCGAATTGAGAATAAGGTACCGTTATATAAGAATGCTGTACTCGTCGAGGATCTGCGAGAGAAATACAGTGAGTATACAACGAAGTGGGTGGCTTTCGCATTGAAATTAGCAATGTGAGTCTTATCAACAGAAATATTTGGGAAATTTAAAAGAGAGTCTGTCCGACGCAGAGCGTTATTTAACATTAAGGAGGTGGAATTTACGACTCTATGGGCTGTCGGAGAGTAGGGAGGATGCCAAGACCAAAGTCGTGAAGGTAACTTTATATGTCATACCAACATTTAACACGAGCACAACTAATGTGACTCATCGACTTGGGAGGCTCAACGCCAACGGTAACAAGAAGCAACGTGCTAGACCTTTGATCATTCTATTTATTTCACGGTAAGAAAAATAGATACTTTCTCTGAAGCGCTGCAAAAAACAACAACAACAACCAATATCTGAGTTCTAACTGAGGGGGCAACCTCCCGATCTCTCTGATGAAGCAAATAATTAAACTGAAATTCATCGTCTGGCTGCTAGAATCTGGCTCCAAAAGGGAGTCAATTCCCATAGACCTCCATGTAAAAAAGCCCGACTTTACACTAGAAAATAATATGTTTACGTTACAGCCTGATACAAAAGGGGGTGATTTTTTTTGTAACTCGTGCGATTATATAATTAAGCCTAAAGTACTGCACAATTAAGGGCGTGGCACTTGAGTGAGGGGTGAACAGCCACTGCTGTCACTAGAATCGAGCTAGGTGTGGTTGGTTTCAGCAGCCAGCCACCTCATCTTCACCGACGTCCCGCCTCTTTACCCATTTTCGGTTATCCGTGAATGACGCATGGCCAAGATGGCAACGATAGGCACCGCCTACTTTAAGCTTCAAAAATGCTCTTCACAAACCTATGGGTGGCGTTACGGACACTACGTCCAGTCTATGGTTCTAACCAGACTAAGAAGCTGCAGTTTAAGAAAGACTTGACACCCGGTGATAGAGCAGCGAGACAGCGTTTGTGGCCCGAGGTCGAGCGCGCCAGAAAAGGTGAAAAAATGGCATACTTTGTTTTAGCGAAAGGCTATACGACTATAAATTGGCCTTTATGTGGATGGGATCCAGATTCGTCTAGATAGAAGACGACAACATATGGAGAACTGATAATAACTACTTAGTAAACAGAGGTACGGTATTTGTTCAAGTTAATCCTGTCTTTTCCACAGTTTCTCTTAAAGGCGGGGTGCACAATCTCTTGAAAGCCAATGCTGACATTTGAAATCACCTAAATAATTCAGGCAACGATGTCGTAAATGAGTGAAAGCATTACTACAGTAATCCAGGTCGAATGTGTTCTGATGCAGTGCAGAGCTTTAACAAAGAAAATAGAAACACTCACTTTAGTCAGACGTCCGTTTATCCCTGCATCCTCCACATAAACGCGTCCCCTGCACAATATCTCCACAGACGAGCTGCCTCAGCTCTGTGCTCGTCAGCCGATCCATGTCTTTGAAATAAGCACGCGCCCAGAAACATTCACAAAACAAACGTTTATATCCTTATCTGATGGAAAAATGTTAAACCGAAAGCACACAGCGTGAGTCTGTCCAAGCTCATATACTCCGCAGCGCGTCTGCTCGTAAGCCGAAACACTAGAGGTGGGGTACTCGAACTTGGACAATTTTGAATGAACTCGGACTTGTCACGCACTCGGGTGAATCTGTACTCGGACTTGACACGGACTTGGACATTTTGGACTCTGAAAATATACAGAGTACAGTCGAGCCCGCATCATGTGTAACAAAAACCAGCATAAACTTGAGATGAGAAATTAATAAATGTCTCAGTGTCTCGTACACACTGCAAACTTTTGGGAGTGACAACCACATTAAATGCGGGAGTGAATCCCCCAAATGTTCGTTTCATGTCTGTACGGAACAAGACTCACTACCGAAAATGTGATGATTGACACAGAAATAACCATAGCAACCTTCTGCCGTCTTGCGTGCTTATCACTCACAGCTTTGACCAAAATAATCTAACAGCATATGATGTGCGTTATGCGTCGGCTCAGCCGCGTCGAATCTCTGCTGTAAAATACACGTATGATGTGAAAACAAACCCATCGAGCGAAATACCGGAGTTAACATGGATATGAACGACTTTTGCAGATTATGTAAAGTAAATCGGGCCAGAGCTAGTTGAACATTATCCTTACGGTGTCTTTCCACTCACGTCTAACGGGAGGAACGCTCCTCTCTCCTCTCAAACTCTTCCACCAGACAACCATAACCACATGTAAATTAAATCTTCCTACCTTATTTTCTGGTTAATCAGGAATGTCACCAAAGAATGTTTGCCCACGCGTCCTCCACCATTAACTGTGAACAATGAAATTCCCTTCCATGATTTCTCGATCGTTTTTCACGTCAAGCTGTGCTGCACACAGTTTCTCGCTGACGACCGGTAAAGTTGATAAATTAAACTTTTCCCAAAACCTGTCGTGAGTAGGGCAACAACATAATCTCCATTCAAAATGTTTAACAAACACTTTTCTTGTTCGGGCTTAAGTTGGCAAGTGCCGGTTCTCCACAACAGAGCAAATAGCTTTCTGTGCCTCCATGTCCACTACAAACTACAACCGTGATTCGGCGCTTAGCGTCTATGTAACGGCTCTCAGCCCGCCCTCTGTTCATTGATTTGTCGGCCGGCTCAATGCCGGAGGAAAACGGTTTGAATGGGAGGTATCTCAGACTGAGTACAGAAGCATAATGAAATTTAGCGGAAGTACGAAGTCTGACGTAGTCAGGCTAGCACCGAATATTCGGCCACCCAAAATTTTCAGACGATTTTTGGCCAAAAGACTTTTATCACCGAAACAATACGGCCGAAATGTTGTGATGACGCAAACAGAAACCGCGACCTGCACGCTTGTCTGAAGCAACATTTATGCGTGTAAATGTATTTTAACCGCAGAAAAGGTGCTAAATTGAGCAGCTTTCTGAACGCACAGAGGCACATGCGGTTATATGTGTCCGGTCCAGACGTGATCATCACAGTAAGTTATGCCCTTCAAAGATCAGAACTCTTGATGTGTAAACTGTAGAGAGAGTCGCGCAAATGTGGCTCATACTGTAGTCCATTAGCATACATTTGGCGAATAAAGCAATGAAAAACAACGTAATGTTTTCATGTGGAGCGCCTGTTTATGCTGCGCTGTTTGGGATTCGCCCTCGGTTTCTGTGTGCTCGCGCGTTTAAGTGCCCTCAATAGTGCACACACAAGAGAGACTCGTTTAAAAAAAACAAGCGAACATAAAATCATTCTGTTATTGACAGGGCACATACAAACAAAATTATATCCACACTATTCTTTTTCTAATAAAAACATTTGTTTATGTCTTAAGTGTATGCATAGATTACAATCAGAAACCAGTCTGTGCCTATTTGCAATTTGGTCTTAAAGAGACAGTAACCTCAATTAAACTACTTAAGTGTCATTAATGTTAATCAAACAACCTAAGACAAAGAGAAAATCACTTCTGTAGCGGTTTACCCAGTACAATATGGTGATGTCGTTGATGTATGATTTAGCTATGTCGGATTACATATTATATTTCAGCTATAATTATATTTATCTGTAGTTTAATTTATTATTATTAATTCTGTTGTTTTAATATAACACATTTTGTCTGTTTATTTACAGGATTATTAGATGTCAGACTCCTGACTTTCAGCACACCTGACTTTCAGCACACCTGACTTTCAGCACTCCCGACTTTCAGCACTCCCGACTTTCAGCACTCCCGACTTTCAGCACTCCTGACTTTCAGCACTCCCGACTTTCAGCACTCCCGACTTTCAGCACTCCCGACTTTCAGCACTCCTGACTTTCAGCACTGGTTTCTGGTGTGTCATTAAGGAGAAACTGTAGGCTTCTAATGTTATGTCCTGGCCATGCAAATATTGCAAATTTGAGACATCAAAACATGTAGAACTTTTTGCATTATAGATTAAAACATCCACACACTGGTCAAGGCCGGTCTGTGCCCTGCTTGTACTTGGATTGTCCGTGCTCATTTAGAGGTTGGGGGCCACTTCGTGCACATTTGTCTAGGCACCACACACAAACAGAACAGTTAAGACAAACTGTTTCATTTTCATGTCTTGTGTGTAATTTGTTTAGTTGTCACACAGAGAGGCAGTATTTTGAACACCTTGGTGTTCATCTCAAAAAGCACGAAACTGTTCATTGTGTTTTTAGAGATTGTGACTACAGTACCAACATATATTCAACTTTTGCTTCACATAGAAGTAGGAAGCACAATCCTCACTGCCTTGAAGACTTTAAAAATACAGTATTTCAGACATACTCAAATCAGACAATAGAATCTAGTAGTTTGTTAGATGAAAGTGATGTTAGTTTTGATGATGCACCTGTAGAAGAGGGTGTAGATTTGGGTGAAGTCGTTGTTGATCAGCTTGGTTCCTTATTGCTTAAATTGGGCTGCATCTTAAATGTGCCTAGTAAATGTATAGATGAAATTGTAGGGGATCTTCAGTTTATTACTTGTACGACATCTGCACCTGTAATCAAAGACATTGTCAACAACACATTTAAAAAGCATAACTGCAGTGTAGAAGAACTGGTGATCACAGATCTAATAAATAATATTTGCAAGTTAAATCCTCTTATAGCAGCATTCAGTCAGGAAGGTCCTCTCGCCACAGCACATAATCGAAATAGGTATCTAAAGGAACATTTCTCTATCGTTGAGCCAGTGGAGTATATACTTGATGAGAAAGAGGGAAGGACATTCCAGTATGTACCAATTTTGCAGTCTTTGTCAGAAATTCTAAAGAACCGTGACATTCAGGATAAGCTGTTCAAAAGTGCAAGACACTGTGGTTCTTGTCAGTATGCCAGTTTTCTTGATGCTTCCAATTTCAAGGAAAATTAATTTAAGTTAAGAGTTAAGACTTTTACTATACTTTGATGATTTTGAAATTTGTAACCCTTTAGGAACTTCTCGCAAAAAGCACAAGGTAACAGGAGTCTACTGGGTGTTGGCTGACATTTCATCTGTATTAAGGTCTGCATTATCATCAATTTACTTGAGTATCTTGTGCAAGGCAGATGATGTTAAGAAATTTGGCTATTCCGCAGTGCTAGAGCCATTGTTAAGGGATTTGAAAAGCTTGGAAGAGGATGGACTTTTTGTGCCTCACTTGGGAAAAGTAATAAAAGGCACAGTGTTTTCTGTGATTGCTGATAACCTTGGTGCTCACTCCCTTGGAGGTTTTGTTGAAAGTTTCAGTGGTTCATATGTTTGCAGATTTTGTATCGGAGACCGGTCACAATTTCAAGAACTTGAAGTTAGGACAGGAAAATTTCCTTGTAGAACAAAACAGCAATATCAGTTGGATGTCGATGTAGCAGTAGCGAGTAACAACCATAGTCACGGAGTTAAAACGCATTGTGCAGTTACTCAAAAATTAAGTTATTCTAATGTGACCACCGGTTACCAACCTGATGTACTGCACGATTTATTTGAAGGTATTGTACCTTTAGAATTGGCATTGTGTTTAGCTGTCTTGATAAAGAAAAAATATATCTCTCTTGAAGAGCTCAACAAAATCATCAAGCACTTTCCATACAAGTGGAAAGACAGGACAAATTGTCCCCAAGCAATACCAGCAACCTTTGCCAATCGTAAAAGCATTGGTGGTAATGCTCACGAAAACTGGTGCCTACTGAGGCTGCTACCACTTATGATTGCACACAAAGTGCCAGAAGAGGAACAGGCAAGGCAGTTGTTGATGTGCCTCAAAGATGATGTTGAGTTGGCTGTGTCACCTGTGTTCACAGATGAAACCATAGGTTACCTGGACAGCCTGATTGCAGACCATAGATGTAGATTTCGCAGTCTTTTTCCAGAAGAGTGATTGATTCCAAAACACCATTTTGTAGAGCATTATCCACAGCTCATTAAAGCGTTTGGCCCATTAGTGTCTTTATGGACAATGAGGTTTGAAGCAAAGCACTGCTTCTTTAAAAAGATAGTAAGACAAACTGCTAGGGGTGTCGCAAGATTAAATGTGTCTCGCGAGATTTCTTGTGGAGGTGAAATGCTGGCCGTTTCTCAAATAAAAGACTGCATCCTTCGGAGGTCGCATTTTTAAACTGCATTTACTTCATAAAGACTGTCTTATTAGAGACTATTAACAATTATAAAGTTTACTAATTATTTAGTTAATCGCAAATGTTGTAATATGCTCACGACTTGTGAATGTAATGCTCAGTTAATGATCTGAAATAAACCTTGATGACGTATGCAGCCTGCATATGCGACCTCCGGAGGATGCAGCTTTCTGTTTGACCCTTTTAGAGGCCAGTTACACCACAAGCGTTTATGGCAGTTGCAGGCGGCTTTTTTAAATAATATTCTATGTGCAGGGAGCGTTTCCGCGCTGTTTATGCGCGCTGAGCGCCTTGCGGTTTTTGCCGCCGGCCGCAGCAAGCGCCTTTGAAGGAAAGCTGAGAGCGGAGAAGCGTCCGACGTCATTCGCTTCTTTCGAGGCACCAATCGAATGAGGGGAGAGGCGGGCCTTACGTTGTGGTGAGGGAAGTTTACTTTTTAGTTGCTTTGAAGAACCGGACTCCACTCGCTCACTCTCTCCTGCGTGTTTGTGCACCTCTCACCCTCATCACAGAGTTTACATGATTTAATGTCTGCATGTTCTTGCTCAAAAATGGTAGTAGCTGTATCATTTCTATTGTAAAGAAATGGACGTATATTAAATATTCAAATGGATTTAAACATTGTTTGGCTAAAAATAAGCGTTTCTCTCCGTCTAAAGTGAAAGTGAAGATAGAGTCCGCAAGACGAGTCCACTATCGCCCCCTGCAGGCATTTGTTATAACATATACATAATGCTTTTTATTTATAGACCACAAATCACTTGGGTCTATTTTTATTACCCAAAAATAACAAATTACTTCATTATCAGTTAGTAAAATAATTGTTAGGGCCAGTCCTTGATTAGTTAAAACATTTAAAAATAACATGAATTCAGTTTCTTATTCATTTATTTTATCATTGAGGGTTTCTTAAAAAGTGTAAAAAATATCGTCTCGTTCTCGTGAACCCAATCTCGTGTCTCGTCTCGTGGATTAAGTGTCTCGTCACACCCCTACAAACTGCCAGTTTTCGCAACATTTTGAAGTCCATGGCAAAAAAAACACCAGTCGATGATTGCATACCATCTTTACACTTCAGATGTAAAAAAACCTGTGGTCTCCTTGTCAAAGACCTCAAGACTTCCAGTAGAGGTGGTAAATGAGAGTATACAAGATTTTCTGTCACAGAAATTTCCTACGGAGACCATTGTTCATGTGACTAAAACTGCAGAATGTCAAGGCACCAGTTATGCTACTGGCATGATTTTGGTATATGGCACAACTGGTGGGTTGCCTGACTTTGCTGAGATAGTACAAATCATTGTGGTTCATGACTGCTTGGTCTTTGTAATGAAACTGCAAAGTGCATGGTACTGTGAGCATTTTCGATGCTTTAAGTTGGAGTCCACAGGCATAGTCAAGGTGATTGAGCAGTCACAACTCACTAACACATACCCACTGTCTGCTTATACAGTAAATGGTGATCGAATGGTTTCTTTGAAACACTACATCTGCTGCTCAAACTAGGTAATTTCAGAAGGGCGTGTGTTATGTGACACCTTGTTAAGACATTTGTATTTCTGATTAGGACTGCACAACATGGAATGAAAATGTAAACTTGCTAAATAATAAAATATGCAACGAGAAAATGATTAAAATGTGTTAAAATAAATTATTAACTTGCATATACATGCTAGGCTTGTCGCGATAGTTGGTATAACCGTGATACACGGTGCTTCAGCCTCTCACCGTTTAGATCACTTGCACATCGTGGCACTGTCTTTCACTGTCGTTTTGATATTTTCTTGTAATTAAATCATTTAGTTTCGTTAGAGAGCGCATCACACAACGTGCATCACAGAGCAGCGGGTGTCAGATTTAATTTATTCCTGTCAGAGTATGCGAGGCGAGCTGACCAACCAGACGATGCCAGAAGATGCGTGCTTACTCGTTTTTGTTATAATGTACATATATAATGTTTAATATAAGTGGTAGTATTTTTTGGTAGTATATTTCGGTAGTACCTGCGCACATTGACTCAATCACTTAATTAAACCAGCTGTTGCATTGGCATTGCAAGCGCTGCATTTACACAGTTGCGTCTAATTCAAAAGGGAAAGTAAAATGCGCATGTCTGCATGCACATTTATAAGCCCTGCCCACCCGGTGGGTTTGTCATGTGCTGATTTACTAGTGGGAAAATTCTGTCACCGCAACAACCCTAGTACATGCACATTCCTTCTAGAAAAGCAATCTCAGTCTTGTCAGTCTTTGTTATCTTTCTGCCTAAATTGTTTTAAGGATTACTTACAATCATAGTTATTCAAATCATTGCAATACTTTGTTCATTTAGTTATATCTTGCAGCCCTATTAAAATTTAAGCATGTTGTAATCTACAAACACATTAAGGGTGGGTTGCACCAACAAGGATTAGGCCTAAATCTGATTTAAATCAAAGCTTATTTAATAATTCTGTTGCACCAAACTTTAAACCTGTTTAAAAATAATCAGGGTTACATTTAAACTGTCATTTTGATCCAGGTTTAAATTTTACAGTAAATCTAGATTTAATCCTGTTGCTCCATTACTTTAAATCTCAGTTAGGGATTAAATTTAAACTTGCAAATGAGGAGGTTTAAATATTTTTAAAATGCGTTTATTATATATAGTCTCAACAGAGCGAGTAAAGGGGGTCGCACCCTAGACGTGCAGTTCAGCCCCACGCAGCGTCGCGTCTAGGACAACTCGGAGGTATCGTAAACCAGAAGTGCACATTAAATTTCTAATTTCTAATCTTCCATTCCTCGCCAAAATTTTAGAACAAACAGTGGCTTCCCAACTGCTTTCTCATCTTTCCACTAACAATCTTTTTGAGCCACTTCAGTCTGGATTCCGTAAACTCCACAGTACAAAAACAGCGTTAGTTAAGGTTACTAATGACTTGTTGATGGCTTCTGATTCTGGTTGTTTATCTATTCTGATTCTTCTTGATCTTAGTGCCGCTTTTGACACTATAGATCATTCTATTTTAATCACCCGGTTAGAGACTATATTTGGCGTTTCTGATTCTGCATTAAAGTGGTTTAAGTCCTACCTCTCTGATCGTAAGCAGTTTGTTGTGATGGGTGACTGCAAGTCTGAGGTCGGTATGGTGCAATCGGGTGTTCCTCAAGGATCAGTCTTGGGCCCATTGCTTTTTAATATTTACATTTTCCCACTTGGCCGGCTTTTAAAGTCACTTGGTCTTAACTATCACTTTTATGCCGATGATACTCAGATTTATATACATTCAAAACCAAATACCACTATGACTGTGTCTTTTCTTTCTCAATGTCTTATTGATGTTAAGAAATGGATGTCTGACAATTTTCTGTGTCTAAATAGTGACAAGACAGAAGTGATGATTGTCGGTTCGCCTCATCAGTTGCGCAAAGCAGAGTCCGTAACATTATGTGTGGATGGCTCTGCTTTGCAATTCCAAACTAAATTGAAAAATTTGGGAGTGATTTTTGACGCCAATTTAACATTTGATGATCATGTTCGTAAAACTGTTAAAACATAATTTTTTTTATCTTAGAAACATTGCCAAACTGCGTCCTATGCTGACTTTCCCTGTGGCCGAAAAGTTAATCAACACTTTTGTTTTTTCACGTATTGACTACTGTAATGCCTTGCTGGCTGGAGTTCCTAAAGCTACCCTTAACAAACTACAGTTGGTACAAAATTCTGCGGCTAGAATTCTGACTGGGACCAGTACAAGGGAGCACATTACACCTACCCTGGAAAAATTGCACTGGCTCCCTGTCAGTTTTCGTATTGATTTTAAAATCCTTTTGCTCACCTATAAGGCCCTAAACAATTTGGCCCCCCAATATCTGCGTGAGCTTTTAATCCCTTACACTCCTACACGTGCTCTACGCTCTTCTGAAGCTGGTCTTTTAACGGTCAAAACAACAAGCCTAAAAACTATGGGTGATCGGGCTTTTACTTGTGTGGCTCCTAAATTGTGGAATTCTTTGCCCTCAGAGATTAGGAATGCAGAATCCCTGGGTATTTTTAAATCCCACCTTAAAACGTACTTTTTTAGAGTAGCTTTTATGTGATTATTTTGTTTATTGTTAATTGGCTTTTACCTTGGTATGTTTAGTTTTAATACCTGTCATGTTATGTGCTCTTTTTAATTTCCTCTCTTTTTATGTGAAGCGCTTTGACATGCTGATTTTAAAGGCGCTATATAAAATAAAGTTATTATTATTATTATTATTATTTAATAGCGCAAGCTTAGTCAGATAGCGTCTACTTAAAAATGCAATATATACGTTAGCAGCCAATGTTAATCGTTAAAGGAATAGTCTACTCATTTTCAATATTAAAATATGTTATTACCTTAACTAAGAACTGTTGAATCATCCCTCTGTCATCTGTGTGTGTGCACGTAAGCGCTGGAGCGCGCTGCGACGCTACGATAGCATTTAGCTTAGCCCCATTCACTCAACGGCACCACCTAGAGACAAAGTCAGAAGCGACCAAACACATCAACGTTTTTCCTATTTAAGACGAGTAGTTATACGAGCAAGTTTGGTGGTACAAAATAAAACGTAGCGCTTTTCTAAGCGGATTTAAAAGAGGAACTATATTTTATGGCGTAATAGCACTTTTGGGAGTACTTCGACTCGCCTGAAAAGTCCGCTCCCCCTCTCCCTCTCATAATGGGAGAGGGAGGGTGTTACTGCGCCGAGTCCAAGTACTCCCATAAGTGCCACCACGCCACAAAACACAGTTCCTCTTTTAAATCCGCTTAGAAAAGTGCTAAGTTTTATTTTGTACCACCAAACTTGCTCGTATAACTACTCGTCTTAAATAGGAAAAACGTTGATGTGTTTGGTCACTTCTAACTTTATCTCTAAATGGTACCATTGAATGAATGGGGCTAAGCTAAATGCTATCGAAGCGTCGCAGCGCGCTCCAGCGCTTACGTGCACGCACACAGATGATAGAGGGATGTATCAACAATTCTTAGTTAAGGTAATAACATATTTTAATATTGAAAATGAGTAGACTATTCCTTTAAAAATAGATGGCCTGCCTTATTTTGTGAAGCTGAGGTATGTAAATCTAACCCCTGAAATGTTACCCCTTAAATGTTGTGGCACTGGCAGTAACAATAACTTTATTATTCATATCTTTTCAGGTGAAAGAGGAATTCAGAAGAATAACTACACTTTCTCTAGAGCAGAGCTTCATGTACAAACTTGATCTCTACACACCCAAACTTATTGCCCTCATGAAGCTTAAGGGAGGCATTGTAGGGACAAAGCTAAGGCCGCACTTGGACAAACTTAGTCAGGTATGTTTTTTATTGTTCACTTTATTCATGATGATAGGTGTACTGTCTCACACACACTGTGCACATATACAGCATCAATCCTCACTCATTAGTCCACTTATACAATTTTATTAATGAAGTACTTTGTACAATGCCATAACTGACTTAAGAGGTCAATTAGTTGGTCTTAGCTTGTAGACTAAGACATTGTGCTTTTTTGTAAACTGTCAAAAATCTGGCGATACATAGAACAAGGTGACTTCATGGGATGGGATAAACCTAAAAGTGATAAAGTAAAATTGACCTTAACTGGCTTAAATCCTCTTTTGGGGGGTAAAATACTAGCATGCCTAAGACTTTGGCACAGTTCTGAATGTGTTGTTAACATTATTCTCTTAACAGAACCAAAGCATTGAACTGAGACGTGAAGCTATTATCCGGAGCCTCATACTGTACCTTGGCGAAAAAGAAGAGGAGCTTTTTGACGAATGTCTGGTAAAGCTTTTTTGCAAAACAACATTTTAAAATTGTGTTACCATAAAGTTAAGCCTTAATTAAGAGGCACATACATTGTTAATCTAATGCCATGTTCTACTAAACTATTTGAAGACTGTTTTACCAGTACAAATCAAGTAATATTTCTTGTTAATTATATACAGGAGGATAATCGCAGTGACAACATGCAACACATCCTTAAGATTCTGGTGGCCAGGAGATCCTACCAGGATGTCACAACGTTGCTAAAGCTTGTGCACTACTTATGGGGTTGATTTATGCCCTCAACCTTGCATACCCTAAAGCACTGCGCTATACTTTTGAGGTGTATTCTTATTTTATTCTGCAGTCTTATGTTACCCTTTAGTCAGGGAGCCACTGCCTGGAGACAGCTCATGATCAGAGGAAGACGACTCCCTCTCCACAATGTCTTCCTCAGTCATGGCTTTCTCATCTGGGCCTGTAAGTGAAAAGCACAGAAAGCAGTTAAGGATCATCCTTCAATCCAGCATACTGTCCAGAAATGCCAATGTGAGACTCAGTGTCGGGTGTGCTAAAGGCATGCAATGTCAAAAACAGCAAAAAGTTACAAAGCTACAAATAATTATTATATTGTTATAAAATATTGTTGGACTTACAACCTACAGATGGCAGATTACAGTGTAAAATATATGAACTTACAAGTCTCCTCTGATGCTTGCACCGCAAGAGGAGGTGATGCACACCCAATGAGAGCCTCCTCCACCTGTGATGCAGCAGTAATGGTAGCGACTGCAGCTGGTGGCGACTCCAGGGATGGCGGCTCCTGGCCCTCTTCTGGCTCCTCCACATCAGAGGATTTCCTGATACAAGAGAAACAAAAAGTAAATAATTTCCCGTAATCATGCAAATTGACAACACTGATATATAACAGACAAGCAAAGAGTAAAAATCTATAACAAACACTTTCTATGGGAATTCTTTAAATTTACTATGCAGTCTTATGTTACCCTTTAGTCGGGGAGCCACTGCCTGGAGACAGCACGTGATCAGAGGAAGACGACTCCCTCTCCACAATGTCTTCCTCAGTCATGGCTTTCTCATCTGGGCCTGTAAGTGAAAAGCACAGAAATTAGTTAAGGATCATCCTTCAATTCAGCATACTGTCTAGAAGTGCCAATGTGAGACTCAGTGTCGGTTGTGCTAAAGGCATGCAATGTTAAAAACAGCAAAAAGTTACAAAGCTACAAATAATTATTATATTGTTGGACTTACAACCTACAGATGGAAGATTACAGTGTAAAATATATGAACTTACAAGTCTCCTCTGATGTCTGCACCGCAAGAGGAGGTGATGCACACCCAATGAGAGCCTCCTACACCTGTGGAGCAGCAGCAATGGTTGCGACTGCAGCTGGTGGCGGCTCCAGGAATGGCGGCTCCTGGTCCTCTCCTGGGACATCTGGTCGAATCCAAATGAGTGGTCGATCTTTTCTGTATAGAAAGACGGTCGACCCATTTTCAAGGTGAGAATAGGCCCTAGGGGTGTGCCGGTTTCAGAATTGGTGATGACGGTTATGACGTGAGTCAAATGTGACGGTTCGTAACATAACCGTCTGTGGAGGGCGTTTTGCTCACTTAAATGCTTGTGGATTGACGCGAAAATGTCATTTTACATAAAATCATGAATGTGATGCCAAGTGTGTTTTAAACAGTAATGACTTTGAGCAATTTAACAGAAAGCAATGAAAAATGTAAAAAACACACGGTTGCCAAAAGACTGCGCTGTCACTCTGCCCAGCATAAATGAATCCTATATCTATCATTATCGTAATAATCTTCAGAGAAACAGATTTGTCCCATGGGCTTTTAATTGTGTCTATATCTGTCATTACACGGACTAGAACAGCACGAAAACAATGTGGATTAAAAAGACTTGAAGAGGTTTTGCTCATAAATGCATGTAAAATAAAGTAATGTGAATTTGAGATTTGCATACTGTTATTAAACTGCACATTATGCGCTGCAAACGCAGCCGGTGTAAAAGCACAAAGGCCAGATTGGCCACGCGCGGCAGACGCGCTGCTCAGTGCTCCCGCTTGCGATGTGAAACCGGCGTTTAAATAAACAAGACACTGATTAGCTATTTGCTCTACGTTTATTTAAAATCAACAGCAAGACAACTAGCAGTGAATGTGCTTTCAGGAGAGGTAGTAGATTAGCATGGGAGGATTTGAACTTGAAAAGCGGAGTGTACTGAATCTATCATTCAGTGTTTAAACAGAAAGATCAGTATGAATTGTATGACATCTACAGTACTAGTTCACTACTGTTACTACAATTGTGCAAAAAAAAAATATATATATATATTTCTGACAGATGCTGTAGCAGCATTTTAAAGTTCAGATTTAATAACAGCTTGCGCCAGCGCAAACCATAATTTTGGCATTAAATAATGAGTGTGGGGATTATTACAGTGAACAATTAGCGCGAAAAGGCGTGGGCTAGTTATTTTTGTGATTGACCTTATTGCATATACATTTTTGGAAGTTTCAGACGCAAAATTTATTGGGGAAGAGTATTTAAATGATTCACACAACACGATTTACTTGCATGTTGTTTGCATGTGTGAAATTACTGGTATTTGTGCCATTATTTAAAGACAAAAAATGAAACCATTTGCACTTAAAATGGCTGCGATTGTTGCTGATATAGGAGGCTCGAGATCAGAGAGCGCAAACATAAAACAGAGCCAGAGGAACATATTATTCAAAAATATTGTTTGCAAAGCATTATTATATAAGGAAATAAAAGAGGATTCACTAGGAGAAGTCACACAATACCCAGTGTTTTAAAACTTCTTGTACAACTTCATTTTTTCTTTGCCGTGTTAGTTGGGATTTCACACCCCGCATTTTCACCTGCGATTTCCGTGGTGCTGAACTCAAGCGCATCAGGCGTTAACAGATCACCCGCACCTGCAGGAGCATCAGCTTCTATTTGCGACCCTAAACTAATTTGCGCTGCTTTTAGTAGAGATTGCGCTGGACCTTAAGAAAATCAGCTGCTGCGTCTGTGTTATTTAATTTGCGCCTTTTTAGTGAATATATCCCGCAGATATTACCACTCCCATCTGCGCTATTTGGGAATTGCGCTCTCACATTAATTTGGCCCGTTTAGTAAATCTGGCCCTAAATCTTTTCCAGACGCTGGTTTACATTCACCAGTCCAGAAACTAAAGTTACTGCTCTTTACACTTTAAACTGTTCAACACATTTTTTTTCCCCCACAGGACAAACAGATACCTCACCCACAAATAAAGTTACCCATACCTTTCGATAAACCTGTAAAGGTCAATCAGCTTCAGACCCCACCGCCCTTCTCTTCGTAGCCGAAGAATCCACCTGTCCATCGTAAGATATTTAATAAATTTATATGAAAACTAATTTATAATTCAAATTGACTATTTTTGTTCTGGGTTTTGGTATAAATCTACCTGTGAGGAAAGAGACGTCTGGGCTTGAGCAAGAGCAGGTGAACTTCTATAAATACATAAAAGAGTACGGTAAGAAACATTTCTAGAAAAATCAAGCATCAGAAATTTGTGTCAAACCAAAATGCTGCAAATTCTAATAGCACAAAGGTTAAGGCTGAAACAGAAATAACTAGCAAAACTTGCTGTGATACAGTACTGGAAGCACACAGTCTGTCCTTCTTTGGCTTTACCTCCACACCCTGATCTGATCGTTCCCTAATTAAAGCTGTAATTAAAACAAACAGATTTAATCCATGTATATTAAAGAACTTTTAAATTGATTTTTTTTCTCAGGGTTGTGTTATAAATCTACCTGTGAGGAAGGAGCACAGCGCTTGATTCAGACTACCGCATGCTGTCAGTCTGTCCTTCTTTGGGCTGACCTCCACATCCTGCTCTTCCCCTAAATGAGGGTGTTGTGCTCAAACATTTAAAGTTGATTATTTTACTCTTTTGTGATCATAGATATTCACAAGACTCTATACAACATCTTTAAAGAGAACACAAGCTGACAGAATCTCACCTGAGGTGTGTAGACTGATTCTGCTGGAGGAGATGATAATGTGGACTCTTCAGGTTCCACTGTGTACTACAGATCATGCCACGTTGGAAAAGCTGCTGAGAACAAAGCAGAGAGGTTAAATAAAACACCACTGACTGGTTTGTTGACGTACCATTTCATATTCATAACAACATAAGTTTATGCTTTAGTATAATTTTCACTAATATGAACAAAAATGAAGTGCAGCCACACCCTTCAGGGGAAGCTGATGATGGCTCCATGGAGACGCTCTCTTCTGGCTTCTCCACATCACCATCGGTCACCTCAATCTGAGGCTGATGGCAGGCTGTGGATCGACCGGTCGGCACTATACTCCTCTGTGAGTGAGTCGCTTTCCACAACAGAGGATGTCCTGATAAGAGAGAAGCAGAAACAATAAGTAAATCATTTCCCTTAATCATACAGATTAATATATGAGACAGATGCAAAGAGTATAGAAATCTATAACAAACACTTTTTAATGGGGATTTTTTATATTTACAGTGCAGTCTTATGTTCCCCTAAAGTGAGGGAGTCACTGCTTGGAGAAAGCTCACGATGAGATGAAGACTCCCTTTCCTCAAAGTCTTCCTCCTCTGGGGGTAATTTGGAGACCGTGACTGACCAAGCGTATTCACCTATTCTGACCAGAAGGAAAAGAGGCGAGAGTCCACGGTTCGTATTTAGCTGGGTGTTTCGACGATCACGGCCATAGGATCTCCCTCCTGTTGTTGGGAACCAGAGGGGGTCTCCTTCAGTGGTATGGCTGCGAGGATGTCAGCTGTATTGGGGCTGCCTACTGTGACTTCAAGTATTGTAACATCTGATCAGCCGGCAGAGGCACGACATGGTCTAATATTCCAGCTGCGGAGGGGGTCTCCTCCCCTAGGATACTCCTTACGCTTGCTTCATCCATTATTGGGAAAGGGGGTGACCTGGATGATTTGATTGCGTTTGCTTGTTTCAGTCTTTATATCCAGAGGTGGTAGGAAGTAATGTCCTGGGAATGGAGTCTGATAGGGTGGCTTGTAGAATCTGCAAAAGACCATATTACTGAAGGGGGGCGACCAGGGTGTATACGACAACCCCCTGTTTGGTTTAAGGACTACATTGTAACATCTTAGGCACTCTTAGGGAGTCCAGGTTTATGAGGGTGGGTAATGTAGCGTGTCATTAGACACTGGCAAAGAAGTCCGTCTTTTATTTATACATGATTTAAAGTGTTTGTTATTGTTGTGCTTAGCTGCAAATGCACTTACTTTTTCTCTTTATATGTCGGTAAACTCTAATTGTAAGGGTTCACATATGGGCAGGGGGTTTGTATTTGGGGAGGTCTGTTAAAAGTGTGCTGTGTATGCTTTTTGACACTAATGACTGTGTGCTGTGGACTTAAAATATATACTGGGTTGATTTTATAGTGTGTATTTTGATATGATTTGAGCTGACCAGTGTATGATATTTAACTGAGACAGGATATATCAACAAGAACTACTGAGGTGCTATTTTATAAAAAAGTGTATTTTTGCTAGCTGTGTGTGTTGCGTTCTCCCCTGAACATGAGCAGGTTATAATTAAAGGTGGTGGCAGCATTTGAATAGCCTCTATACTAACTAAAGCTCCCCAGTACCTCGGGTTGGGAGACGGGATTTATTACACTAGCTCTTTCTTTTTTCTCAACAGGTATTGTTTCGAAATAGTGAAAACTACTTAAGCACCTTTTGTACTATTGCCTCACTATGACGCATCACTTTTATTGTTTCCTAATCTTTGGACAGAAGCATCTGCTAAATGCCTAAATGTTAAATAAAAACCTAATACTTTCTGGACTGGTATTAATATTTAAAGAAGCATCTGAGGACGTGCTAAACCATTATCCGCTGACTTGGATAAAATATCTAATGTTTTTGTCAAAAATACGGTAGCAATCCAGTTAAACTTTAATTGTAATTAATTGAGCTCAACACGCTGCCAGATGTGCTTTATTTTTAATCCACATTTACATGTTTCTTATTACCTGTCATGCGGCTTGTGATGTACGCGGTTAAGACACTGCTGTTTAGTTCATGTAAAGAAATCTCTGCCTAGATGCACAGAGACTCCACCGCCAAATCTCACATGTTCAAGTATGATCTTACATTATTCTGTGGATTAGATAGACTTAACACATCATGTTTCTGAACATAATGGCATTTTTGTGTTTTGAATCTTCACCGGACGGTACACTTCATGTTGTCCCTGTATTTAAGTCCTAACACTGCTTGTCTTTGCTTCTTGTTAGATTAGACTCCTGGCACACTACATATGAAAATATTATACTGTGCAGTGTATGGCCAAAGAGAGAAAAATATGTGCATCGAAGCAGGAAGATCAAGTTAAAGAGAAATAAATAAGATGATAAATTAAAAATGGCAATGTTAATGATTTTTTATTCATCTCAGTCCAGCCTGGGAGCCAAAGATGGCAACCATGACCAATTACAAAGCATCACTGGATGTTTATCATTTCATACTACTAAACTAATAATGTAAATAAAACACAATATTACATTCTTGATAAAATGACTTACCACTGAAGCAATTGGATAAAACCTTGTAAGTACTGCTTATACATCTGTAACAGCCACCACAGGTTCTTGGAGCAGAGATCAAGATCCTGTAACGCAGTGCGAAAACAAACAGCAAAGAACCTGTGAATCATTTCTGTTAAAATTAAAACGGCAGGTCAACGTTATTTTTAGATTAGTTTAACTTACGAGAAACACTAAAATATATTTTAGTTCTCACATGTAAATTACTAAATGAAGAAAGAAAATAGAAACCGCTAGAATAATGTTAGACTCTGAGGTAAAACGTGTTGACAAATATATAAACATTTAATTCACTTTAGATTAAAAGATCTTACCACAGCAGTTAACGTTAGCCGCCTAGCTCTCCGTTTTTACAAAAGCTTCTCTTCATAGAAATCAACATGTATTTTCGTTTTTACATATAGAAGTTACTAAATAAAAAAGGAAAAAGAAATCGCTAAAATAATCTTGGTCTCTGAGGTAAAATCGAAATGACACTTTTTTTTATTGCGTGAATTCGCGGTTTTTTAGCTGAGTACAAGAGAAAGCGGGTACTCGGGACGAACTCGGGGTCAGCGCTTGCAGAGGAGCACGCTCATATCAGATGTGTGCACAGTAAAGGAATAATGTCCTGGGTTCAATTATGTTTTTTACTTAATTTCCTAAAAAATATAACAATAATAATAAATAACCATTAGAGAACGTTCTTTTAAAGTTCTTTTTACTTTATTTAAAAATAACCACCCTGCAACGTTATGGGAACGTTATTTTATGGTTCCCCAAAAAAAAAGAATTTTTTAAAGTTGTTCTTTTATGTTATTTTAAAAGTTATTACCCTGCAACGTTATGGGAACTTTATTTTATGGTAGCAAAAAAAAAACCTAAAAATAAAAACATTCCCAGAATGTTATTTGGTTCCCAAAAAAAATAACTGTGTTATATAAATAAATTCTGTGTTTGCTGGGCAGTAGAGAGTAATTTCGACTTCTGGAGGACAAAACTGTAATCCACACTTATCATTACAGCTTGTACTATAAATCAAATACATAATACAACCACAGAAAAAAAATGTGACCATGCATTTCAGTCCAGTGCTTGTTGAATCCCAACAAAAGCAAACCTCAGGAGTGACAATATAGTCAACAGCAATGTAAAAGACTGAGAGAATGATTAGACACATGAAAAAATGTGATTAAATGTTATTCCATCAAATAATAATTTTTTATTTGTTGCTAAAACATTGTTTTTAGCAAAAAAAAGTCTTGTGTTGTTTAAAATGTATATTCAAGATCTGAAAAGACTGCATATTTTTGTTAGTTTGTCTGGTCTCAGTTTTCTGCAAATATAAGACAGAAGGCAGAAATGTTGACGGTAGTTGATAGGATGACACAAACATATAACTTGACTTAAACAGATACATATGAATAGTAAATTTAGGGGGAAAAAGTTTTTAAATTTTTCCGCGGATGTATTTATTTTCTTTAAAGGGATAGTTTACCCCTCCAAAATTTAAATTTTATCATTATTTACTCATCCTCAAGTAGTTCCAAACCTTGATCTGCTGAAGACAAAGATATTTTGAAGAATGTTTGTAACAAAGCAGATCTGGGACACAATTGACAATATTGACATTAAAAAATAATTTGTGAATGGTGCCCCAGATTTCTCTAAAATATCTTCCTTTGTGTTCAGCAGAACAGTGACATTTGTACAGGTTTAAGGGGGAGTAAATGATGACAGAATTTTCATTTTTGTGTAAACTATCCCTTTAAAGACATATAATGAAGGCATATAATAATATTTGTGTCTTTATTTAATCCATGGAGCCGTGTGGATCTTTGAAGCCCAAAAGGTGCATCCTTCCTTCAAAGTCAGAAGTTGTTCCCTGGTTCCCTTATAATGGTTTTCTACCGTTATAAAACTCGTAAGATCAAGGACATTTTTTAATTTAACTATTATTTGTGTTCGTCTGATAAAAGATAATCATGTACATAGAGGATGGCTTGAGGGTGAATAAATTATGGGATCATTTTTTTATTCACTGGATTATCACTTAAGGCTGCGTTCACAGCAGCACTTCTGGTAACCATAAGTTTAAAACCTCAAAAAATCTTCATAATATCTTTTTTGTTTTGGGCACAACAAACGTCATCAAATGTTTACCAGGATGATTTTAATCAGTTAAAAAAAAATCAAAGTACATGTGCTAATACACAGACAGATCTATGGTTCAATAGTAAATTAAACTTGATAACTCTTTACAATGATGTAGTATTTCTTAACAATTAATTAATGCATTAGATAACATAAACCAACAATGAACAATACTTCTACAGCGTTTATTAATCTTTGTTCATGTTTACTAATACAACTTTATTGTAAAGTGTTACCCTAAACTCTTACTTTTGTCCAAATAAGGCTGTCTCAATATAACTGATTCTCAGAAAATGTGGAATCTTCTTTTGTTTTACCATAATGATCACAATTACTGCAGCACCTCCTGCAACGCCCATCCAATATAACAAACTGCTGGATTTTGGGTCTGGAATGGGGCGTGTCTTCATGGGTTTGGCCACACGCTCCCATACTGTAAGGATAGCCTGACGAGCACCGCTCCAATGTCCTGGTCCACGTAGACGAAACTGGCAGGGCGTAAGGGGACCAAAAAGAACCCTCAAACCCAAAGCAGGGTCACTGAGAAGTAACCAAACAATGTTTGGTCGGACACCCACTTCCTTTGCCATGAAATCTAGATAAGGAATATAATTCACTTGAAGGACAGCCTCCTTGGGACAAGCGTAACTATAGAAAGACAAGAGAAATGATCAAAGCACTGTAAAAGTTAAATCAATTACATCACTTATTATTTAGAGCAAAATATTTAAGAAAGTATCAATTAAGTACCATTTTAAATTTGCTCTGCGTTCCTTTTCAATAATTTCATGCATTTTTCGGTTTGAAGGAAGATGGTTTAACCCTTGGGGCAAAAGAAAACGCGTCCATCTTCTATGTATCCATTAAATAAAACCACCAAATGTGCCTGTGTGCATAATTTACCTGCGATGCCTCGGGTGGCCCAGCGTGCCTGCAGTTCGACAGCTGGCATGATCGGCCCTTTGGACTGGAACAGACCCATGATGGCCAATGTCGGACGCTCTAGAGATGGGGGAAAGATTCTTCTGTAGAGTGTCAGTTCTCCATCAGGACCAGAGTTTAAGGAGGTGGGGAGGAAGGGGAATGCGTAATTATATCCTGTACACAAGATCACAGCATCGATCTTCTCTTCAGCCGTCCCATCATCAAATACGACTGTTGAGTCTTGAATTTTTTGCAGATTTGGTTTCATCACCAGGGCTCCCATTAAAATGCGACCTGTGAGCTCATCGCTGACAATGGGACGCCGGTTAAAAAATCTGCAGTTGTGAAATTAAGGTAAGCTTCAAGGCCAGAAATGGATTTCATTATATAGAATAAAAATAGAAAAGTTGTTTAAGATTTGTTTGGTCTAAAAACTGTTAAACTAAGTCACTGTAAATTACACAATTTGAATAACGGGTGTATTTAGGCAATTACTGAATTAAATGTAAACTGTTTTGATGTCATGACTTATCAGATCTATTACTGTAAACCTTTAAATTGGCCAGACAGAAATGAGTCCTAAGAGATGATGATGTTTTTCTCTTTCACTGAGCAGTTGTCATTCACCTGTGTTTCGGCTGTAGTCCATAAAACTTGTGGTCATGTTTCTGATTGAGCATTCTCTCTCCAATCCAGTTCAACAGACTTTGAGGCAGAAGGCGAAACATCAGATCCACGTTTCGCTTAACCAGCACCAAATCCACAGGATGCCCTCTATTTGACAAACGACCTATGACCCATGCCCCTGTGCGGGTACTTAGAAACACCTAAAGGAAGGAATAAAAAATAAAGAGGACAAATACCACAGTAGGATACAAAAGGAGATTGAAAAGTGAAAGGACACTGTATTCAGGCATGTTTGATATTGAATTTAAAGCCTGCTTGCCTTCTCACAAACTCTGCTGAGCTCAACAGCAATGTCTACACCTGAATTTCCAATCCCAACAATCACAACTCTCTTTCAATGGTAAAGATCAGGATCCCTATAATCCCAGCTGTGGACAATTATTCCTGGGAATGTATCAACACCTGCAGAAAACAAAACAATTTACTAAATATATAAACTAAGTGTATTTTTTCTGATACTTGACATGTCTTAGCATTCACAACATGACCATATATTATCACATGTATATACTTATGAATCTAACACTTTGATTGCAGTCCTACAGACATTTTTTACAGTTAAGTTATGGATAAAGTTAATCTTATGAAACAGTTACACAAAAATACACACAGATAAATCCAACTCAAATGTTTAATGTCATGATTATTTATCCAGCTGGTTACTTTATCCATGATTTAGCCGGCTAAGCTGCATATTTTAAGTTGTATATTTCCCTGGAGTATTTATTTGTTTTTTCCATTTATAAAACTATCAATTTATCGGTTATCTGCAAGTACGGACCAACCTAGTTATTGGTAAAATGTACTATCAGACCTCTAATTTCCACATATGACACTTCGCTCTGTATTGTGCTCAAACATCTTCAGTGAAGTGTTGTGGGTTATGTGACATATATTAAATATATCAGATGCACCTTTAAAGGCAGAGAGGGGTCTGTTAGGTTGTGTGTATTGTCCTGTACACACTAGAACACCATCAAACACGTGTTTCTCCTCTCGTCCATCTCTGTCCACGGTCACCACATCCCACTGACCAGAGGTAGAGAAATCCGGCCTCTGTCTCACACTGCTTACTGTAGTCTGAAACACATACGGATTGAATGTTAAACACCTTACTAGAAAAAGAGACTTCTGAACATGAATGTGCTTTTGAGATCAGCACTTTTTACAATGGCATGATGCTAAAAACCTTTAATTGAATATGTTTGAGCAAGCCGAAGTGTTCAGCGTATAGTCTTAAGTACTGCAGGAGCAGGGAGTTGTGCAGGTAGTTTGGGAAATGATCCGGCATCGGGAAATCGCTGAAGCACATCATCTCTTTAGAGGTGTTTACTACTAGAGAACGATAAATCCTGGTGCGTTCTGCCTCATGTGTCTCCTAAATGAACATATAGGACACAGACAATCGGTTAGAGACATCCTAGCAAATACATTTTTTTCTCAAAATGAGACATTATCACGATATACACAAAAACAAGAACAAATTATTCAAATGGTTTGGTGAGTCCAAACTGGCCAAGGTCTACAGAGTTAGTAAATCATTCACAACACAAAGACGGCTCCAAACTGGCAAATATATGCGATATTCTTACCTTAGCTGATGATGGTTTTAGGTCTTTGATATTCAGAAATGCTAATGATTTTAAAGATGCTTTCTTCACCAATGGCCTCAGTCTGTTATGTAACCAGCAGAGTGTCTCAAATTTCACAAAAGAAGGTTTGTCTCAGCTGACACTGGTTCAGGGTGGATTTATCCGAAGAAAACTGAAAATGTTGGTTAAGTGTTAAAGATCTCAAGCATGTTTAATCATTAGCCATTGTTACGGACCACCAATTGCACTCTCAATGTATTTTCATAAACAGTGTTATGAAATCATTTAACTAGATCAGGGGTTTTCAAAGTCTAATACAGCAGGCCTCCCATTCCACACAATCTACACAATGCCACCTCCCCCAATATAAAGTGCAGAAGTGAAAACATTTTAAATGCAGGTTAAAGGGGTGATGAATTGGCTGTGTTTATTGTTTTATACTGTGATCTGAGTCTGACGACTATTCTCCAACAATAGTCTTGATCACTATTACGGATGCACAGGAATGCAGATGCAGAAAGCAGATGGTACAGGATCTTACATCTTACAGGAATGCAAACATTGTAATACTGTAGGCTACTATTTACTGAGATATGTCCATTTATTCACACTGTTAATGTTTAGATTGACGATCACATTTATTTACAAGTTTAAAAAATATTCTGCTCACATGCAGAGTGTCTGTTTAACAAACAACAGAAGTCAAGACCGTATTTTATTCCCATATAATGTTAATCATAGTGATAGACGCAAATATAAACATTGATGTCAATATTATTTTTTTACTAAGGATGTAGCGTTGTAAAACATGAGTTGGTCAAGTTTTATAGGCGTAAATATCATATGGGGGGGGGGCACAAACATTTCTCAAGAGTAATTTTTGAGGGGGCACAAAAAACACAGCCAGAATTGTAGCTACTTGTAAGTATAAATTTAAACAAAGGAAAGCCTAATATTCTTCTAAAAAACACTTATTGCAATGTTTTTGAAGCTGTTTACAATCAGGCACTGATTATAATCTCTAACACAATCATCTGTAAAGAAAATAATCACTTTATCTGACATTTAAAATAAGTAAAATTGCTTGACAGCATATTTACTGCCTGGAGTTTCACTGTAAAGAACTTGTGTGTAATTCCAATCCAAAGTTATCCTCATATGCCCTATTCCCTTAAGATCAAAACACTTGATAAATCTTTAGAGGGAGTGGCGCAATTGTGCGGTGACTGATTAAAATACACTTGGCGAATAGAGTAATAAAAAACAATGTATGTTTTCTGTATCCGGACCGGAGCGACTGTTTATGTGGCGTTTCTTCGGAATGGGAAGTTTGCAATGCACCCTGGAAAAATAATAAAAAAGGAAACACAGGCAGTGGGCCAAAACACTGTGAGGAAAGGGAGGGGGAACTCAATGTTTTTAAACTCAAAACGCATTTTTACCCTGGTCCCTGTTTGCATTTGCGCTGTTTCACTGCTTACACATTTAATTACAGTGCATATGTTTATAGTTAGGCTATACTTACTTCATATGCACGTCTCTCGGAAGTATGGGATTTTCGTTTTTGAAAATTATCCATGTTTTTATAGCCTAAAACAGTAAAAACATGTTTTGGCACGGAATACCATTGCATTAACGTTACCACTTTTACTAATAAATACATGGTAAAGCAATGGGTAGCAAAAGCTGTTAATTTCTGGTAAACCATAGATGTTTGATCTTTTATATTGAAAACTACTATCAACAATATTACATTTTCACATAATAACCTTCATTATTCTCAGTATTTTGTTTAAAAATATATAAAATTTTTAAATTTACAATATGTAAAAATACATATTGTAAATTAATATTTAGGTAGATAATTTTGATTGAATGGTGTGTTATGCATAACATTTTATTAGCGCTGGTTACAAAGTATAAAGTCCCCCAAGGTCTGTGTACGCCACTCTTTAGACGTGGTCCCAACTTCCCCCTCTCTGCGTCCCGCATCTGCTGTTAAAAATAAAATAATATAATAATATAAAAATATTTTTATTTACTTTCGTTTTCGTACTTTCGTTTCATATTCGTTTAATTATTGATGTTTGACGTTTGAGGAGCATGTCGCGTCTAAAAATAAAGGCGTTCTTTCCAAAGCTTGAGAGGTTGCGCTCAAGTGGCATCTCCTGTTGCTACGCAACTGCTGCGCACTCGGCGCGAGGATAACGTAATGCGCGATCGGATTTTAATTGCTCATCTGGTCCTCACCTTTCCTAGTACTTTAGGTTGCCAACTGTCGCGCATTAGCCGGGACGTCCCGTATTTTGAGCCTAATTTACTTGTCCCTGTACCGGTGTCCTAAACCGGTTTTTGGACTGCAACGATGATTTATTTAGTGACTGAAATGTGGCGCCACAAGAACCGAGCGGCAGATAACATAAAAATCCCGCGAGAGCGATTCGAGAAGTCATACAACGGAGACTGCTATCGAAATGCTCTCGCGGTACTCTGACGTCATCCAACTGTCAGTTGTTGCAGCGCCATTAGCAGCAACAGCAGTAGTGCTGATCACGAGACTTGAGAATGATCTCCGACACCTTTCATCCAATCACAATCAGTATACGATCAAGAGAGTCAAATAATAAGATTTCATGTTTTCTTTTTATATTATTTAGCTGTTTGTGCATGTATAAAATCTGCATAGTTACAAGTTCGTTCTCGCTGATCCAGAGACTAAACGACTACGACTCAAACTGAAATGCCCCAAGGCATTTCCAGCAACTCAACTAGGAAATTCTCGCGCTTATGATTTACAGACTGTAAGTTAAGTGTGTTTTAATTAAAATATTTAATGTTGACTTTAATGTCAGTTTTAGTTTGTCACAAGATGTGTGTAAGATTAACATGAAGAGGACAACGTTTTTACACTTAAGTTAGTGCAGGAGCCACAAGTGTTTTGTTTAGACAGAACTTGGACACTCCACTTTTTAAAAATATATGCTTTTTACGGCTCCCATAGAGTTAAACAACCGTTTTGGAAATCCATTCAGCCGATATCCTGGTCTGGCGGTTTCACTTTTAGACCGTTATCGTCACGCTTAAACAACAAATGATCAAAGAGTTTCGATATTTTCCCTATTTAAAATATGACCCTTCTGTAGTTACATCGTGTAAGGTTACTAAGACCGACGGAAAATTTAAAAGCTGTGATTTTGTTGGCCGATATGGCTAGGAACTATAGTCTCATTCCGGCGTAATAATCAAGAAACGTTGCTGCCACACATGCAGCAGGCGCAATGATATTATGCAGCGCCCGACGCACGTGCGTTATTACGGTTACTTGTCTGGTCGGAACTTTACTTCCGGTTTCTGTTTGTTTAGTGGCCTGACTAACTGTTAGTGGCTAAATGAACTCTGGAACAAATACCTCGTCAAAAATAACAAATGTTTTGGTTTCCTAAAGACAAGGGGAGATGGCAATTATAAATCACCACTATGTGAAGTGAGGTTTGGCAGCTGGTGTGTAGTTTAACATTGTATACATTTTACACAGCAGCGTTAGCTCAGTGTCGTTTTTATATGTTTAAGCTATGAAATATAAACTAAGGTAATCTACTTATTGTTTGTTTTGCTTGTTAATAGAAATAAACTACTCTAAAAGGAATTTGTTGTTATAGACCATTTTATTGTTTGTAAACAATGATGACGTGGCAGCGTATGCGCGCGCATTTTGGCAACGGAAGTATGGCAAGAAGAATCAGCAGTGAAGCAGCACAGACAGAGAAAGTTATTTTAAAAAGTTGACTATCAATTTTTCAACACAGCTACCAGATCCTATACTATAGTGGAGTTGATAGAAGGCGTTAGCAGATGGCCAAATATAAAGTGGGCAGATACATATATATATATATATATATATATATATATATATATATATATATATATATATATATATATATATACATATATACATACATATATATATATATATATATATATATCTATATATATATATATATATATATATATATATATATATATATATTAGTGCAACCAAACGCAACAAAGTGAGGAACAACACCACTTTCATTGCCGTGGGCTGTAAAAGGGTCTATTGATTCTTAGCGGAGTTTGCCGGAAGTTACGTGTGTTGCACAAAAGCCGTTTTTTATGTTGTTACTGCTGAAACCGTCTATAGAAAGTTACCAAGCCAAGGGTACTATGTTCGGGCGCTGTATAATATAATTGATATGACTGACTAATGAAAACAGTCACATGCTTGTAATTAATTTCTGATAAGAAAATTACATTATATCTTTTGTCCTTAATAAACACAGTAAACAATCTTCTATTTAATAAGTAAAGAAATATCCTATAGGGGTCACACTGTAAGAAAGATTTCTATATTAACATTTGTTGACTGTGTTTATTTGTTGACTGTCTGTTTGTTTATATTTTCGCACTGCATTACATGATCTTGATCTCTGCTCCGAGAACCTTTGGTGCCCATAACAGAGGTACAGTATAAGCAGTACAAGGTTTTATCCAATTGCTTCAGTGGGAAGTCATTTTATGAAGAGAATGTAAGATTGTGAAGTGTTTTATTGACATTATTAGTTTTAGTTTAAAATGATAAACATCCAGTGATGCTCAATGATTAGTCAGGGTTGCCAAGTTTGGCTCCCAGGCTGGCCTGAGATGAAAACCATTAACATTGCCATATTTCATTTCTCATCCTCTTTCTTTCTCTTCAGCTTGACCTTCCTGCTTTGATATACATGTCTTTGCTCGCTCTGGCTATGCACTGCACAGTATAATATTTTTATATGTAGGTCTTTAATAAGACTAAAAGTGTGAGGACTGAAGTACAGGGACAGCCTGAAGTGTACTGGTGAATATGCAAAACCTAAATAAATGCCATCATGTGAGTGTTAGTTTTTTTTTAATATACTGACACATTTATGTTCTGTGGTCCTTTATGAAAATTATCCATGGGTTTTAATAGTAAAAGAGTAAAACATGTTTTTGAAATTGATTACAAGTGTATTACCATTTTATTTTACTTATAAATAACATGGTTAAGCTATGGTTACGGTAGCAAAAGCTGTTAATTTGTGATAAACAACCATAGTAAGCTTAAAAACTAATATCAACAATATTAAACATAATTTCACATAACAACCCTTCTTATTTTCAGTATAAAAAACTGAAGTAAAAATATTTAGTGATTAAGTTAATAATTATTATTATTTATGACTATAGAGGTGGAAGACTTTGAGGAAAGGGAGACTTTATCTCATCACGAGCCTCTCCAAGCAGTGAGACTGCATAGTAAATATAAAGAATTTCCATAGAAAGTGTTTGTTATAGATTTCTACTCTTTGCATCTGTCTCATATATCAAGTGTATCAATTTGCATGATACTTTTTCAGCTGTAAAGGCAAATTATTTACTGTAGGCTTATTGTTTTTGTTTCTCACGTATCAGGAAATCCTCTGTTGTTGAGAGTGAATCACTCACAGAGGAGTTTAGTGCCGACCGGTCGATCCACAGCCTGCCATCAGCCTCAGATTGAGGTGACCGATGGTGATGTGGAGAATCCAGGAGAGAGCGTCTCCCTGGAGCAGTCATCAGCTTCCCGTGAAGTGTGTGGCTGCACTTCATTTTTGTTCATATTAGTGAAAATTATACTAAAGTATAAACTTCTGTTGTTATGAATATCAAATGGTACTTTAACAAACCAGTCAGTGGTGTTTTATTTAACCTCTATGCTTTGTTCTCAGCAGCTTTTCTGTGGGTCACAGTGGAACCTGAAGAGTCCACATCCTCATCTTCTCCAGAAGAATCAAGGTGTTTCTCAATGTCAAGGAAGGATCCTCGAAAGCCAGAATTTCGAGGATGCTACGTCATCGACATCCGTCGAAAAATATCCCATATACAGGAAAGGATGCATATGTGTAGCCTTCACGCTCTTCGCACTCTGAAATCACCCACAATCCTATGCGCGCAGTGCCGAAAGCACATCTTATTATTACTGACATAATAATGCAATAACGTGCACTTGCTAGCCTGTTCCATTTATGTGTTCTCCGAATGCTAAGAGGAGCCTCGCCTTGCCTCTGAAGGAAGTAACTTGGAACGACCAGTCCTGCCTAGGAAGTACCCTTGACATTGAGAAACACCTTCAGTCTACACACCACAGGTGAGATTCTGTCAGCTTGTGTTTTCTTAAAAGATGTTGTATAGAGAGTATTGTGAATCTCTATCATCACAAAAGAGTCAAATAAATTAAATTATAGTTCAAGCCAGAGTGTTCAATAGTCTTACACTTTAATACATACATAACATAAGTTATGATAATGTGATTTCTAGGATAATATCATGGGGACGGAGACTAGTAGTCTTCACGAGAGGGCGGAGACTTTAGTCTTTGATTTAGTCCGTGTGTCTGGTTGCGGATACGTGTCTGCAGGCTTCCGGTAAGAACACCCGGATCTTCAGTTGTTTCATTGCATGAACATTATTTTGTTTTGTTCTCCTGTGATTAAGACACAGTGATCAGATACATAATTGTTAAAGAGCTGAGTTGGTTTAAAATGAAGATGTCCTTCGCTTACAGATTTAAGGTAGGGCTTACCCTGTTTAGGTTTGCCCAAACCTCACGGTTGGCTAGCTTGCACACTGGCAAGGGACACGATGGACAGGTGGATTCTTCGGCTACGAAGAGAAGAGCGGTGGGGTCTGAAGCTGATTGACAGGTTTATCGAAAGGTATGGGTAACTTTTTTTTGTGGGTGAGGTATCTGTTTGTCCCGTGGGGAAAAAAATGTGTTGAACAGTTTAAAGTGTAAAGAGCAGTAACTTTAGTTTCTGGACTGGTGAATGTAAACCAGCGTCTGGAAAAGATTTAGGGCCAGATTTACTAAACGGGCCAAATTAATGTGAGGGCGCAATTCCCAAATAGCGCAGGTGGGAGTGGTAATATCTGCGGGATATATTCACTAAAAAGGCGCAAATTAAATAACACAGACGCAGCAGCTGATTTTCTTAAGGTCCAGCGCAATCTCTACTAAAAGCAGCGCAAATTAGTTTAGGGTCGCAAATAGAAGCTGATGCTCCTGCAGGTGCGGGTGATCTGTTAACGCCTGATGCGCTTGAGTTCAGCACCACGGAAATCGCAGGTGAAAATGCGGGGTGTGAAATCCCAACTAACACGGCAAAGAAAAAATGAAGTTGTACAAGAAGTTTTAAAACACTGGGTATTGTGTGACTTCTCCTAGTGACTCCTCTTTTATTGCCTTCAGCAAATAAAAAATAATGCTTTGCAAACAGTATTTTTGAATAATATGTTCCTCTGGCCTTCTAAAACTGTTTTATGTGGAAAAAAATCTTTGCACTCTCTGATCTCTGTGATTCGCCTCCTATATCAGCAACAATCGCAGCCCTTTCAAGTGCAAATGGTTTCTTTTTTTGTCTTTAAATAATGGCACAAATACCAGTAATTTCACACATGCAAACAACATGCAAGTAAATCTTGTTGTGTGAATCATTTAAATACTCTTCCCCAATAAATTTTGCATCTGAAACTTCCAAAAATGTATATGCAATAAGGTCAATCACAAAAATAACTAGCCCATGCCTTTTCACGCTAATTGTCCACTGTAATTATCCCCACACTCATTATTTAATGCCAAAATAATGGTTTGCGCTGGCGCAAGCTGTTATTAAATCTGAACTTTAAAATGCTGCTACAGCATCTGTCAGAAATATATATATATATATATATATTTTTTTTGCACAATTGTAGTAACAGTAGTGAACTAGTACTGTAGATGTCATACAATTCATACTGATCTATCTGTTTAAACACTGAATGATAGATGTATTTTTTCTTTTTCAGGTTATAGTAATGCAGCTGTGCACCACCGGCGAATATGCACAACCCAAATAAATGCCATTATGTTCATAAACATGATGTGTTTTTAAATTCTTTGTTAAGTCTGTTCATTTAAACAGATAATCCACAGAGTAATGTGAGATCCGACTTGAACACGTGAGGTTTTGGCCGTGGAGCTGAAGCTCTGTGCATCTAGGCGGAGATTTCTTTACATGAACTTAACAGCAGTGTCTTAACCGCATACTGTACATCACAAGATGTCATCAACGCATGACAGGTAATAAGAAACATGTAAATGTGTATTAAAAATGAAACAAATGTGGCAGCGTGTTAAGACTTAAGCTTAATCAATTACAATAAAAAAACGTATTTTGCTACCGTATTTTTGAATTAAAAAAAAATTCAATTTGTTTTTATACAAGTCAGTTTAACAATATGGTTTAGCCCGTCCTCATGTACTTGTTTAAATATTATCAGTCCAGTGAGTATTAGGTTTTTTTAATATACTGACACATTTAAGTTTTGTGGTTATGTGAAAATTATCCATGGGTAAAAGAGTAAAAACATGGTTTTGACATTGATTACCAGTGTATTACCATATTTACTAATAAATAATATGGTTAAGCTGTGGTTACTGTAGCAAAAGCTGTTAATTTGTGGTAAACCAGTGTAAGCCTAAGAATCTTTTATGTACTAAAAACTAATATCCACTATATTGAACATACAGTAGTTACCACACAACAACCTTTCTTATTCTCAGTATTTTGTTTCAAATGAAACAAACAAAAGTAAAAAATATTTAGTAATGGTAATAAATTATTAAATAAATTAAAATAATTCATGAAACAATTGACAATTTCTGTGTTTTTGATTGACCAGTGAGTTATGCATCACATATATCAGCATCGGTTACAAAGGAAAAAAGGGCCTTCTTTTGTCCTTCTGCACCTGCCCCATGCGGAGGTCTGTGCATACCACTGTTTAGATATATAAAATCATGTCATTGTGTAGGTATTGTTTCCATTTATGTGGTTTGTTTTTTCTTTTTTTTGTTGGTAGTGGGTATTTTCACTAAAGAGATGAAAGTGGGAAGTGAAACAGTTACTGGTGAGCGAAGAAAAGTTTGTGTCTTTCACAGGCATTTTATTGCTGAACAACAAACTAGATTGCAAAAGAAAAAATAAAATAGTTAATTACATCCATTTCTATTTTATATAAATAAAAAATAATAAATATGTTGACTATAATAACTGTAGCAACGCAGTGTATGAATGATGACATCATCATATTGAGAGCTATGATGTCGTGATTATTACATCAGAGTTCCGGCAGCTATATAAGCCAGCGCGCTCATCACAAAGTTGTGGGTTTATAGTTCGGTGTATGTTCGGTGTGGTTTTGGTAGTCGTCAGTGTTCAAGGCATTATATCTAGCGTGTTTATCATCTTGTTGTTGTTGTGTTAGAGGTGTTATTTGAGTTTCAAGTCATGAGCGTCGTCGTCATTTTAGGTGCAGGACGTCAGTGCCCTGATAAATTGATGAGGGCCTATTCTCATCTTGAAAACGGGTCGACGGTGTTTCTGTATAGAAAAGATCGTCCACTTGTTAGCATTCGACCGGATGTCCCGGCACCTCCTCAACCCACTGAGCCCTCCAACTCTGTGAGTAGCAGTGTGGAAAGCGATGCTTGCCCCTCGGAGCCTGCAGTCGCTACCAGTGCTGTTGCTCCACAGGTGGAGGAGGCGCTCATTGGGCGTGCGGTGCAGACATCCGAGGAGACATCATCTCTGAAGCCGCCATCAGCTCCTCCAAACAGTAAGACTTCATTTTTGTACAAATGTGGAAAATTATTCTAAAGTATAATCTTATGTTGTTATGAATTGGTACTTTAACAAACCTGTCAGTGTTTTTTTTATTTCATATCTCTCTGCTTTGTTCTCAGCAGCTTTTCCAACTAAGAATGATCTCTGGTACACAGTTCCACAGCTTCAATTAGGGGAAGAGCGGGATGTGGAGGTTAGGCCGAAGTGGGCCAGACTGGCAGGATGCGGGAGTGAAAATCAGTAAGTTTTGCTAATTATTTCTGTTTCAGCCTTAAAGGACAAGTTTGGTATTTTACACTGAAAGCCCTGTTTTCAGATTGTTTATGGTGAAATAGAACGGTTTTGAATTAATGTATTAATAAATAGGGCTGGACGATTCGGAAAAAATCTAATTGCGATTTTTCTGATCAAAATTGCGATTTAAAGTGCGATTCATTGGTATATAATAAAAAAGCTACATCCAGGTTTGATGTGGTGGTTTTAATAGCACCAAAGAAAGATGCTGTGCTACTGTTTATTTAATACTTCTTAAACATTGTACCAAGGTGTCTGCAAGACTTTGCTCTTCTGCAGACACACTTTTTTTTTTAATCTAAGAACATTAAACAAAATACAGTTTAACAAAAATGTATTGAAAGTTTTTTTTAAATAACATATAGGGCTATAGGCCAATGTATTTTGGCTGTCACTACAACAATGCTTCTGACAAGCAAATGTTTCGTTTTTTCTTTAAATCAAAAGACTGTACTCTTCTTGTTTTACTTTTCAGGCATCTGTAATAAATGTAAATATATTAGTTATTAGAATCTATGATTTAACATAAGCAAAAAATACAAATAAAACACTGCACAGTCCTCACTGTAGGATTTTAAATGTGGAGCTGCAGAAGCTTGTTCAGTTAAGAGTAAGGAGTGATTTTAATTTTTGGTGTGTAATAAACATTTCTGACACAGAAAGCACCAGGTTACTGTCACTTTAAGACACAAGACAGCTTTAAAACTGCTCTGCTTCAATATACTGATAAACATCCAGCTGTTTATGTTCAATTAGACAAGAAGGAAAACTTAAGTTTAGTGATCACGCGTGTGCTGACTACTTGCTGTGTTCGCGCTTCATGAACCCTCATGCATGTAAATATACTTTCAAAGTGGTGCGGATGTGTGCGTGCAAGAAAGTATAATGTACCTCTTTCGTCTGCTGTGTTCCGGGCTTTAATGAAACCTGCTTATCGTCTGATGAGGCGCTTGTCATTGTTTGCGATTCATGACGAGAAACGGACGTATATACACCTTTCTTTAAGTCCAACATTACACAAAAGGGAAATGTTTTCGCGCATTTCTGTACTTTCATTTGCCGGTTAATAAGTTATAATGGGTTTTAAAAATGACTGAATCCAAAATCTGCCAACTTCCATGACATTCTGCGTTGTGCAGTTAATTCCATTTGTATGCATTTAGCGATTCTGTCCGTGTCCGGAAATCATATGGCCGTACACTTTGTTGGGGAGTTGAACTGCTGCTCGCGCAATGGCGTTATCTGACGTTCAGTCAGCACCTCAGTGTTAATGCCCTCTATTGGTTTAAACTGCATCAACCGTAAAATGCGCATGAAGCGAACTGTCAAAAACGGCGTACTAGATGATTGTTATATTTGATAGTACTGAATCAAAATAATCGCCGCTTTTGCGATTCGAAAATCGCACCCATCCAAATCGCGATTTCGGTTTAAAAACGATTAATCGTGCAGCCCTATTAATAAATGTATTCTACCAATTAATGTTAAACGCAATATGTCATCTTTATAGTTTGAACTGTGGTTGTTTTTAAAAAGAATAATAAACAGCAGCTGCTTAATTCTTAAACATTTGCAGAAACAGTACTTACAGTTTTTACATATGTTTCTAGGTTTCCCACCGTATTTGCGAGTCCATCTGATTTAGATCAAGAGGACTTTCCAATGGAGAACCTCCCCTCACCTGCTCCAGTCCCTGAGGAGCCTCGGGTTGCGGCCCTCCCCTCACCTGCTCCTGTGTCTGCTCCAGTCCCTGAGGAGCCTCAGGTTGCGGCCCTCCCCTCACCTGCTCCTGTGTCTGCTCCAGTCCCTGAGGAGCCTCGGGTTGCGGCCCTCCCCTCACCTGCTCCTGTGTCTGCTCCAGTCCCTGAGGAGCCTCGGGTTGCGGCCCTCCCCTCACCTGCTCCTGTGTCTGCTCCAGTCCCTGAGGAGCCTCGGGTTGCGACATCCGAGGAGACATCATCTCTGAAGCCGCCATCAGCTCCTCCAAACGGTAAGACTTCATTTTTGTACAAATGTGGAAAATTATTCTAAAGTATAATCTTATGTTGTTACGAATTGGTACTTTAACAAACCTGTCAGTGTTTTTTTATTTCATATCTCTCTGCTTTGTTCTCAGCAGCTTTTCCAGCTAAGAATGATCTCTGGTACACAGTTCCACAGCTTCAATTAGGGGAAGAGCGGGATGTGGATGTTAGGCCGAAGTGGGCCAGACTGGCAGGATGCGGGAGTGAAAATCAGTAAGTTTTGCTAATTATTTCTGTTTCAGCCTTAAAGGACAAGTTTGGTATTTTACACTTAAAGCCCTGTTTTCAGATTGTTTATGTTGAAATAGAACGGTTTTGAATTAATGTATTAATAAATGTATTCTACCAATTAATGTTAAACGCAATAGGTCATCTTTATAGTTTGAACTGTGGTTGTTTTCAAAAACAATAATAAACAGCAGCTGCTTAATTCTTAAACATTTGCAGAAACAGTACTTACAGTTTTTACATATGTTTCTAGGTTTCCCACCGTATTTGCGAGTCCATCTGATTTAGATCAAGAGGACTTTCCAATGGAGAACCTCCCCTCACCTGCTCCTGTGTCTGCTCCAGTCCCTGAGGAGCCTCGGGTTGCGGCCCTCCCCTCACCTGCTCCTGTGTCTCCTCCAGTCCCTGAGGAGCCTTGGGTTGCGGCCCTCCCCTCACCTGCTTCTGTGTCTGCTCCAGTCCCTGAGGAGCCTCGGGTTGTGGCCCTCCCCTCACCTGCTCCTGTGTCTGCTCCAGTGCCTGAGGAGCCTCGGGTTGCGGCCCTCCCCTCACCTGCTCCTGGGTCTGCTCCAGTCCCTGAGGAGCCTCGTGTTGCGGCCCTCCCCTCACCTGCTCCTGTGTCTGCTCCAGTCCCTGAGGAGCCTCAGGTTGCGGCCCTCCCCTCACCTGCTCCTGTGTCTGCTCCAGTCCCTGAGGAGCCTTGGGTTGCGACATCCGAGGAGACATCATCTCTGAAGCCACCATCAGCTCCTCCAAATGGTAAGACTTCATTTTTGTACAAATTTGGAAAATTATTCTAAAGTATAATCTTATGTTGTTATGAATTGGTACTTTAACAAACCTGTCAGTGTTTTTTTATTTCATATCTCTCTGCTTTGTTCTCAGCAGCTTTTCCAACTAAGAATGATCTCTGGTACACAGTTCCAAAGCTTCAATTAGGGGAAGAGCGGGATGTGGATGTTAGGGTGAAGTGGGCCAGACTGGCAGGACGTGGGAGTGAAAATCAGTAAGTTTTGCTAATTATTTCTGTTTCAGCCTTAAAGGACAAGTTTGGTATTTTACACTTAAAGCCCTGTTTTCAGATGGTTTATGGTGAAATAGAACGGTTTTGAATTAATGTATTAATAAATGTATTCTACCGATTAATGTTAAACGCAATAGGTCATCTTTATAGTTTGAACTGTGGTTGTTTTTAAATACAATAATAAACAGCAGCTGCTTGATTCTTAAACATTTGCAGAAACAGTACTTACAGTTTTTACATATATTTCTAGGTTTCCCACCGTATTTGCGAGTCCATCTGATTTAGATCAAGAGGACTTTCAAATGGAGAACCCCCCCTCACCTGCTCCTGTGTCTGCTCCAGTCCCTGAGGAGCCTCGGGTTGCGGCCCTCCCCTCACCTGCTCCTGTGTCTGCTCCAGTCCCTGAGGAGCCTCGGGTTGCGGCCCTCCCCTCACCTGCTCCTGTGTCTGCTCCAGTCCCTGAGGAGCCTCGGGTTGCGGCCCTCCCCTCACCTGCTCCTGTGTCTGCTCCAGTCCCTGAGGAGCCTCGGGTTGCGGCCCTCCTCTCACCTGCTTCTGTGTCTGCTCAAGTCCCTGAGGAGCCGCGGGGGGGGGCCCTCTCCTCACCTGCTCCTGTGTCTGCTCCAGTCCCTGAGGAGCCTCGGGTTGCGGCCCTCTCCTCACCTGCTCCTGTGTCTGCTCCAGTCCCTGAGGAGCCTCGGGTTGCGGCCCTCGCCTCACCTGCTCCTGTGTCTGCTCCAGTCCCTGAGGAGCCTCGGGTTGCGGCCTTCCCCTCACCTGCTCCTGTGTCTGCTCCAGTCCCTGAGGAGCCTCGGGTTGCGGCCCTCCCCTCACCTGCTCCTGTGTCTGCCCCAGTCCTTGAGGAGCCTCGGGTTGCGGCCGTCCCCTCACCTGCTCCTGTGTCTGCTCCAGTCCCTGAGGAGCCTCGGGTTGCGGCCCTCCCCTCACCTGCTCCTGTGTCTGCCCCAGTCCTTGAGGAGCCTCGGGTTGCGGCCGTCCCCTCACCTGCTCCTGTGTCTGCTCCAGTCCCTGAGGAGCCTCGGGTTGCGGCCCTCCCCTCACCTGCTCCTGTGTCTGCTCCAGTCCCTGAGGAGCCTCGGGTTGCGGCCCTCCCCTCACCTGCTCCTGTGTCTGCCCCAGTCCCTGAGGAGCCTCCGGTTGCGGCCCTCCCCTCACCTGCTCCTGTGTCTGCTCCAGTCCCTGAGGAGCCTCGGGTTGCGGCCCTCCCCTCAACTGCTCCTGCGTCTGCTCCAGTCCCTGAGGAGCCTCGGGTTGCGACATCCGAGGAGACATCATCTCTGAAGCTGCCATCAGCTCCTCCAAACGGTAAGACTTAATTTTTGTACAAATGTGGAAAATTATACTAAAGTATAATCTTATGTTGTTATGAATTGGTACTTTAACAAACCTGTCAGTGTTTTTTATTTCATCTCTCTCTGCTTTGTTCTCAGCAGCTTTTCCAACTAAGAATGATCTCTGGTACACAGTTCCAAAGCTTCAATTAGGGGAAGAGCGGGATGTGGATGTTAGGCCGAAGTGGGCCAGACTGGCAGGATGTGGGAGTGAAAATCAGTAAGTTTTGCTAATTATTTCTGTTTCAGCCTTAAAGGACAAGTTTGATATTTTACACTTAAAGCCCTGTTTTCAGATGGTTTATGGTGAAATAAAACGGTTTTGAATTAATGTATTAATAAATGTATTCTACCGATTAATGTTAAACGCAATAGGTCATCTTTATAGTTTAAACTGTGGTTGTTTTTAAATACAATAATAAACAGCAGCTGCTTGATTCTTAAACATTTGCAGAAACAGTACTTTCAGTTTTTACATATATTTCTAGGTTTCCCACCGTATTTGCGAGTCCATCTGATTTAGATCAAGAGGACTTTCAAATGGAGAACCCCCCCTCACCTGCTCCTGTGTCTGCTCCAGTCCCTGAGGAGCCTCGGGTTGCGGCCCTCCCCTCACCTGCTCCTGTGTCTGCTCCAGTCCCTGAGGAGCCTCGGGTTGCGGCCCTCCCCTCACCTGCTCCTGTGTCTGCTCCAGTCCCTGAGGAGCCTCGGGTTGCGGCCCTCCCCTCACCTGCTCCTGTGTCTGCTCCACACCCTTAGCATCCTGTGGGTGCGGCCCTCCCCTCACCGGCTCCTGTGTCTGCTCCAGTCCCTGAAGAGCCTCGGGTTGGGGCCCTCTCCTCACCTGCTCCTGTGTCTGCCCCACTCCCTGAGGATCCCCGGGCTGGGGCCCCCTCCGCACCTGCTCCTGTGTCTGCTCCAGTCCCTGAGGAGCCTCGGGTTGCGGCCCTCCCCTCACCTGCTCCTGTGTCTGCTCCAGTCCCTGAGGAGCCTCGGGTTGCGGCCCTCCCCTCACCTGCTCCTGTGTCTGCTCCAGTCCCTAAGGAGCCTCGGGTTGCGGCCCTCCCCTCACCTGCTCCTGTGTCTGCCCCAGTCCCTGAGGAGCCTCGGGTTGCGGACGTCCCCTCACCTGCTCCTGTGTCTGCTCCAGTCCCTGAGGAGCCTCGGGTTGCGGCCCTCCCCTCACCTGCTCCTGTGTCTGCTCCAGTCCCTGAGGAGCCTCGGGTTGCGGCCCTCCCCTCACCTGCTCCTGTGTCTGCCCCAGTCCCTGAGGAGCCTCGGGTTGCGGCCCTACCCTCAACTGCTCCTGCGTCTGCTCCAGTCCCTGAGGAGCCTCGGGTTGCGACATCCGAGGAGACATCATCTCTGAAGCTGCCATCAGCTCCTCCAAACGGTAAGACTTAATTTTTGTACAAATGTGGAAAATTATACTAAAGTATAATCTTATGTTGTTATGAATTGGTACTTTAACAAACCTGTCAGTGTTTTTTTATTTCATCTCTCTCTGCTTTGTTCTCAGCAGCTTTTCCAACTAAGAATGATCTCTGGTACACAGTTCCACTGTGTACCACAGATAAAAAGGATGTGGACTCTGATCTCTATCATCACAAAAGGGTAAAAAAGTACATTTCAATACAAACGAGTCTTACACTGTAATAAATACATGACCTGTTTGTGATGATAATGTGATTTCTAGGAGGATATCATGGAGACAGAGACTAGTCTCTCTGAAAGGGCGGAGACTTTAGTTTTCGATTTAGTGCGTTTGTCTGGTAGCGGAAGTGTGTCTGCAGAATTCCAGTAAGAACTCCCGACTCTTCAATAGTTTCATTGCATAAACATTATTTTGTTTTGTCTTCCTGTGATTAAGACACTGTTATCAGATGCATAATTGTTAGACAGCTGAGTTGGTTTATAATGATGATGTTCCTCTCTTACAGATTTAAGGTAGGGCTTACCCTGGTTAGGTTTGCCGAAACCTCACGGTTGGCTTGCAGACTGGCAAGAGAGACGATGGACAGGTGGATTTTTCGTCTCCAAAGAGAAGGGCGGTGGGGTAGGAAGCTAAAGGACCTCTCCAGGTTTATCGTAAGGTATGGGAAACTTATTTTTCTAAAAAAAAAAAAATATTTGTTCAAATCAGCATTTTAAAGTGTAATGCGCAGTAACTGAAGTTTCAAGACTGGTGAATGTAAACCAGCATCTGGAAAAGATTTAAAATTCTCTTACAGCATCTGTCAGAATTTTATTTGACACACTGATAATAACAGTAATGAACTAGTACAGTAAATGTCATACAATTCATATTGATCAGAACAATCAGATTAATGCAATATTTAAAGAAAATATTTTTAATAAAATCAGTTTGGGCAAATGTATTCTACCAATTAATGTTAAACGCAATAGGTCATCTTTATAGTTTGAACTGTGGTTGTTTTTAAAAACAATAATTAACAGCAGATGCATAATTCTTAAACATTTGCAGAAACAGTACTTACAGTTTTTACATATGTTTCTAGATTTCCCACCGTATTTGCGAGTCCATCTGATTTAGATCAAGAGGACTTTCCAATGGAGGACCTCTCCTTGGATGAAGAGAATGAGGACCACCCCTTACCTGTTCCTGTGGTTGCTCCAGTCCCTGAGGAGCCTCGGGTTGCGGCCCTCCCCTCACCTGCTCCTGTGTCTGCTCCAGTCCCTGAGGAGCCTCGGTTTGCGGCCCTCCCCTCACCTGCTCCTGTGTCTGCTCCAGTCCCTGAGGAGCCTCGGGTTGCGGCCCACCCCTCACCTGCTCCTGTGTCTGCTCCAGTCCCTGAGGAGCCTCGGGTTGCGGCCCTCCACTCACCTGCTCCTGTGTCTGCTCCAGTCCGTGTGGAGGCTTTTGTTGTGGCCCTCCCCTCACCTGCTCCTGTGTCTGCTCCAGTCCCTGTGGAGCCTCGGGTTGCGACCCTCCACTCACCTGCTCCTGTGTCTGCTCCAGTCCCTGAGGAGCTTCGGGTTGCGGCCCTCCCCTCACCTGCTCCTGTGTCTGCTCCAGTCCCTGTGGAGCCTCGGGTTGCGGCCCTCCCCTCACCTGCTCCTGTGTCTGCTCCATTCCCTGAGGAGCCTCGGGTTGCGGCCCTCCCCTCACCTGCTCCTGTGTCTGCTCCAGTCCCTGAGGAGCCTCGGGTTGCGGCCCTCCCCTCACCTGATCCTGTGGCTGCTCCATTCCCTGAGGAGCCTCGGGTTGCGGCCCTCCCCTCACCTGCTCCTGTGTCTGCTCCAGTCCCTGAGGAGCCTCGGGTTGCAGCCCTCCCCTCACCAATGTCTGCCCAGGTACAGGTACATTTTTATCAGAGCCATAAACACAAATATTGGCAATTTTATTGTAAAAAAAAAGTTTTATATTCATGTTTTAAATTACTGTTTGTTTTATTTACAGCAAAATAATAAGGATGTTTTTGTGGATATGAAAGTTGATTACAACTCTGTACCTCAGTAAGTTTAACAACGTCTCTCCATTTTTCGTCTTTACCTTTTAAATATTACATGGGCTTCTTTAACATTAACAGTAGTTTGTTTATTTCCAAAAAGGTTTCTTACCGTACATTTCTATGTATTTATAGATCTTCACCTCCTCACGATTTGCCTGTCCGGCAGGCGGCTCCACTCCTGCCTTCCCCTAGGAAGCGTAGAGCTGGCCCCACACAGGTAGATTTATAACAGAGCCCTGAGAAAAAAAAATTTCAATTTCATTTTAAAAATCCTTTAATATACATGGATTAAATCTGTTTGTTTTAATTACAGCTTCAATTAGGGGAAGAGCGGGATGTGGAGGTTAGGCCGAAGAGGGCCAGACTGGCAGGATGCGGGAGTGAAAATCAGTAAGTTTTGCTAATTATTTCTGTTTCAGCCTTAAAGGACAAGTTTGGTATTTTACACTTAAAGCCCTGTTTTCAGATTGTTTATTGTGAAATAGAACCGTTTTGAATTAATGTATTAATAAATGTATTCTACCAATTAATGTTAAACGCAATAGGTCATCTTTATAGTTTAAACTGTGGTTGTTTTTAAAAACAATAATAAACAGCAGCTGCTTGATTCTTAAACATTTGCAGAACCAGTACTTACAGTTTTTACATATGTTTCTAGGTTTCCCACCGTATTTGCAAGTCCATCTGATTTAGATCAAGAGGACTTTCCAATGGAGAACCTCCCCTCACCTGCTCCTGTGTCTGCTCCAGTCCCTGAGGAGCCTCGGGTTGCGGCCCTCCCCTCACCAATGTCTGCCCAGGTACAGGTACATTTTAATCAGAGCCATAAACACAAGTATTGCCAATTTTATTGTAAAAAAAAGTTTTATATTCATGTTTTAAATTACTGTTTGTTTTATTTACAGCAAAATAATGAAGATGTTTTTGAGGATATGGAAGTTGATTATAACTCTATACCTCAGTAAGTTTAACAACGTCTCTCCATTTTTCGTCTTTACCTTTTAAATATTACATGGGCTTCTTTAACATTAACAGTAGTTTGTTTGCAGAAACATTTTTTACAGTAAATTTGTATTTATTCATAGACAGTTTAAAAGCGTCTCTGCATTTTTTGCATTAATCTTTGTAATATTACATTTAGCTGTGTTTCATTTTGACTTTTTTTAGTGCTTGAATATTTCCAAAAAGGTTTCTTACCGTACATTTCTATGTATTTATAGATCTTCACCTCCTCAAGATTTGCCTGTCCGGCAGGCGGCTCCACTCCTGCCTTCCCCTAGGAAGCGCAGAGCTGCCCCCACACAGGTAGATTTATAACAGAGCCCTGAGAAAAAAATTTCAATTTCATTTTAAAAATCCTTTAATATACATGGATTAAATCTGTTTGTTTTAATTACAGCTTCAATTAGGGGAAGAGCGGGATGTGGAGGTTAGACCGAAGAGGGCCAGACTGGCAGGATGCAGGAGTGAAAATCAGTAAGTTTTGCTAATTATTTCTGTTTCAGCCTTAAAGGACAAGTTCGGTATTTTACACTTAAAGCCCTGTTTTCAGATTGTTTATGATGAAATAGAACGGTTTTGACTGAAATTTCGACATATGCGGCTGCCCCGAGAATTTTTGGGTGTTTGTGTTTCACCTCCCAGCTCTACAATGGGTTTAATGGTGCACTGGAACAATCCTTCCTAAAATGCATTAAACTTTTGTTTACCAAGACGTGAAACTCACCGAGTGGTCAGGGGTGTTCACTGGTATGCTCACACAAAAATCGCTGCAAATTACGCATTCCAACAGGTTTTATCGTAGTTTTGTCCAACTCCATTGACTTGTATTAGATGTGCTGTGAGGTACGGTATTACTCCACGTCGGGAACTTTGTTTCTATGGCGGATTATCGCCACCACCTGAGCTGGAGTGTCTATTATTCAAGCTCTAAGCGGAAGAATATATGGGTGTGAGGCGTTTGAAAAAAAAGGTCCACAAGTTAACAACGAATGCTAAAACAGCTGTTGGAAAGCATCTTTTGCAGTGATTTTTGTGTGAGCATACCAGTGAACACCCCTGACCACTCGGTGAGTTTCACGTCTTTGTAAACGAAAGTTTAATGCATTTTAGAAAGGATTGTTCCAGTGCACCTATAAACCCATTGTAAAGGTGGGAGGTGAAACACGAACACCCGAAAATTCTCGGGGCAGCCGCATATGTTGAAATTTCAGTCAAAAGCGTTCTCTTTCACCATAAACAATCTGAAAACAGGGTTTTAAGTGTAAAATACCGAACTTGTCCTTTAACCTTTATGCTATTAGAATTGTCAGTTTTGTTTCTTAAACACATATTTTCCCTGCTTGAATGTTTCTAGAAATGTTTATTACCGTACTCTTTTATGTATTTATAGATGTTCACCTCCTCATGCTCCGCCTGTCGGGCAGGTAATTTTCTTGCGACCTCCACCCCTGCGCGTCTCGAGGAAGCACTCTGCTCCTTTCTCGCAGGTAGATTTATAACCGAACCCTAAGAAAAATTTGTTTCAATTTAAAAGTCCTTTAATATACATTAATTTAATCTGTTCAGGGAGTGGAGGTTAGCCGCAAGAAAGCCAGACTGGCAGGATGCGAGAGTGAGAATCAGTAAGTTTTGTTAATTATTTCTGTTTCAGCTTTTGTGCTATTAGAATTTGCAGTTTTTTTGTTTAACAGTAATTTTTATGCTTGAATATGTGCAGTCTGCATGCCCAGCAGGCACCTCCTCCGGCACCTCCTCCTGCAGATGGGTCAGTTCAAATATTTTGGAAAAGACGAAGTGTACAAAAGCACATTTAATTCCCATCACAAGAGACAACAGGACACATCAAATAAAACTTGTTTTAATCAAATGTGTTTTTAAAGTCTATTGATTTAAACAGACAATCCACAGAATAATGTGAGATTTCCGACAAATTGAAACGTTACCTTTCTATTGCAGAATGACTTATGTGAGTGTATAAAGTTTGTGAGAAGGAGCTATTTTAACTCAACTAAACTGCAGAATAACTGGTGACTTATATATAACCTTTGTATAGCCTATGACAGTGGTTCTCAACTCCAGTCCTCGGGACCCACCGCCCCGCACATTGTGCACGTCTCCCCTATTTAACACACCTGATAAAGATCATCAACTCGTTAGGATAGATTCCATGAACTGAACTGAGTGTGTCAGATATGAGAGACATCCAAAATGGCAGAGCAGTGGATCCCGAGGACTGGAGTTGAGATTGAGAACCACTGGCCTATGATATAATGATGAAGCCGTTGCCTCTTTGTCTCTACTGTAAATGTGCCCCTCTCGCCATAGTGAGATTTCAATTAAGTAAGCTTTTATTGTCATATGTGAGGACATACAGTGGTACAAAATATTGTATCTCTCAGGACCATGGTGTTACAAATAGTGACATGAGGAAACAACACAGACGGTTTCAGCAGTAACAACATAAACAAACGGCTTTCTTGGAATAAACGTATCACAAAAAATCAATAACAATAGTGTAGTTTATTTCTGATAACAAGCAAAATAACAAGTAGATTACCTTAATCATAGCTAAAGTGTATCAAAACTACTCCGAGCTAATGTTACTGTATTAATGTATACAATTTTAACAGATCGGCTGCCAAACCTTCCTTCACACATAGCAGTGAGTGGTCGATGATCCCCGTTTTACAGGAAAGCAAAATATTTGCTATTTTTAACAAGATATCTGTTCCAGAGGTCAGTTTAGCCACCAGCCATAAACAAAACAGAGACTGGAAGTTAAGTTCTGTCCAGACGCATGACGGTGGTTACACCCACGTGTGTCTGATGAAACTCACACAATCAACTTAATCAAAATAAACGTACCCCTACTTGGCTACTAGGTTATCTGACTTGCACATATAAATATAATGCAATAATCTAAACTATAATCTATCCTTTACATCATATATACAATGTAGCTGTACAAAACTTACAATATTCAACATATTTAAAAAAAAACAATAGTGCAGTTACAAAGACATTGTGCATAAAGAGGGGAATGGCCACATAGATTTAATAATAAATGTATTTATAATAAAATTACTACTTTTATAAAAAATATATTATAAAAGTAATAATTATAATGGATAAAAGTTACCATTTCCACTAAAAACAACAATAAACCAACGTATTATTAACAAAATATTAATACGTAAAAAATATTTGAAAGATGCAAGATAAAAGGCTGTTGACTTAACGTTAATGTTTACAAACAAATGTCTACTTTTGCCAGCCTCACGTACGTGTGTTCAAGTTCCGTCATTTATAATTTTTTTTTTAAATAAAAATTTAAAATTATAATATACTCAGGGGGAGCCAAGATGGTGGTACACTGTTAATGATTTTCCTGTATTTTTACAGTACGGTACTGGCAGCACGGTTGCCAGTAAGTTACTGTATTTTGGTTTTACTGTACTGTACTGTAATACAGTTTTACAGTATACAAACTAGTACTGTCTAGTTATAAAGCAGTACTTTACTGTATTTTTACAATATTTACTGTACGGTACAGTACGGTAATTTACTGTAATGTCTATATTGACCCATAAATACTAATTATTACTTATTACAGTTAATAGGATAATATATATATTATAGCTAGATATTTAGGTTTAAATCTATAGTTATTAATATGGTAAAAATGCTATCCATGACATGACATTATAAATTCAAAGGCAATCCAAGCAATGTTTGTATCAAAAATTTTATTTAAAAAACATTTAATTGAAACAAAACATGTTAAAACAAGATTTTAAACAATAATAAACATAAAAACAAGTTAAATAAAATAAAATCAACAAGTATAAACAAGTTTGGAGGCCCCTCCTGTAACAAATTTTACTTTGGCAATTAGAACACTGGTCCATATAGTTTGAAGTTTTCAGTTTAAAGTCCATCATCGACTAAAAGGTAACATTTCCCTGTGGTAAAAAGAACACTTGCCCATAGTTTTAAATATTCTATTTGAATTTCATTGACCACTGAAAATAAATGCATTAAACTGTGGCAGACAGACCCCACTGGCCTTTAGTTTGAAGTCGTCCATTCAAACTCTATCAGGGACTGCATGAAGCTGTTCACATGGGGGTTAATGGCCACAGCTTTTCTCTGCATCAAATTCCTTGTCTTTTTATTGCTCCTAATTTGGATGTGCGTTTTTTCCCATCTTTGGGATTAATTCTGTCCAGAAACCTGTTAGAAATATTATAAACATTAAGTCAACAAATATAAGATAGAAAAATATTCTTAAACTAAACTCAGCCCTGAATTTACTCCTATTCTGAAACCTTTTGCTCTTATTCTACTGTTCCACACCTAATTACATTAAAATACAGAAGATTCACTTACCTCTAAACAAACTCTTTCCTCAATGGACAGCATCCACATGGATCATGTAATGATTGAATGTCCTGAACAGAAAGTACAATTGTTACTGATTTGAATACACTCTTTTATTCTGTGTGGTCGTGTGGACCGTGTTGTGTGTGGGAATTGTGTATGAGTGTATACATGGGATTTAAAGAAACTGTAGTGGTAAAGTACAAACTTACCGATAATGTGTTTGGTGTGTATCTGGTATCACGGGTTGTGCCTCCACATCTGCCCTAACTCCTGAAAAGTGCAAGGACACTCAAGTAAACTACAAATAAAAAGTGATTAGCCACATTACTTTTACACGTGACAGCATTTAATATTGTATTCGAAAAAATACATGACTTGTAACTTGCATCTGTACATCCTGTACTTGCCTGGTTCCTTTAAGATTATCCATTTTACCCAATCCAGCTTACAAGCAATGGTAGAGCCTGTAAAAAAGACACATGTAACGAAATCTGTTAGTCATAGAAATAAGTAGACATTGTGAAGGAAATGGTGAAAGAAAGTTTAGTAACACTTTACTATAAAGGTTTATTCCTTAACATTTGTTAATGCCTTAGCTAACAATGAACATTTACAACATTAATAATATTTGATAATGTATTGTGCATTAACTAATGTGAACAGAGACAAATTGATTGATTTAAAAATTTATTAAGCGTTTAAATATATGAAGAGTTTGGTTCCAAAACGCAATAAACGCCATTTTTGAAAAAAATGAGTTACTGCCAGAATCAGTATTATATCAGGTCAGTATTATAAAGTAAATTCTTAATTTTATGCAAAATCCAATTTCCGCAGTGTTATTCTGTCATCTTTTCTCCCTTTTTTCCCAAAATGCAATAAACGCCACTCCCCCTTTTCTACAGAATGCCATAAATCCACTCCTCCACAGATTACAGCGCACCATTCACGCAATGTAAACAAAGAATGGCGGCGCGCTGAGTACACGGAATCCTAGTTTTCCTCATCTACATTGTACTTCGTGATCACCAAACAAACAAAAACAAAATAATACTTTAATAGCATTGATAAACCTGTGATGGTTTTCTGTGACGCGAAAGAAACGTAAGCCATCAACATCTAATAATTTACGCAGAAGAACTCGGGAGACGGGTGCTTTGGCCGGGCTGACAGCATCAAGTTACTGTCATGATAACACATTGACCCCAGGGGATCTTATGAAAAACTTTCCATAATTTTACTCAAAGTCAACGAAAATCGAGCAGGACCAAAACATTTTACAGCTGATCGCTTTGAAAAACGTTAAGCGAGGACGTCAAGTATAACCGATGACTTCTTAATATGACAAAGTAAGTGTTTTGATTAATGACAATAATGTTTATATTTTTAATTAGTGTGTACAACTAGTCAACTAAATGAATATAACATGGCAAAGATGAATGCACATTTATATAGGCGATTGATTTAATAGATTTATAGCATTTTGAATACAAACTTGTCATGGATTTATTGCATTTTGTGGAAAAAATTATCCGTTTTTATAATAAATCTTTGAAAATCAAGTTATGGATTTGAATTTTTTATGTTTTTATAACCTAAAGATGCTATGTGAAAGTTTGTAACAGAAAATAGTGGTTTTCATCTTGTCACTTTCTTGGTATAGAAAACACGTTTTTACAGAAATTTGTCAAAATGGATTTATTGCGTTTTGGAACCAAACTCTTCATATACACATCATATCTTTTTTGTTACAGCTCTAACGGTACAGTTTGCTCCACTTTGCTCTGTTGTTTATATGTTTTCTGTAAGTATTTGACCATATTTATTAGGGGTGGAACGGTACACAGAAGTCACGGTTCGGTTCGTACCTCGGTTCAGACGTCACGGTTCGGTTTAAATTTCGGTACAATGGAGGGAAAAGCAAAACAAAAATGCAGAAGGCAAATTTTTTTAGTACTTAAGATATTCTTAAAACCATAGGTGTCCTTATCTGTGTTATTGTGAGATGTCATGAATATGAACTGAAATGCATTTAACATATCTATAAACTTGTACTCATCTTTCATACAAAGATGGGTTTCAAATGTATTACAAGTTACCTAAATACATTTTTAAATTACATTTTAGCACATTTATTTCATATTAATTTACTAAAGAACAAACAAATGTAGGCTTGTAGGATGCATTATTAGGTGTGTACGACTTCATCAGGCGCTGCAAGAAACGACAAGAGGATGACGTCAGAGTAACGCGAGAGCGATTTAAATCAGCCTCATCCGCAAGATTTCTCGCGGTACTCTGACGCTGATGGCGCTGCGTGAAGTTCAGCACACTTAAAAAACTGAAAGCAGTTGAACTCGACCGAACTGCTCTGCGTATGCCTGCGCTTTGTCCATTAATTATAAAAATAGAAAAAAATATAAATAGCAGGACAATTTATCTCCCACTTCTCAGCGTGAGAAATACAAGGTGTGGCCTGTGAACTGAAATGCGTGTGGTGAATGCGGGTGACTTGAGAGCCCTGATTTGATGTATTTCCACTCACATACCCAAAAACTGCCGACAACGCCGACACACACTCCTCGTCTTTTCCACCACTCTCTCGCCTGTACTGCTGACTGGAAAACTAAAGTTTTCCCAAACTTGCGATCTTAAAGAGGCCAGCAGATCTTCACCACCATTTGCCATACTCGCTGTCGCTGCTTTCTGACTCACTCACTCGACCGTCAACCTGACAAAAAACTGCAGAGTGCCAGAGAATGTAGACGGTCTCTGATAGAGCGCATACATAGGCGGAGCTCGGCTGCATCGGCGCCTATCAGATGCTGAGTCCCAATTCGCCTACTTATACTACGACCTAAAAGTATGTACTGTTTTTGTGAGGAAAATGTACGTACTTTTGAGTGTGTAGCAAAAGAGTATGCACGTTCTGGGACGTACTTCGATGACGTCATGCAACGTGAACGACAACGTGGTTGCCTAGTTACGCACACCAAACGCAGGTTGTTTGTGAGGCGGCTGGTTATGATGTTCATGTGCAACAATGTGTGTAACGAAAGCTACTTATTTTCAAAATAGTTAAAGTTTATAGTATAACTATTGTTTAACGTATTTTATGCTTATTTTATACGTATGTATGCAAATCAAAAATACCGCGATGAAAATGACCATGCTTTTACTATAGTAAAAGTTTAGTAACCATATTTCTTAATAAAGTTAACATTTGTACAGCCACAGTATTACTACAAATAAGTCAGTGTGGTTAAACTATGATTAGTGTAGTAAAAGGTGTTTATTTTCATAAGGGTTTATAATAAGATATAAATCTAAGACAGAAACATAAAAAGAAATACATAAAAAAGACACATGCATGACACAGTACTACAGCCATGGTACTTTATTTTCACAACATCAACCGAATATTACGAGACAATGAAAGATAACTTTAATTAGGGTTAAACATTTGAATTCTTACACTTAAAAGCTGAGGGCGCATCTCCGCTGCTGCGTCTGGCTGCCATATTTACATCACCACAAAGCTCCTCCCTCCCGAACGCAATGGGTTGTGGGCAATATTAGGCGTTAGAGTGTGGATCGATCTGCACTTCGAAATCTAACCGGAAATAGTAGACCATCCGGGTATCTTTGGGATACTCATTTCAACATACTACGTTTTGGGACGTACTAATTCTAGTTTCGAATACTATTTAGGACGGATAGTATGCAAATTGGGACTCAGCAAGAGCTTCAGAGCTAAAGCGGGGCAACAGATTAGCTGTCCATAAAGAACCCGCGTATCTAACATTAGTTCCGCATTACATTAATTATAATGCACGCAAGTTTTTTTAATTTTCATACCGTGTATTCTCCGTTTAAATTCGTGCATCGAACCGTGACCCCCGTACCGATTCGGTTCGAAACGAATACATGTATCGTTCCACCCCTAATATTTATATATAACTATAGACGTTAATGGCACACAATAAAGCTGATTACTTTTATCCATAATTTAGCCATCTAAGCTGCATATTTTAGAAGTATTTATTTCAAAACGTACTAATATAATTAATATAATTTTATTCATACATTTATTTAATTTAGCACATTTTCATGTTTCAATTACTTTGGTAATGGTAAAATCCACTATCGGACCTCTAATTTCCACATATGACACTTTACTCTGTATTGTGCTCAAAGATCTACAGTGCAGTGTTGTGTGTTATGTGAAATATTTTTGATGTATCAGACGCACCTTTAAAGGCAGAGAGGGGTCTGTTAGGTTGTGTGTATTTTCCTGTACACACTAGAACACCATCAAACACGTGTTTCTCCTCTCGTCCATCTCTGTTCACGGTCACCACATCCCACTGACCAGAGGTAGAGAAATCCGGCCTCTCTCTTACACTGCTTACTGTAGTCTGAAACACATACGGATTGAATGTTAAACACCTTACTAAAAAAGAGACTTCTGAACATGAATGTGATTTTGAGATCAGCACTTTTTACAATGGCATGACGCTAAAAACCTTTAATTGAATATGTTTGAGCAAGCCGAAGTGTTCAGCGTATAGTCTTAAGTACTGCAGGAGCAGGGAGTTGTGCAGGTAGTTTGGGAAATGATCCGGCATCGGGAAATCACTGAAGCACATCATCTCTTTAGAGGTGTTCACTGGTGCGTTCTGCCTCATGTGTCTCCTAAATGAACATATAGGACACAGACAATTGGTTAGAGACATTGTAGTAAATACATTTTTTTCAAAATGAGACATTTTGAGAGAAAATGAGACACCTTAAATCTCCAGAGTCCACCGATATCATCACTGCTTTCGAAACACACCGGCTCCAGACCTTCATCCCAGCAACATTTGATGGAGACAAGCCCAGCATGGCCTGCTCCAATCACAGCAACACGCTTAGCCATGCTCCTCGGCAACACTGTCAGTACTGAATGATCATGATATACACAAAAACAAGAAATTATTCAAATGGTTTGGTGAGTCCAAACTGGCCAAGGTCTACAGAGTTAGTAAATCATTCACAACACAAAGATGGCTCCAAATTGGCAAATATTATGCGATATTCTTACCTTAGCTGATAGTTTTAGGTCTTTGATATTCAGAAATGCTAATGCTTTCAAAGATGCTTTCTTCACCAATGGCCTCAGATCTGTTATGTAACCAGCAGTGTCTCAAATTTCACAAAAGAAGGTTTGTCTCAGCTGACACTGGTTCAGGGTGGATTTATCCGAAGAAAAACTGAAAAAGTCGGTTAAGTGTTAAAGATCTCAAGCATGTTTAATCATTAGCCATTGTTATGGACCACCAATTGCACTATCATTGTATTTTCATAAACAGTGTTATGAAATCATTTAACTAGATCAGGGGTTTTCAAAGTCTAATACAGCAGGCCTTTCTACAAAATCTATACAATGGCACCTCGCCCCAATATAAAGTGCAGAAGTGAAAACATTTTAAATGCAGGTTAAAGCGGTGATGAATTGGCTGTTTTTATTGTTTTATACTGTGATTTGACAACTACTCTCCAATAGTCTTGATCACTATTAGTAAGCACAGGATGCACAGGAATGCAGATGTAGAATGCAGATGGTACAGGATCTTACATCTTACAGGAATGCAAACATTGTATCTACTATAGGCTACTGAGAGATGCGCATTTATTCACACTGTTAATGTTTAAATTTTACACAGTTAAGTGTAAAAAATACTCTGCTCACACGCAGATCAGTGTATGTTAAACAAACAACAGAAGTCAAGACAGTATTTTATTCCCATATAATCATAGTGACAGACGCAAATATAAAAAATGTATGTCAATATTATTTTTTACTATGGATTTAGCATTGTAAAACATCACTTGATCAAGTTTTATAGGAGTAAATATTATTTCTCAAGAGTAATTTTTGAGGGGGGCACAAATAACACAGCAGAATTGTAGCTACTTGTAAGTATAAATGTAAACAAAAGCAATATTCTTCTACAAAACCACGTATTGCAATGTTTTGGAAGCTGTTTACAATGATTAAACTTGAACTTCACTTTAAACCCATAGCTAGCTGGTGTTATACTCTCAAACATTATCATCTGTAAAGAAAATAATCACTTTATCTGACATTTAAAGTAAGAAAAATTGCTTGACAGCATACTTACTGCCTGGAGTTTCACTGTAAAGAACTTGTGTGTAATTCCAATCCGAAGTTATCCTCATATGCCCTATTCCCTTAAGATCAAAACACTTGATAAACAAACTTTAGAGGGAGTTGCGCAATTGTGCGGTGAATGATTAAAATACACTTGGCGAATAGAGTAATAAAAAACAACGTATTTTTTCTGTATCCTGACCGGAGCGACTGTTTATTTGGCGTTTCTTGGGAAGTTTGCAACGCACCCTGGAAAAATAATAAAAAAGGAAACACAGGCAGTGGGCCAAAACACTGTGAGGAAAGGGAGGGGGAACTCAATGTTTTTAAACTCAAAACGCATTTTTACCCTGGTCCCTGTTTGCATTTGCGCTGTTTCACTGCTTACACATTTATTTACAGTGCATATGTTTATAGTTAGGCTATACTTACTTCATATGCACGTCTCTCTGAAGTATAGGATTTTCGTTTTTGAAAATTATCCATGTTTTTTATAGCCTTTAACAGTAAAAACATGTTTTGGCACTGAATACCATTGCATTAACGCTACCACTTTTACTAATAAATACATGGTAAAGCAATGGGTAGCAAAAGCTGTTAATTTGTGGTAAACCATAGATGTTTGATCTTTTATATTGAAAACTACTATCAACAATATTACATTTTCACATAATAACCTTCATTATTCTCAGTATTTTGTTTTAAAAAAAAATACATATTGTAAATTAATATTTAGGTAACTAATTTTGATTGAATGGTGTGTTATGCATAACATTTTATTAGCGCTGGTTTACAAAGTATAAACTCCCCCTAGGTCTGTGTACGCCACTCTTTAGACGTGGTCCCAACTTCCCCCTCTCTGCGTCCCGCATCTGCTGTTAAAAATAAAATAATATAATAATATTATTAAAAGATTTTTATTTACTTTCGTTTTCGTACTTTCGTTTCATATTCGTTTAATTATTGATGTAAACGTTTGAGGAGCATGTCGCGTCTAAAAATAAAGGCGTTTTTTCCCAAAGCTTGAGAGGTTGCGCTCAAGTGGCATCTCCTGAAGGCGAGGATAACGTAATGCGTGATCGGATTTTAATTGCTCATCTGCTCCTCACCTTTCCTAGTACTTTAGGTTGCCAACTGTCGCGCATTAGCCGGGACGTTCCGTATTTTAAGCCTAATTTACTTGTCCCCGTACGGGTGTCCTAAACCGGTTTTTGGACTGCAACGCTGATTTATTTAGTGACTGAAATGTGGCGTCACAAGAACCGAGCGGCAGATAACATAAAAATCCCGCGAGAGCGATTCGAGAAGTCATACAACGGAGACTGCTATTGAGGTGCTCTCGCGGTACTTTGACGTCGTCCAACTGTCGGTTGTTGCAGCGCCATTACCAGCAACAGCAGTAGTGCTGATCAAGAGACTTGAGAATGATCTCCGACACCTTTCATCCAATCACAATCAGTATACGATCAAGAGAGTCAAATAATAAGATTTCATGTTTTCTTTTTATATTATTTAGCTGTTTGTGCATGTATAAAATCTGCATAGTTACAAGTTCGTTCTCGCTGATCCAGAGACTAAAACGACTAACGTTACGACTCAAACTGAAATGCCCCAAGGCATTTCCAACTCAACTAGGAAATTCTCGCGCTTATGATTTACAGACTGTAAGTTAAGTGTGTTTTAATTAAAATATTTAATGTTGACTTTAATGTCAGTTTTAGTTTGTCACAAGATGTGTGTAAGATTAACATGAAGAGGACAACGTTTTTACACTTAAGTTAGTGCAGGAGCCACACGTGTTTTGTTTAGACAGATCTTGGGCACTCCACTTTTTAAAAATATATGCTTTTTTACGGCTCCCATAGAGTTAAACAATTGATTTTTACCGTTTTGGGAATCCATTCAGCCGATATCCTGGTCTGGCGGTATCACTTTTAGACCGTTATCGTCACGCTTAAACAACAAATGATCAAAGAGTTTCGATATTTTCCCTATTTAAAATATGACTCTTCTGTAGTTACATCGTGTAAGGTTACTAAGACCGACGGAAAATTAAAAGCTGTGATTTTGTTGGCCGATATGGCTAGAAACTATAGTCACATTCCGGCGTAATAATCAAGAAACGTTGCTGCCACACATGCAGCTGGCGCAATGATATTATGCAGCGCCCGACGCACGTGCGTTATCACGGTTACTTGTCTGGTCGGAACTTTACTTCCGGTTTCTGTTTGTTTAGTGGCCTGACTAACTGTTAGTGGCTAAATGAACTCTGGAACAAATACCTCGTCAAAAATAACAAATGTTTTGGTTTCCTAAAGACAAGGGGAGATGGCAATTATAAATCACCACTATGTGAAGTGAGGTTTGGCAGCTGGTGTGTAGTTTAACATTGTATACATTTTACACAGCAGCGTTAGCTCAGTGTCGTTTTTATATGTTTAAGCTATGAAATATAAACTAAGGTAATCTACTTATTGTTTGTTTTGCTTGTTAATAGAAATAAACTACTCTAAAAGGAATTTGTTGTTATAGACCATTTTACTGTTTGTAAACAATGATGACGTGGCAGCGTATGCGCGCGCATTTTGGCAACGGAAGTATGGCAAGAAGAATCAGCAGTGAAGCAGCACAGACAGAGAAAGTTATTTTAAAAAGTTGACTATCAATTTTTCAACACAGCTACCAGATCCTATACTATAGTGGAGTTGATAGAAGGCGTTAGCAGATGGCCAAATATAAAGTGGGCAGATACATATATATATATATATATATATATATATATATATATATATATATATATATATATATATATATATATATATATATATATATATATACATATATACATATATACATACATATATACATATATATATATATATATATATATATATATATATATATATATATATATATATATATATATTAGTGCAACCAAACGCAACAAAGTGAGGAACAACACCACTTTCATTGCCGTGGGCTGTAAAAGGGTCTATTGATTCTTAGCGGAGTTTGCCGGAAGTTACGTGTGTTGCACAAAAGCCGTTTTTTATGTTGTTACTGCTGAAACCGTCTATAGAAAGTTACCAAGCCAAGGGTACTATGTTCGGGCGCTGTATAATATAATTGATATGACTGACTAATGAAAACAGTCACATGCTTGTAATTAATTTCTGATAAGAAAATTACATTATATCTTTTGTCCTTAATAAACACAGTAAACAATCTTCTATTTAATAAGTAAAGAAATATCCTATAGGGGTCACACTGTAAGAAAGATTTCTATATTAACATTTGTTGACTGTGTTTATTTGTTGACTGTCTGTTTGTTTATATTTTCGCACTGCATTACATGATCTTGATCTCTGCTCCGAGAACCTTTGGTGCCCATAACAGAGGTACAGTATAAGCAGTACAAGGTTTTATCCAATTGCTTCAGTGGGAAGTCATTTTATGAAGAGAATGTAAGATTGTGAAGTGTTTTATTGACATTATTAGTTTTAGTTTAAAATGATAAACATCCAGTGATGCTCAATGATTAGTCAGGGTTGCCAAGTTTGGCTCCCAGGCTGGCCTGAGATGAAAACCATTAACATTGCCATATTTCATTTCTCATCCTCTTTCTTTCTCTTCAGCTTGACCTTCCTGCTTTGATATACATGTCTTTGCTCGCTCTGGCTATGCACTGCACAGTATAATATTTTTATATGTAGGTCTTTAATAAGACTAAAAGTGTGAGGACTGAAGTACAGGGACAGCCTGAAGTGTACTGGTGAATATGCAAAACCTAAATAAATGCCATCATGTGAGTGTTAGTTTTTTTTAATATACTGACACATTTACGTTCTGTGGTCCTTTATGAAAATTATCCATGGGTTTTAATAGTAAAAGAGTAAAACATGTTTTTGAAATTGATTACAAGTGTATTACCATTTTATTTTACTTATAAATAACATGGTTAAGCTATGGTTACGGTAGCAAAAGCTGTTAATTTGTGATAAACAACCATAGTAAGCTTAAAAACTAATATCAACAATATTAAACATAATTTCACATAACAACCCTTCTTATTTTCAGTATAAAAAACTGAAGTAAAAATATTTAGTGATTAAGTTAATAATTATTATTATTTATGACTATAGAGGTGGAAGACTTTGAGGAAAGGGAGACTTTATCTCATCACGAGCCTCTCCAAGCAGTGAGACTGCATAGTAAATATAAAGAATTTCCATAGAAAGTGTTTGTTATAGATTTCTACTCTTTGCATCTGTCTCATATATCAAGTGTATCAATTTGCATGATACTTTTTCAGCTGTAAAGGCAAATTATTTACTGTAGGCTTATTGTTTTTGTTTCTCACGTATCAGGAAATCCTCTATTGTTGAGAGTGAATCACTCACAGAGGAGTGTAGTGTGGACCGGTCGATCCACAGCCTGCCATCAGCCTCAGATTGAGGTGACCGATGGTGATGTGGAGAATCCAGGAGAGAGCGTCTCCCTGGAGCAGTCATCAGCTTCCCGTGAAGTGTGTGGCTGCACTTCATTTTTGTTCATATTAGTGAAAATTATACTAAAGTATAAACTTCTGTTGTTATGAATATCAAATGGTACTTTAACAAACCAGTCAGTGGTGTTTTATTTAACCTCTATGCTTTGTTCTCAGCAGCTTTTCTGTGGGTCACAGTGGAACCTGAAGAGTCCACATCCTCATCTTCTCCAGAAGAATCAAGGTGTTTCTCAATGTCAAGGAAGGATCCTCGAAAGCCAGAATTTCGAGGATGCTACGTCATCGACATCCGTCGAAAAATATCCCATATACAGGAAAGGATGCATATGTGTAGCCTTCACGCTCTTCGCACTCTGAAATCACCCACAATCCTATGCGCGCAGTGCCGAAAGCACATCTTATTATTACTGACATAATAATGCAATAACGTGCACTTGCTAGCCTGTTCCATTTATGTGTTCTCCGAATGCTAAGAGGAGCCTCGCCTTGCCTCTGAAGGAAGTAAGTTGGAACGACCAGTCCTGCCTAGGAAGTACCCTTGACATTAAGAAACACCTTCAGTCTACACACCACAGGTGAGATTCTGTCAGCTTGTGTTTTCTTAAAAGATGTTGTATAGAGAGTATTGTGAATCTCTATCATCACAAAAGAGTCAAATAAATTAAATTATAGTTCAAGCCAGAGTGTTCAATAGTCTTACACTTTAATACATACATAACATAAGTTATGATAATGTGATTTCTAGGATAATATCATGGGGACGGAGACTAGTAGTCTTCACGAGAGGGCAGAGACTTTAGTCTTTGATTTAGTCCGTGTGTCTGGTTGCGGATACGTGTCTGCAGGCTTCCGGTAAGAACACCCGGATCTTCAGTTGTTTCAGTGCATGAACATTATTTTGTTTTGTTCTCCTGTGATTAAGACACAGTGATCAGATACATAATTGTTAAAGAGCTGAGTTGGTTTAAAATGAAGATGTCCTTCGCTTACAGATTTAAGGTAGGGCTTACCCTGTTTAGGTTTGCCCAAACCTCACGGTTGGCTAGCTTGCACACTGGCAAGGGACACGATGGACAGGTGGATTCTTCGGCTACGAAGAGAAGAGCGGTGGGGTCTGAAGCTGATTGACAGGTTTATCGAAAGGTATGGGTAACTTTTTTTTGTGGGCGAGGTATCTGTTTGTCCCGTGGGGAAAAAAATGTGTTGAACAGTTTAAAGTGTAAAGAGCAGTAACTTTAGTTTCTGGACTGGTGAATGTAAACCAGCGTCTGGAAAAGATTTAGGGCCAGATTTACTAAACGGGCCAAATTAATGTGAGGGCGCAATTCCCAAATAGCGCAGGTGGGAGTGGTAATATCTGCGGGATATATTCACTAAAAAGGCGCAAATTAAATAACACAGACGCAGCAGCTGATTTTCTTAAGGTCCAGCGCAATCTCTACTAAAAGCAGCGCAAATTAGTTTAGGGTCGCAAATAGAAGCTGATGCTCCTGCAGGTGCGGGTGATCTGTTAACGCCTGATGCGCTTGAGTTCAGCACCACGGAAATCGCAGGTGAAAATGCGGGGTGTGAAATCCCAACTAACACGGCAAAGAAAAAATGAAGTTGTACAAGAAGTTTTAAAACACTGGGTATTGTGTGACTTCTCCTAGTGACTCCTCTTTTATTGCCTTCAGCAAATAAAAAATAATGCTTTGCAAACAGTATTTTTGAATAATATGTTCCTCTGGCCTTCTAAAACTGTTTTATGTGGAAAAAAATCTTTGCGCTCTCTGATCTCTGTGATTCGCCTCCTATATCAGCAACAATCGCAGCCCTTTCAAGTGCAAATGGTTTCTTTTTTTGTCTTTAAATAATGGCACAAATACCAGTAATTTCACACATGCAAACAACATGCAAGTAAATCTTGTTGTGTGAATCATTTAAATACTCTTCCCCAATAAATTTTGCATCTGAAACTTCCAAAAATGTATATGCAATAAGGTCAATCACAAAAATAACTAGCCCATGCCTTTTCACGCTAATTGTCCACTGTAATAATCCCCACACTCATTATTTAATGCCAAAATAATGGTTTGCGCTGGCGCAAGCTGTTATTAAATCTGAACTTTAAAATGCTGCTACAGCATCTGTCAGAAATATATATATATATATATATTTTTTTTTTGCACAATTGTAGTAACAGTAGTGAACTAGTACTGTAGATGTCATACAATTCATACTGATCTATCTGTTTAAACACTGAATGATAGATGTATTTTTTCTTTTTCAGGTTATAGTAATGCAGCTGTGCACCACCGGCGAATATGCACAACCCAAATAAATGCCATTATGTTCATAAACATGATGTGTTTTTAAATTCTTTGTTAAGTCTGTTCATTTAAACAGATAATCCACAGAGTAATGTGAGATCCGACTTGAACACGTGAGGTTTTGGCCGTGGAGCTGAAGCTCTGTGCATCTAGGCGGAGATTTCTTTACATGAACTTAACAGCAGTGTCTTAACCGCATACTGTACATCACAAGATGTCATCAACGCATGACAGGTAATAAGAAACATGTAAATGTGTATTAAAAATGAAACAAATGTGGCAGCGTGTTAAGACTTAAGCTTAATCAATTACAATAAAAAAACGTATTTTGCTACCGTATTTTTGAATTAAAAAAAAATTCAATTTGTTTTTATACAAGTCAGTTTAACAATATGGTTTAGCCCGTCCTCATGTACTTGTTTAAATATTATCAGTCCAGTGAGTATTAGGTTTTTTTAATATACTGACACATTTAAGTTTTGTGGTTATGTGAAAATTATCCATGGGTAAAAGAGTAAAAACATGGTTTTGACATTGATTACCAGTGTATTACCATATTTACTAATAAATAATATGGTTAAGCTGTGGTTACTGTAGCAAAAGCTGTTAATTTGTGGTAAACCAGTGTAAGCCTAAGAATCTTTTATGTACTAAAAACTAATATCCACTATATTGAACATACAGTAGTTACCACACAACAACCTTTCTTATTCTCAGTATTTTGTTTCAAATGAAACAAACAAAAGTAAAAAATATTTAGTAATGGTAATAAATTATTAAATAAATTAAAATAATTCATGAAACAATTGACAATTTCTGTGTTTTTGATTGACCAGTGAGTTATGCATCACATATATCAGCATCGGTTACAAAGGAAAAAAGGGCCTTCTTTTGTCCTTCTGCACCTGCCCCATGCGGAGGTCTGTGCATACCACTGTTTAGATATATAAAATCATGTCATTGTGTAGGTATTGTTTCCATTTATGTGGTTTGTTTTTTCTTTTTTTTGTTGGTAGTGGGTATTTTCACTAAAGAGATGAAAGTGGGAAGTGAAACAGTTACTGGTGAGCGAAGAAAAGTTTGTGTCTTTCACAGGCATTTTATTGCTGAACAACAAACTAGATTGCAAAAGAAAAAATAAAATAGTTAATTACATCCATTTCTATTTTATATAAATAAAAAATAATAAATATGTTGACTATAATAACTGTAGCAACGCAGTGTATGAATGATGACATCATCATATTGAGAGCTATGATGTCGTGATTATTACATCAGAGTTCCGGCAGCTATATAAGCCAGCGCGCTCATCACAAAGTTGTGGGTTTATAGTTCGGTGTATGTTCGGTGTGGTTTTGGTAGTCGTCAGTGTTCAAGGCATTATATCTAGCGTGTTTATCATCTTGTTGTTGTTGTGTTAGAGGTGTTATTTGAGTTTCAAGTCATGAGCGTCGTCGTCATTTTAGGTGCAGGACGTCAGTGCCCTGATAAATTGATGAGGGCCTATTCTCATCTTGAAAACGGGTCGACGGTGTTTCTGTATAGAAAAGATCGTCCACTTGTTAGCATTCGACCGGATGTCCCGGCACCTCCTCAACCCACTGAGCCCTCCAACTCTGTGAGTAGCAGTGTGGAAAGCGATGCTTGCCCCTCGGAGCCTGCAGTCGCTACCAGTGCTGTTGCTCCACAGGTGGAGGAGGCGCTCATTGGGCGTGCGGTGCAGACATCCGAGGAGACATCATCTCTGAAGCCGCCATCAGCTCCTCCAAACAGTAAGACTTCATTTTTGTACAAATGTGGAAAATTATTCTAAAGTATAATCTTATGTTGTTATGAATTGGTACTTTAACAAACCTGTCAGTGTTTTTTTTATTTCATATCTCTCTGCTTTGTTCTCAGCAGCTTTTCCAACTAAGAATGATCTCTGGTACACAGTTCCACAGCTTCAATTAGGGGAAGAGCGGGATGTGGAGGTTAGGCCGAAGTGGGCCAGACTGGCAGGATGCGGGAGTGAAAATCAGTAAGTTTTGCTAATTATTTCTGTTTCAGCCTTAAAGGACAAGTTTGGTATTTTACACTGAAAGCCCTGTTTTCAGATTGTTTATGGTGAAATAGAACGGTTTTGAATTAATGTATTAATAAATAGGGCTGGACGATTCGGAAAAAATCTAATTGCGATTTTTCTGATCAAAATTGCGATTTAAAGTGCGATTCATTGGTATATAATAAAAAAGCTACATCCAGGTTTGATGTGGTGGTTTTAATAGCACCAAAGAAAGATGCTGTGCTACTGTTTATTTAATACTTCTTAAACATTGTACCAAGGTGTCTGCAAGACTTTGCTCTTCTGCAGACACACTTTTTTTTTTAATCTAAGAACATTAAACAAAATACAGTTTAACAAAAATGTATTGAAAGTTTTTTTTAAATAACATATAGGGCTATAGGCCAATGTATTTTGGCTGTCACTACAACAATGCTTCTGACAAGCAAATGTTTCGTTTTTTCTTTAAATCAAAAGACTGTACTCTTCTTGTTTTACTTTTCAGGCATCTGTAATAAATGTAAATATATTAGTTATTAGAATCTATGATTTAACATAAGCAAAAAATACAAATAAAACACTGCACAGTCCTCACTGTAGGATTTTAAATGTGGAGCTGCAGAAGCTTGTTCAGTTAAGAGTAAGGAGTGATTTTAATTTTTGGTGTGTAATAAACATTTCTGACACAGAAAGCACCAGGTTACTGTCACTTTAAGACACAAGACAGCTTTAAAACTGCTCTGCTTCAATATACTGATAAACATCCAGCTGTTTATGTTCAATTAGACAAGAAGGAAAACTTAAGTTTAGTGATCACGCGTGTGCTGACTACTTGCTGTGTTCGCGCTTCATGAACCCTCATGCATGTAAATATACTTTCAAAGCGGTGCGGATGTGCGCGTGCAAGAAAATATAATGTACCTCTTTCGTCTGATGTGTTCCGGGCTTTAATGAAACCTGCTTATAGTCTGATGAGGCGCTTGTCATTGTTTGCGATTCATGACGAGAAACGGACGTATATACACCTTTCTTTAAGTCCAACATTACACAAAAGGGAAATGTTTTCGCGCATTTCTGTCCTCTCATTTGCCGGTTAATAAGTTATAATGGGTTTTAAAAATGACTGAATCCAAAATCTGCCAACTTCCATGACATTCTGCGTTGTGCAGTTAATTCCATTTGTATGCATTTAGCGATTCTGTCCGTGTCCGGAAATCATATGGCCGTACACTTTGTTGGGGAGTTGAACTGCTGCTCGCGCAATGGCGTTATCTGACGTTCAGTCAGCACCTCAGTGTTAATGCCCTCTATTGGTTTAAACTGCATCAACCGTAAAATGCGCATGAAGCGAACTGTCAAAAACGGCGTACTAGATGATTGTTATATTTGATAGTACTGAATCAAAATAATCGCCGCTTTTGCGATTCGAAAATCGCACCCATCCAAATCGCGATTTCGGTTTAAAAACGATTAATCGTGCAGCCCTATTAATAAATGTATTCTACCAATTAATGTTAAACGCAATATGTCATCTTTATAGTTTGAACTGTGGTTGTTTTTAAAAAGAATAATAAACAGCAGCTGCTTAATTCTTAAACATTTGCAGAAACAGTACTTACAGTTTTTACATATGTTTCTAGGTTTCCCACCGTATTTGCGAGTCCATCTGATTTAGATCAAGAGGACTTTCCAATGGAGAACCTCCCCTCACCTGCTCCTGTGTCTGCTCCAGTCCCTGAGGAGCCTCGGGTTGCGGCCCTCCCCTCACCTGCTCCTGTGTCTGCTCCAGTCCCTGAGGAGCCTCAGGTTGCGGCCCTCCCCTCACCTGCTCCTGTGTCTGCTCCAGTCCCTGAGGAGCCTCGGGTTGCGGCCCTCCCCTCACCTGCTCCTGTGTCTGCTCCAGTCCCTGAGGAGCCTCGGGTTGCGGCCCTCCCCTCACCTGCTCCTGAGTCTGCTCCAGTCCCTGAGGAGCCTCGGGTTGCGACATCCGAGGAGACATCATCTCTGAAGCCGCCATCAGCTCCTCCAAACGGTAAGACTTCATTTTTGTACAAATGTGGAAAATTATTCTAAAGTATAATCTTATGTTGTTACGAATTGGTACTTTAACAAACCTGTCAGTGTTTTTTTATTTCATATCTCTCTGCTTTGTTCTCAGCAGCTTTTCCAGCTAAGAATGATCTCTGGTACACAGTTCCACAGCTTCAATTAGGGGAAGAGCGGGATGTGGATGTTAGGCCGAAGTGGGCCAGACTGGCAGGATGCGGGAGTGAAAATCAGTAAGTTTTGCTAATTATTTCTGTTTCAGCCTTAAAGGACAAGTTTGGTATTTTACACTTAAAGCCCTGTTTTCAGATTGTTTATGTTGAAATAGAACGGTTTTGAATTAATGTATTAATAAATGTATTCTACCAATTAATGTTAAACGCAATAGGTCATCTTTATAGTTTGAACTGTGGTTGTTTTCAAAAACAATAATAAACAGCAGCTGCTTAATTCTTAAACATTTGCAGAAACAGTACTTACAGTTTTTACATATGTTTCTAGGTTTCCCACCGTATTTGCGAGTCCATCTGATTTAGATCAAGAGGACTTTCCAATGGAGAACCTCCCCTCATCTGCTCCTGTGTCTGCTCCAGTCCCTGAGGAGCCTCGGGTTGCGGCCCTCCCCTCACCTGCTCCTGTGTCTCCTCCAGTCCCTGAGGAGCCTTGGGTTGCGGCCCTCCCCTCACCTGCTTCTGTGTCTGCTCCAGTCCCTGAGGAGCCTCGGGTTGTGGCCCTCCCCTCACCTGCTCCTGTGTCTGCTCCAGTGCCTGAGGAGCCTCGGGTTGCGGCCCTCCCCTCACCTGCTCCTGTGTCTGCTCCAGTCCCTGAGGAGCCTCGGGTTGCGGCCCTCCCCTCACCTGCTCCTGTGTCTGCTCCAGTCCCTGAGGAGCCTCAGGTTGCGGCCCTCCCCTCACCTGCTCCTGTGTCTGCTCCAGTCCCTGAGGAGCCTCGGGTTGCGACATCCGAGGAGACATCATCTGTGAAGCCACCATCAGCTCCTCCAAATGGTAAGACTTCATTTTTGTACAAATTTGGAAAATTATTCTAAAGTATAATCTTATGTTGTTATGAATTGGTACTTTAACAAACCTGTCAGTGTTTTTTTATTTCATATCTCTCTGCTTTGTTCTCAGCAGCTTTTCCAACTAAGAATGATCTCTGGTACACAGTTCCAAAGCTTCAATTAGGGGAAGAGCGGGATGTGGATGTTAGGCCGAAGTGGGCCAGACTGGCAGGATGTGGGAGTGAAAATCAGTAAGTTTTGCTAATTATTTCTGTTTCAGCCTTAAAGGACAAGTTTGGTATTTTACACTTAAAGCCCTGTTTTCAGATGGTTTATGGTGAAATAGAACGGTTTTGAATTAATGTATTAATAAATGTATTCTACCGATTAATGTTAAACGCAATAGGTCATCTTTATAGTTTGAACTGTGGTTGTTTTTAAATACAATAATAAACAGCAGCTGCTTGATTCTTAAACATTTGCAGAAACAGTACTTACAGTTTTTACATATATTTCTAGGTTTCCCACCGTATTTGCGAGTCCATCTGATTTAGATCAAGAGGACTTTCAAATGGAGAACCCCCCCTCACCTGCTCCTGTGTCTGCTCCAGTCCCTGAGGAGCCTCGGGTTGCGGCCATCCCCTCACCTGCTCCTGTGTCTGCTCCAGTCCCTGAGGAGCCTCGGGTTGCGGCCCTCCCCTCACCTGCTCCTGTGTCTGCTCCAGTCCCTGAGGAGCCTCGGGTTGCGGCCCTCCCCTCACCTGCTCCTGTGTCTGCTCCAGTCCCTGAGGAGCCTCGGGTTGCGTCCCTCCTCTCACCTGCTTCTGTGTCTGCTCCAGTCCCTGAGGAGCCTCGGGTTGGGGCCCTCACCTCACCTGCTCCTGTGTCTGCGCCAGTCCCTGAGGAGCCTCGGGTTGCGGCCCTCTCCTCACCTGCTCCTGTGTCGGCTCCAGTCCCCGAGGAGCCTCGGGTTGCGGCCCTCCCCTCACCTGCTCCTGTGTCTGCTCCAGTCCCTGAGGAGCCTCGGGTTGCGGCCCTCCCCTCACCTGCTCCTGTGTCTGCTCCAGTCCCTGAGGAGCCTCGGGTTGCGGCCCTCCCCTCACCTGCTCCTGTGTCTGCCCCAGTCCTTGAGGAGCCTCGGGTTGCGGCCGTCCCCTCACCTGCTCCTGTGTCTGCTCCAGTCCCTGAGGAGCCTCGGGTTGCGGCCCTCCCCTCACCTGCTCCTGTGTCTGCCCCAGTCCTTGAGGAGCCTCGGGTTGCGGCCGTCCCCTCACCTGCACCAGTGTCTGCTCAAGTAACTGAGGAGCCTCGGGTTGCGGCCCTCCCCTCACCTGCTCCTGTGTCTGCTCCAGTCCCTGAGGAGCCTCGGGTTGCGGCCCCCCCGCCCCCCGATCCTGTGTCTGCCCCAGTCCCTGAGGAGCCTCCGGTTGCGGCCCTCCCCTCACCTGCTCCTGTGTCTGCTCCAGTCCCTGAGGAGCCTCGGGTTGCGGCCCTCCCCTCAACTGCTCCTGCGTCTGCTCCAGTCCCTGAGGAGCCTCGGGTTGCGACATCCGAGGAGACATCATCTCTGAAGCTGCCATCAGCTCCTCCAAACGGTAAGACTTAATTTTTGTACAAATGTGGAAAATTATACTAAAGTATAATCTTATGTTGTTATGAATTGGTACTTTAACAAACCTGTCAGTGTTTTTTATTTCATCTCTCTCTGCTTTGTTCTCAGCAGCTTTTCCAACTAAGAATGATCTCTGGTACACAGTTCCAAAGCTTCAATTAGGGGAAGAGCGGGATGTGGATGTTAGGCCGAAGTGGGCCAGACTGGCAGGATGTGGGAGTGAAAATCAGTAAGTTTTGCTAATTATTTCTGTTTCAGCCTTAAAGGACAAGTTTGATATTTTACACTTAAAGCCCTGTTTTCAGATGGTTTATGGTGAAATAAAACGGTTTTGAATTAATGTATTAATAAATGTATTCTACCGATTAATGTTAAACGCAATAGGTCATCTTTATAGTTTAAACTGTGGTTGTTTTTAAATACAATAATAAACAGCAGCTGCTTGATTCTTAAACATTTGCAGAAACAGTACTTTCAGTTTTTACATATATTTCTAGGTTTCCCACCGTATTTGCGAGTCCATCTGATTTAGATCAAGAGGACTTTCAAATGGAGAACCCCCCCTCACCTGCTCCTGTGTCTGCTCCAGTCCCTGAGGAGCCTCGGGTTGCGGCCCTCCCCTCACCTGCTCCTGTGTCTGCTCCAGTCCCTGAGGAGCCTCGGGTTGGGGCCCTCCCCTCACCTGCTCCTGTGTCTGCTCCAGTCCCTGAGGAGCCTCGGGTTGCGGCCCTCCCCTCACCTGCTCCTGTGTCTGCTCCAGTCCCTGAGGAGCCTCGGGTTGCGGCCCTCCCCTCACCTGCTCCTGTGTCTGCTCCAGTCCCTGAAGAGCCTCGGGTTGGGGCCCTCTCCTCACCTGCTCCTGTGTCTGCTCCAGTCCCTGAGGAGCCTCGGGTTGCGGCCCTCTCCTCACCTGCTCCTGTGTCTGCTCCAGTCCCTGAGGAGCCTCGGGTTGCGGCCCTCCCCTCACCTGCTCCTGTGTCTGCTCCAGTCCCTGAGGAGCCTCGGGTTGCGGCCCTCCCCTCACCTGCTCCTGTGTCTGCTCCAGTCCCTAAGGAGCCTCGGGTTGCGGCCCTCCCCTCACCTGCTCCTGTGTCTGCCCCAGTCCCTGAGGAGCCTCGGGTTGCGGACGTCCCCTCACCTGCTCCTGTGTCTGCTCCAGTCCCTGAGGAGCCTCGGGTTGCGGCCCTCCCCTCACCTGCTCCTGTGTCTGCTCCAGTCCCTGAGGAGCCTCGGGTTGCGGCCCTCCCCTCACCTGCTCCTGTGTCTGCCCCAGTCCCTGAGGAGCCTCGGGTTGCGGCCCTACCCTCAACTGCTCCTGCGTCTGCTCCAGTCCCTGAGGAGCCTCGGGTTGCGACATCCGAGGAGACATCATCTCTGAAGCTGCCATCAGCTCCTCCAAACGGTAAGACTTAATTTTTGTACAAATGTGGAAAATTATACTAAAGTATAATCTTATGTTGTTATGAATTGGTACTTTAACAAACCTGTCAGTGTTTTTTTATTTCATCTCTCTCTGCTTTGTTCTCAGCAGCTTTTCCAACTAAGAATGATCTCTGGTACACGGTTCCACTGTGTACCACAGATAAAAAGGATGTGGACTCTGATCTCTATCATCACAAAAGGGTAAAAAAGTACATTTCAATACAAACGAGTCTTACACTGTAATAAATACATGACCTGTTTGTGATGATAATGTGATTTCTAGGAGGATATCATGGAGACAGAGACTAGTCTCTCTGAAAGGGCGGAGACTTTAGTTTTCGATTTAGTGCGTTTGTCTGGTAGCGGAAGTGTGTCTGCAGAATTCCAGTAAGAACTCCCGACTCTTCAATAGTTTCATTGCATAAACATTATTTTGTTTTGTCTTCCTGTGATTAAGACACTGTTATCAGATGCATAATTGTTAGACAGCTGAGTTGGTTTATAATGATGATGTTCCTCTCTTACAGATTTAAGGTAGGGCTTACCCTGGTTAGGTTTGCCGAAACCTCACGGTTGGCTTGCAGACTGGCAAGAGAGACGATGGACAGGTGGATTTTTCGTCTCCAAAGAGAAGGGCGGTGGGGTAGGAAGCTAAAGGACCTCTCCAGGTTTATCGTAAGGTATGGGAAACTTATTTTTCTAAAAAAAAAAAAATATTTGTTCAAATCAGCATTTTAAAGTGTAATGCGCAGTAACTGAAGTTTCAAGACTGGTGAATGTAAACCAGCATCTGGAAAAGATTTAAAATTCTCTTACAGCATCTGTCAGAATTTTATTTGACACACTGATAATAACAGTAATGAACTAGTACAGTAAATGTCATACAATTCATATTGATCAGAACAATCAGATTAATGCAATATTTAAAGAAAATATTTTTAATAAAATCAGTTTGGGCAAATGTATTCTACCAATTAATGTTAAACGCAATAGGTCATCTTTATAGTTTGAACTGTGGTTGTTTTTAAAAACAATAATTAACAGCAGATGCATAATTCTTAAACATTTGCAGAAACAGTACTTACAGTTTTTACATATGTTTCTAGATTTCCCACCGTATTTGCGAGTCCATCTGATTTAGATCAAGAGGACTTTCCAATGGAGGACCTCTCCTTGGATGAAGAGAATGAGGACCACCCCTTACCTGTTCCTGTGGTTGCTCCAGTCCCTGAGGAGCCTCGGGTTGCGGCCCTCCCCTCACCTGCTCCTGTGTCTGCTGCAGTCCCTGAGGAGGATGTGTTTGCGGCCCTCCCCTTACCTGCTCCTGTGTCTGCTCCAGTCCCTGAGGAGCCTCGGGTTGCGGCCCTCCCCTCACCTGCTCCTGTGTCTGCTCCAGTCCCTGAGGGGCCTCGGGTTTCGGCCCTCCACTCACCTGCTCCTGTGTCTGCTCCAGTCCCTGAGGAGCCTTGGGTTGTGGCCCTCCCCTCACCTGCTCCTGTGTCTGCTCCAGTCCCTGTGGAGCCTCGGGTTGCGACCCTCCACTCACCTGCTCCTGTGTCTGCTCCAGTCCCTGAGGAGCGTCGGGTTGCGGCCCTCCCCTCACCTGCTCCTGTGTCTGCTCCAGGCCCTGTGGAGCCTCGGGTTGCGGCCCTCCCCTCACCTGCTCCTGTGTCTGCTCCAGTCCCTGAGGAGCCTCGGGTTGCGGCCCTCCCCTCACCTGCTCCTGTGTCTGCTCCAGTCCCTGAGGAGCCTCGGGTTGCGGCCCTCCCCTCACCTGATCCGGTGTCTGCTCCATTCCCTGAGGAGCCTCGGGTTGCGGCCCTCCCCTCACCTGCTCCTGTGTCTGCTCCATTCCCTGAGGAGCCTCGGGTTGCAGCCCTCCCCTCACCAATGTCTGCCCAGGTACAGGTACATTTTTATCAGAGCCATAAACACAAATATTGGCAATTTTATTATAAAAAAAAAGTTTTATATTCATGTTTTAAATTACTGTTTGTTTTATTTACAGCAAAATAATAAGGATGTTTTTGTGGATATGAAAGTTGATTACAACTCTGTACCTCAGTAAGTTTAACAACGTCTCTCCATTTTTCGTCTTTACCTTTTAAATATTACATGGGCTTCTTTAACATTAACAGTAGTTTGTTTATTTCCAAAAAGGTTTCTTACCGTACATTTCTATGTATTTATAGATCTTCACCTCCTCACGATTTGCCTGTCCGGCAGGCGGCTCCACTCCTGCCTTCCCCTAGGAAGCGTAGAGCTGGCCCCACACAGGTAGATTTATAACAGAGCCCTGAGAAAAAAATGTTCAATTTCATTTTAAAAATCCTTTAATATACATGGATTAAATCTGTTTGTTTTAATTACAGCTTCAATTAGGGGAAGAGCGGGATGTGGAGGTTAGACCGAAGAGGGCCAGACTGGCAGGATGCGGGAGTGAAAATCAGTAAGTTTTGCTAATTATTTCTGTTTCAGCCTTAAAGGACAAGTTTGGTATTTTACACTTAAAGCCCTGTTTTCAGATTGTTTATTGTGAAATCGAACCGTTTTGAATTAATGTATTAATAAATGTATTCTACCAATTAATGTTAAACGCAATAGGTCATCTTTATAGTTTGAACTGTGGTTGTTTTTAAAAACAAGAATAAACAGCAGCTGCTTGATTCTTAAACATTTGCAGAACCAGTACTTACAGTTTTTACATATGTTTCTAGGTTTCCCACCGTATTTGCAAGTCCATCTGATTTAGATCAAGAGGACTTTCCAATGGAGAACCTCCCCTCACCTGCTCCTGTGTCTGCTCCAGTCCCTGAGGAGCCTCGGGTTGCGGCCCTCCCCTCACCAATGTCTGCCCAGGTACAGGTACATTTTAATCAGAGCCATAAACACAAGTATTGCCAATTTTATTGTAAAAAAAAGTTTTATATTCATGTTTTAAATTACTGTTTGTTTTATTTACAGCAAAATAATGAAGATGTTTTTGAGGATATGGAAGTTGATTATAACTCTATACCTCAGTAAGTTTAACAACGTCTCTCCATTTTTCGTCTTTACCTTTTAAATATTACATGGGCTTCTTTAACATTAACAGTAGTTTGTTTGCAGAAACATTTTTTACAGTAAATTTGTATTTATTCATAGACAGTTTAAAAGCGTCTCTGCATTTTTTGCATTAATCTTTGTAATATTACATTTAGCTGTGTTTCATTTTGACTTTTTTTAGTGCTTGAATATTTCCAAAAAGGTTTCTTACCGTACATTTCTATGTATTTATAGATCTTCACCTCCTCAAGATTTGCCTGTCCGGCAGGCGGCTCCACTCCTGCCTTCCCCTAGGAAGCGCAGAGCTGCCCCCACACAGGTAGATTTATAACAGAGCCCTGAGAAAAAAATTTCAATTTCATTTTAAAAATCCTTTAATATACATGGATTAAATCTGTTTGTTTTAATTACAGCTTCAATTAGGGGAAGAGCGGGATGTGGAGGTTAGACCGAAGAGGGCCAGACTGGCAGGATGCAGGAGTGAAAATCAGTAAGTTTTGCTAATTATTTCTGTTTCAGCCTTAAAGGACAAGTTCGGTATTTTACACTTAAAGCCCTGTTTTCAGATTGTTTATGATGAAATAGAACGGTTTTGACTGAAATTTCGACATATGCGGCTGCCCCGAGAATTTTTGGGTGTTTGTGTTTCACCTCCCAGCTCTACAATGGGTTTAATGGTGCACTGGAACAATCCTTCCTAAAATGCATTAAACTTTTGTTTACCAAGACGTGAAACTCACCGAGTGGTCAGGGGTGTTCACTGGTATGCTCACACAAAAATCGCTGCAAATTACGCATTCCAACAGGTTTTATCGTAGTTTTGTCCAACTCCATTGACTTGTATTAGATGTGCTGTGAGGTACGGTATTACTCCACGTCGGGAACTTTGTTTCTATGGCGGATTATCGCCACCACCTGAGCTGGAGTGTCTATTATTCAAGCTCTAAGCGGAAGAATATATGGGTGTGAGGCGTTTGAAAAAAAAGGTCCACAAGTTAACAACGAATGCTAAAACAGCTGTTGGAAAGCATCTTTTGCAGTGATTTTTGTGTGAGCATACCAGTGAACACCCCTGACCACTCGGTGAGTTTCACGTCTTTGTAAACGAAAGTTTAATGCATTTTAGAAAGGATTGTTCCAGTGCACCTATAAACCCATTGTAAAGGTGGGAGGTGAAACACGAACACCCGAAAATTCTCGGGGCAGCCGCATATGTTGAAATTTCAGTCAAAAGCGTTCTCTTTCACCATAAACAATCTGAAAACAGGGTTTTAAGTGTAAAATACCGAACTTGTCCTTTAACCTTTATGCTATTAGAATTGTCAGTTTTGTTTCTTAAACACATATTTTCCCTGCTTGAATGTTTCTAGAAATGTTTATTACCGTACTCTTTTATGTATTTATAGATGTTCACCTCCTCATGCTCCGCCTGTCGGGCAGGTAATTTTCTTGCGACCTCCACCCCTGCGCGTCTCGAGGAAGCACTCTGCTCCTTTCTCGCAGGTAGATTTATAACCGAACCCTAAGAAAAATTTGTTTCAATTTAAAAGTCCTTTAATATACATTAATTTAATCTGTTCAGGGAGTGGAGGTTAGCCGCAAGAAAGCCAGACTGGCAGGATGCGAGAGTGAGAATCAGTAAGTTTTGTTAATTATTTCTGTTTCAGCTTTTGTGCTATTAGAATTTGCAGTTTTTTTGTTTAACAGTAATTTTTATGCTTGAATATGTGCAGTCTGCATGCCCAGCAGGCACCTCCTCCGGCACCTCCTCCTGCAGATGGGTCAGTTCAAATATTTTGGAAAAGACGAAGTGTACAAAAGCACATTTAATTCCCATCACAAGAGACAACAGGACACATCAAATAAAACTTGTTTTAATCAAATGTGTTTTTAAAGTCTATTGATTTAAACAGACAATCCACAGAATAATGTGAGATTTCCGACAAATTGAAACGTTACCTTTCTATTGCAGAATGACTTATGTGAGTGTATAAAGTTTGTGAGAAGGAGCTATTTTAACTCAACTAAACTGCAGAATAACTGGTGACTTATATATAACCTTTGTATAGCCTATGACAGTGGTTCTCAACTCCAGTCCTCGGGACCCACTGCTCTGCATATTGTGCATGTCTCCCTTATTTAACACACCTGATAAAGATCATCAACTCGTTAGGATAGATTCCATGAACTGAACTGAGTGTGTCAGATATGAGAGACATCCAAAATGGCAGAGCAGTGGATCCCGAGGACTGGAGTTGAGATTGAGAACCACTGGCCTATGATATAATGATGAAGCCGTTGCCTCTTTGTCTCTACTGTAAATGTGCCCCTCTCGCCATAGTGAGATTTCAATTAAGTAAGCTTTTATTGTCATATGTGAGGACATACAGTGGTACAAAATATTGTATCTCTCAGGACCATGGTGTTACAAATAGTGACATGAGGAAACAACACAGACGGTTTCAGCAGTAACAACATAAACAAACGGCTTTCTTGGAATAAACGTATCACAAAAAATCAATAACAATAGTGTAGTTTATTTCTGATAACAAGCAAAATAACAAGTAGATTACCTTAATCATAGCTAAAGTGTATCAAAACTACTCCGAGCTAATGTTACTGTATTAATGTATACAATTTTAACAGATCGGCTGCCAAACCTTCCTTCACACATAGCAGTGAGTGGTCGATGATCCCCGTTTTACAGGAAAGCAAAATATTTGCTATTTTTAACAAGATATCTGTTCCAGAGGTCAGTTTAGCCACCAGCCATAAACAAAACAGAGACTGGAAGTTAAGTTCTGTCCAGACGCATGACGGTGGTTACACCCACGTGTGTCTGATGAAACTCACACAATCAACTTAATCAAAATAAACGTACCCCTACTTGGCTACTAGGTTATCTGACTTGCACATATAAATATAATGCAATAATCTAAACTATAATCTATCCTTTACATCATATATACAATGTAGCTGTACAAAACTTACAATATTCAACATATTTAAAAAAAAAACAATAGTGCAGTTACAAAGACATTGTGCATAAAGAGGGGAATGGCCACATAGATTTAATAATAAATGTATTTATAATAAAATTACTACTTTTATAAAAAATATATTATAAAAGTAATAATTATAATGGATAAAAGTTACCATTTCCACTAAAAACAACAATAAACCAACGTATTATTAACAAAATATTAATACGTAAAAAATATTTGAAAGATGCAAGATAAAAGGCTGTTGACTTAACGTTAATGTTTACAAACAAATGTCTACTTTTGCCAGCCTCACGTACGTGTGTTCAAGTTCCGTCATTTATAATTTTTTTTTTAAATAAAAATTTAAAATTATAATATACTCAGGGGGAGCCAAGATGGTGGTACACTGTTAATGATTTTCCTGTATTTTTACAGTACGGTACTGGCAGCACGGTTGCCAGTAAGTTACTGTATTTTGGTTTTACTGTACTGTACTGTAATACAGTTTTACAGTATACAAACTAGTACTGTCTAGTTATAAAGCAGTACTTTACTGTATTTTTACAATATTTACTGTACGGTACAGTACGGTAATTTACTGTAATGTCTATATTGACCCATAAATACTAATTATTACTTATTACAGTTAATAGGATAATATATATATTATAGCTAGATATTTAGGTTTAAATCTATAGTTATTAATATGGTAAAAATGCTATCCATGACATGACATTATAAATTCAAAGGCAATCCAAGCAATGTTTGTATCAAAAATTTTATTTAAAAAACATTTAATTGAAACAAAACATGTTAAAACAAGATTTTAAACAATAATAAACATAAAAACAAGTTAAATAAAATAAAATCAACAAGTATAAACAAGTTTGGAGGCCCCTCCTGTAACAAATTTTACTTTGGCAATAAGAACACTGGTCCATATAGTTTGAAGTTTTCAGTTTAAAGTCCATCATCGACTAAAAGGTAACATTTCCCTGTGGTAAAAAGAACACTTGCCCATAGTTTTAAATATTCTATTTGAATTTCATTGACCACTGAAAATAAATGCATTAAACTGTGGCAGACAGACCCCACTGGCCTTTAGTTTGAAGTCGTCCATTCAAACTCTATCAGGGACTGCATGAAGCTGTTCACATGGGGGTTAATGGCCACAGCTTTTCTCTGCATCAAATTCCTTGTCTTTTTATTGCTCCTAATTTGGATGTGCGTTTTTTTTCCCATCTTTGGGATTAATTCTGTCCAGAAACCTGTTAGAAATATTATAAACATTAAGTCAACAAATATAAGATAGAAAAATATTCTTAAACTAAACTCAGCCCTGAATTTACTCCTATTCTGAAACCGTTTACTCTTATTCTACTGTTCCACACCTAATTACATTAAAATACAGAAGATTCACTTACCTCTGAACAAACTCTTTCCTCAATGGACATCATGGATCCTGTAATGATTAAATGTCCTGAACAGAAAGTACAATTGTTACTGATTTGAATACACTCTTTTATTCTGTGTGGTCGTGTGGACCGTGTTGTGTGTGGGAATTGTGTATGAGTGTATACATGGGATTTAAAGAAACTGTAGTGGTAAAGTACAAACTTACCGATAATGTGTTTGGTGTGTATCTGGTATCACGGGTTGTGCCTCCACATCTGCCCTAACTCCTGAAAAGTGCAAGGACACTCAAGTAAACTACAAATAAAAAGTGATTAGCCACATTACTGTTACACGTGACAGCATTTAATATTGTATTCGAAAAAATACATGACTTGTAACTTGCATCTGTACATCCTGTACTTGCCTGGTTCCTTTAAGATTATCCATTTTACCCAATCCAGCTTACAAGCAATGGTAGAGCCTGTAAAAAAGACACATGTAACGAAATCTGTTAGTCATAGAAATAAGTAGACATTGTGAAGGAAATGGTGAAAGAAAGTTTAGTAACACTTTACTATAAAGGTTTATTCCTTAACATTTGTTAATGCCTTAGCTAACAATGAACATTTACAACATTAATAATATTTGATAATGTATTGTGCATTAACTAATGTGAACAGAGACAAATTGATTGATTTAAAAATTTATTAAGCGTTTAAATATATGAAGAGTTTGGTTCCAAAACGCAATAAACGCCATTTTTGAAAAAAATGAGTTACTGCCAGAATCAGTATTATATCAGGTCAGTATTATAAAGTAAATTCTTAATTTTATGCAAAATCCAATTTCCGCAGTGTTATTCTGTCATCTTTTCTCCCTTTTTTCCCAAAATGCAATAAACGCCACTCCCCCTTTTCTACAGAATGCCATAAATCCACTCCTCCACAGATTACAGCGCACCATTCACGCAATGTAAACAAAGAATGGCGGCGCGCTGAGTACACGGAATCCTAGTTTTCCTCATCTACTTTGTACTTCGTGATCACCAAACAAACAAAAACAAAATAATACTTTAATAGCATTGATAAACCTGTGATGGTTTTCTGTGACGGGAAAGAAATGTAAGCCATCAACATCTAATAATTTACGCAGAGGAACTCGGGAGACGGGTGCTTTGGCCGGGCTGACAGCATCAAGTTACTGTCATGATAACACATTGACCCCAGGGGATCTTATGAAAAACTTTCCATAATTTTACTCAAAGTCAACGAAAATCGAGCAGGACCAAAACATTTTACAGCTGATCGCTTTGAAAAACGTTAAGCGAGGACGTCAAGTATAACCGATGACTTCTTAATATGACAAAGTAAGTGTTTTGATTAATGACAATAATGTTTATATTTTTAATTAGTGTGTACAACTAGTCAACTAAATGAATATAACATGGCAAAGATGAATGCACATTTATATAGGCGATTGATTTAATAGATTTATAGCATTTTGAATACAAACTTGTCATGGATTTATTGCATTTTGTGGAAAAAATTATCCGTTTTTATAATAAATCTTTGAAAATCAAGTTATGGATTTGAATTTTTTATGTTTTTATAACCTAAAGATGCTATGTGAAAGTTTGTAACAGAAAATAGTGGTTTTCATCTTGTCACTTTCTTGGTATAGAAAACACGTTTTTACAGAAATTTGTCAAAATGGATTTATTGCGTTTTGGAACCAAACTCTTCATATACACATCATATCTTTTTTGTTACAGCTCTAACGGTACAGTTTGCTCCACTTTGCTCTGTTGTTTATATGTTTTCTGTAAGTATTTGACCATATTTATTAGGGGTGGAACGGTACACAGAAGTCACGGTTCGGTTCGTACCTCGGTTCAGACGTCACGGTTCGGTTTAAATTTCGGTACAATGGAGGGAAAAGCAAAACAAAAATGCAGAAGGCAAATTTTTTTAGTACTTAAGATATTCTTAAAACCATAGGTGTCCTTATCTGTGTTATTGTGAGATGTCATGAATATGAACTGAAATGCATTTAACATATCTATAAACTTGTACTCATCTTTCATACAAAGATGGGTTTCAAATGTATTACAAGTTACCTAAATACATTTTTAAATTACATTTTAGCACATTTATTTCATATTAATTTACTAAAGAACAAACAAATGTAGGCTTGTAGGATGCATTATTAGGTGTGTACGACTTCATCAGGCGCTGCAAGAAACGACAAGAGGATGACGTCAGAGTAACGCGAGAGCGATTTAAATCAGCCTCATCCGCAAGATTTCTCGCGGTACTCTGACGCTGATGGCGCTGCGTGAAGTTCAGCACACTTAAAAAACTGAAAGCAGTTGAACTCGACCGAACTGCTCTGCGTATGCCTGCGCTTTGTCCATTAATTATAAAAATAGAAAAAAATATAAATAGCAGGACAATTTATCTCCCACTTCTCAGCGTGAGAAATACAAGGTGTGGCCTGTGAACTGAAATGCGTGTGGTGAATGCGGGTGACTTGAGAGCCCTGATTTGATGTATTTCCACTCACATACCCAAAAACTGCCGACAACGCCGACACACACTCCTCGTCTTTTCCACCACTCTCTCGCCTGTACTGCTGACTGGAAAACTAAAGTTTTCCCAAACTTGCGATCTTAAAGAGGCCAGCAGATCTTCACCACCATTTGCCATACTCGCTGTCGCTGCTTTCTGACTCACTCACTCGACCGTCAACCTGACAAAAAACTGCAGAGTGCCAGAGAATGTAGACGGTCTCTGATAGAGCGCATACATAGGCGGAGCTCGGCTGCATCGGCGCCTATCAGATGCTGAGTCCCAATTCGCCTACTTATACTACGACCTAAAAGTATGTACTGTTTTTGTGAGGAAAATGTACGTACTTTTGAGTGTGTAGCAAAAGAGTATGCACGTTCTGGGACGTACTTCGATGACGTCATGCAACGTGAACGACAACGTGGTTGCCTAGTTACGCACACCAAACGCAGGTTGTTTGTGAGGCGGCTGGTTATGATGTTCATGTGCAACAATGTGTGTAACGAAAGCTACTTATTTTCAAAATAGTTAAAGTTTATAGTATAACTATTGTTTAACGTATTTTATGCTTATTTTATACGTATGTATGCAAATCAAAAATACCGCGATGAAAATGACCATGCTTTTACTATAGTAAAAGTTTAGTAACCATATTTCTTAATAAAGTTAACATTTGTACAGCCACAGTATTACTACAAATAAGTCAGTGTGGTTAAACTATGATTAGTGTAGTAAAAGGTGTTTATTTTCATAAGGGTTTATAGTAAGGTATAAATCTAAGACAGAAACATAAAAAGAAATACATAAAAAAGACACATGCATGACACAGTGCTACAGCCATGGTACTTTATTTTCACAATATCAACCGAATATTACGAGACAATGAAAGATAACTTTAATTAGGGTTAAACATTTGAATTCTTACACTTAAAAGCTGAGGGCGCATCTCCGCTGCTGCGTCTGGCTGCCATATTTACATCACCACAAAGCTCCTCCCTCCCGAACGCAATGGGTTGTGGGCAATATTAGGCGTTAGAGTGTGGATCGATCTGCACTTCGAAATCTAACCGGAAATAGTAGACCATCCGGGTATCTTTGGGATACTCATTTCAACATACTACGTTTTGGGACGTACTAATTCTAGTTTCGAATACTATTTAGGACGGATAGTATGCAAATTGGGACTCAGCAAGAGCTTCAGAGCTAAAGCGGGGCAACAGATTAGCTGTCCATAAAGAACCCGCGTATCTAACATTAGTTCCGCATTACATTAATTATAATGCACGCAAGTTTTTTTAATTTTCATACCGTGTATTCTCCGTTTAAATTCGTGCATCGAACCGTGACCCCCGTACCGATTCGGTTCGAAACGAATACATGTATCGTTCCACCCCTAATATTTATATATAACTATAGACGTTAATGGCACACAATAAAGCTGATTACTTTTATCCATAATTTAGCCATCTAAGCTGCATATTTTAGAAGTATTTATTTCAAAACGTACTAATATAATTAATATAATTTTATTCATACATTTATTTAATTTAGCACATTTTCATGTTTCAATTACTTTGGTAATGGTAAAATCCACTATCGGACCTCTAATTTCCACATATGACACTTTACTCTGTATTGTGCTCAAAGATCTACAGTGCAGTGTTGTGTGTTATGTGAAATATTTTTGATGTATCAGACGCACCTTTAAAGGCAGAGAGGGGTCTGTTAGGTTGTGTGTATTTTCCTGTACACACTAGAACACCATCAAACACGTGTTTCTCCTCTCGTCCATCTCTGTTCACGGTCACCACATCCCACTGACCAGAGGTAGAGAAATCCGGCCTCTCTCTTACACTGCTTACTGTAGTCTGAAACACATACGGATTGAATGTTAAACACCTTACTAAAAAAGAGACTTCTGAACATGAATGTGATTTTGAGATCAGCACTTTTTACAATGGCATGACGCTAAAAACCTTTAATTGAATATGTTTGAGCAAGCCGAAGTGTTCAGCGTATAGTCTTAAGTACTGCAGGAGCAGGGAGTTGTGCAGGTAGTTTGGGAAATGATCCGGCATCGGGAAATCACTGAAGCACATCATCTCTTTAGAGGTGTTCACTGGTGCGTTCTGCCTCATGTGTCTCCTAAATGAACATATAGGACACAGACAATTGGTTAGAGACATTGTAGTAAATACATTTTTTTCAAAATGAGACATTTTGAGAGAAAATGAGACACCTTAAATCTCCAGAGTCCACCGATATCATCACTGCTTTCGAAACACACCGGCTCCAGACCTTCATCCAAGCAACATTTGATGGAGACAAGCCCAGCATGGCCTGCTCCAATCACAGCAACACGCTTAGCCATGCTCCTCGGCAACACTGTCAGTACTGAATGATCACGATATACACAAAACCAAGAAATTATTCAAATGGTTTGGTGAGTCCAAACTGACCAAGGTCTACAGAGTTAGTAAATCATTCACAACACAAAGATGGCTCCAAATTGGCAAATATTATGCGATATTCTTACCTTAGCTGATAGTTTTAGGTCTTTGATATTCAGAAATGCTAATGCTTTCAAAGATGCTTTCTTCACCAATGGCCTCAGATCTGTTATGTAACCAGCAGTGTCTCAAATTTCACAAAAGAAGGTTTGTCTCAGCTGACACTGGTTCAGGGTGGATTTATCCGAAGAAAAACTGAAAAAGTCGGTTAAGTGTTAAAGATCTCAAGCATGTTTAATCATTAGCCATTGTTATGGACCACCAATTGCACTATCATTGTATTTTCATAAACAGTGTTATGAAATCATTTAACTAGATCAGGGGTTTTCAAAGTCTAATACAGCAGGCCTTTCTACAAAATCTATACAATGGCACCTCGCCCCAATATAAAGTGCAGAAGTGAAAACATTTTAAATGCAGGTTAAAGCGGTGATGAATTGGCTGTTTTTATTGTTTTATACTGTGATTTGACAACTACTCTCCAATAGTCTTGATCACTATTAGTAAGCACAGGATGCACAGGAATGCAGATGTAGAATGCAGATGGTACAGGATCTTACATCTTACAGGAATGCAAACATTGTATCTACTATAGGCTACTGAGAGATGCGCATTTATTCACACTGTTAATGTTTAAATTTTACACAGTTAAGTGTAAAAAATACTCTGCTCACACGCAGATCAGTGTATGTTAAACAAACAACAGAAGTCAAGACAGTATTTTATTCCCATATAATCATAGTGACAGACGCAAATATAAAAAATGTATGTCAATATTATTTTTTACTATGGATTTAGCATTGTAAAACATCACTTGATCAAGTTTTATAGGAGTAAATATTATTTCTCAAGAGTAATTTTTGAGGGGGGCACAAATAACACAGCAGAATTGTAGCTACTTGTAAGTATAAATGTAAACAAAAGCAATATTCTTCTACAAAACCACGTATTGCAATGTTTTGGAAGCTGTTTACAATGATTAAACTTGAACTTCACTTTAAACCCATAGCTAGCTGGTGTTATACTCTCAAACATTATCATCTGTAAAGAAAATAATCACTTTATCTGACATTTAAAGTAAGAAAAATTGCTTGACAGCATACTTACTGCCTGGAGTTTCACTGTAAAGAACTTGTGTGTAATTCCAATCCGAAGTTATCCTCATATGCCCTATTCCCTTAAGATCAAAACACTTGATAAACAAACTTTAGAGGGAGTTGCGCAATTGTGCGGTGAATGATTAAAATACACTTGGCGAATAGAGTAATAAAAAACAACGTATTTTTTCTGTATCCTGACCGGAGCGACTGTTTATTTGGCGTTTCTTGGGAAGTTTGCAACGCACCCTGGAAAAATAATAAAAAAGGAAACACAGGCAGTGGGCCAAAACACTGTGAGGAAAGGGAGGGGGAACTCAATGTTTTTAAACTCAAAACGCATTTTTACCCTGGTCCCTGTTTGCATTTGCGCTGTTTCACTGCTTACACATTTATTTACAGTGCATATGTTTATAGTTAGGCTATACTTACTTCATATGCACGTCTCTCTGAAGTATAGGATTTTCGTTTTTGAAAATTATCCATGTTTTTTATAGCCTTTAACAGTAAAAACATGTTTTGGCACTGAATACCATTGCATTAACGCTACCACTTTTACTAATAAATACATGGTAAAGCAATGGGTAGCAAAAGCTGTTAATTTGTGGTAAACCATAGATGTTTGATCTTTTATATTGAAAACTACTATCAACAATATTACATTTTCACATAATAACCTTCATTATTCTCAGTATTTTGTTTTAAAAAAAAATACATATTGTAAATTAATATTTAGGTAACTAATTTTGATTGAATGGTGTGTTATGCATAACATTTTATTAGCGCTGGTTTACAAAGTATAAACTCCCCCTAGGTCTGTGTACGCCACTCTTTAGACGTGGTCCCAACTTCCCCCTCTCTGCGTCCCGCATCTGCTGTTAAAAATAAAATAATATAATAATATTATTAAAAGATTTTTATTTACTTTCGTTTTCGTACTTTCGTTTCATATTCGTTTAATTATTGATGTAAACGTTTGAGGAGCATGTCGCGTCTAAAAATAAAGGCGTTTTTTCCCAAAGCTTGAGAGGTTGCGCTCAAGTGGCATCTCCTGAAGGCGAGGATAACGTAATGCGTGATCGGATTTTAATTGCTCATCTGCTCCTCACCTTTCCTAGTACTTTAGGTTGCCAACTGTCGCGCATTAGCCGGGACGTTCCGTATTTTAAGCCTAATTTACTTGTCCCCGTACGGGTGTCCTAAACCGGTTTTTGGACTGCAACGCTGATTTATTTAGTGACTGAAATGTGGCGTCACAAGAACCGAGCGGCAGATAACATAAAAATCCCGCGAGAGCGATTCGAGAAGTCATACAACGGAGACTGCTATCGAAATGCTCTCGCGGTACTTTGACGTCATCCAACTGTCAGTTGTTGCAGCGCCATTAGCAGCAACAGCAGTAGTGCTGATCACGAGACTTGAGAATGATCTCCGACACCTTTCATCCAATCACAATCAGTATACGATCAAGAGAGTCAAATAATAAGATTTCATGTTTTCTTTTTATATTATTTAGCTGTTTGTGCATGTATAAAATCTGCATAGTTACAAGTTCGTTCTCGCTGATCCAGAGACTAAAACGACTAACGTTACGACTCAAACTGAAATGCCCCAAGGCATTTCCAACTCAACTAGGAAATTCTCGCGCTTATGATTTACAGACTGTAAGTTAAGTGTGTTTTAATTAAAATATTTAATGTTGACTTTAATGTCAGTTTTAGTTTGTCACAAGATGTGTGTAAGATTAACATGAAGAGGACAACGTTTTTACACTTAAGTTAGTGCAGGAGCCACACGTGTTTTGTTTAGACAGATCTTGGGCACTCCACTTTTTAAAAATATATGCTTTTTTACGGCTCCCATAGAGTTAAACAATTGATTTTTACCGTTTTGGGAATCCATTCAGCCGATATCCTGGTCTGGCGGTATCACTTTTAGACCGTTATCGTCACGCTTAAACAACAAATGATCAAAGAGTTTCGATATTTTCCCTATTTAAAATATGACTCTTCTGTAGTTACATCGTGTAAGGTTACTAAGACCGACGGAAAATTAAAAGCTGTGATTTTGTTGGCCGATATGGCTAGAAACTATAGTCACATTCCGGCGTAATAATCAAGAAACGTTGCTGCCACACATGCAGCTGGCGCAATGATATTATGCAGCGCCCGACGCACGTGCGTTATCACGGTTACTTGTCTGGTCGGAACTTTACTTCCGGTTTCTGTTTGTTTAGTGGCCTGACTAACTGTTAGTGGCTAAATGAACTCTGGAACAAATACCTCGTCAAAAATAACAAATGTTTTGGTTTCCTAAAGACAAGGGGAGATGGCAATTATAAATCACCACTATGTGAAGTGAGGTTTGGCAGCTGGTGTGTAGTTTAACATTGTATACATTTTACACAGCAGCGTTAGCTCAGTGTCGTTTTTATATGTTTAAGCTATGAAATATAAACTAAGGTAATCTACTTATTGTTTGTTTTGCTTGTTAATAGAAATAAACTACTCTAAAAGGAATTTGTTGTTATAGACCATTTTACTGTTTGTAAACAATGATGACGTGGCAGCGTATGCGCGCGCATTTTGGCAACGGAAGTATGGCAAGAAGAATCAGCAGTGAAGCAGCACAGACAGAGAAAGTTATTTTAAAAAGTTGACTATCAATTTTTCAACACAGCTACCAGATCCTATACTATAGTGGAGTTGATAGAAGGCGTTAGCAGATGGCCAAATATAAAGTGGGCAGATACATATATATATATATATATATATATATATATATATATATATATATATATATATATATATATATATATATATATATATATATATATATATACATATATACATACATATATATATATATATATATATATATATATATATATATATATATATATATATATATATATATATATATATATATATTAGTGCAACCAAACGCAACAAAGTGAGGAACAACACCACTTTCATTGCCGTGGGCTGTAAAAGGGTCTATTGATTCTTAGCGGAGTTTGCCGGAAGTTACGTGTGTTGCACAAAAGCCGTTTTTTATGTTGTTACTGCTGAAACCGTCTATAGAAAGTTACCAAGCCAAGGGTACTATGTTCGGGCGCTGTATAATATAATTGATATGACTGACTAATGAAAACAGTCACATGCTTGTAATTAATTTCTGATAAGAAAATTACATTATATCTTTTGTCCTTAATAAACACAGTAAACAATCTTCTATTTAATAAGTAAAGAAATATCCTATAGGGGTCACACTGTAAGAAAGATTTCTATATTAACATTTGTTGACTGTGTTTATTTGTTGACTGTCTGTTTGTTTATATTTTCGCACTGCATTACATGATCTTGATCTCTGCTCCGAGAACCTTTGGTGCCCATAACAGAGGTACAGTATAAGCAGTACAAGGTTTTATCCAATTGCTTCAGTGGGAAGTCATTTTATGAAGAGAATGTAAGATTGTGAAGTGTTTTATTGACATTATTAGTTTTAGTTTAAAATGATAAACATCCAGTGATGCTCAATGATTAGTCAGGGTTGCCAAGTTTGGCTCCCAGGCTGGCCTGAGATGAAAACCATTAACATTGCCATATTTCATTTCTCATCCTCTTTCTTTCTCTTCAGCTTGACCTTCCTGCTTTGATATACATGTCTTTGCTCGCTCTGGCTATGCACTGCACAGTATAATATTTTTATATGTAGGTCTTTAATAAGACTAAAAGTGTGAGGACTGAAGTACAGGGACAGCCTGAAGTGTACTGGTGAATATGCAAAACCTAAATAAATGCCATCATGTGAGTGTTAGTTTTTTTTTAATATACTGACACATTTATGTTCTGTGGTCCTTTATGAAAATTATCCATGGGTTTTAATAGTAAAAGAGTAAAACATGTTTTTGAAATTGATTACAAGTGTATTACCATTTTATTTTACTTATAAATAACATGGTTAAGCTATGGTTACGGTAGCAAAAGCTGTTAATTTGTGATAAACAACCATAGTAAGCTTAAAAACTAATATCAACAATATTAAACATAATTTCACATAACAACCCTTCTTATTTTCAGTATAAAAAACTGAAGTAAAAATATTTAGTGATTAAGTTAATAATTATTATTATTTATGACTATAGAGGTGGAAGACTTTGAGGAAAGGGAGACTTTATCTCATCACGAGCCTCTCCAAGCAGTGAGACTGCATAGTAAATATAAAGAATTTCCATAGAAAGTGTTTGTTATAGATTTCTACTCTTTGCATCTGTCTCATATATCAAGTGTATCAATTTGCATGATACTTTTTCAGCTGTAAAGGCAAATTATTTACTGTAGGCTTATTGTTTTTGTTTCTCACGTATCAGGAAATCCTCTATTGTTGAGAGTGAATCACTCACAGAGGAGTGTAGTGTGGACCGGTCGATCCACAGCCTGCCATCAGCCTCAGATTGAGGTGACCGATGGTGATGTGGAGAATCCAGGAGAGAGCGTCTCCCTGGAGCAGTCATCAGCTTCCCGTGAAGTGTGTGGCTGCACTTCATTTTTGTTCATATTAGTGAAAATTATACTAAAGTATAAACTTCTGTTGTTATGAATATCAAATGGTACTTTAACAAACCAGTCAGTGGTGTTTTATTTAACCTCTATGCTTTGTTCTCAGCAGCTTTTCTGTGGGTCACAGTGGAACCTGAAGAGTCCACATCCTCATCTTCTCCAGAAGAATCAAGGTGTTTCTCAATGTCAAGGAAGGATCCTCGAAAGCCAGAATTTCGAGGATGCTACGTCATCGACATCCGTCGAAAAATATCCCATATACAGGAAAGGATGCATATGTGTAGCCTTCACGCTCTTCGCACTCTGAAATCACCCACAATCCTATGCGTGCAGTGCCGAAAGCACATCTTATTATTACTGACGTAATAATGCAATAACGTGCACTTGCTAGCCTGTTCCATTTATGTGTTCTCCGAATGCTAAGAGGAGCCTCGCCGTGCCTCTGAAGGAAGTAACTTGGAACGACCAGTCCTGCCTAGGAAGTACCCTTGACATTGAGAAACACCTTCAGTCTACACACCACAGGTGAGATTCTGTCAGCTTGTGTTTTCTTAAAAGATGTTGTATAGAGAGTATTGTGAATCTCTATCATCACAAAAGAGTCAAATAAATTAAATTATAGTTCAAGCCAGAGTGTTCAATAGTCTTACACTTTAATACATACATAACATAAGTTATGATAATGTGATTTCTAGGATTATATCATGGGGACGGAGACTAGTAGTCTTCACGAGAGGGCGGAGACTTTAGTCTTTGATTTAGTCCGTGTGTCTGGTTGCGGATACGTGTCTGCAGGCTTCCGGTAAGAACACCCGGATCTTCAGTTGTTTCATTGCATGAACATTATTTTGTTTTGTTCTCCTGTGATTAAGACACAGTGATCAGATACATAATTGTTAAAGAGCTGAGTTGGTTTAAAATGAAGATGTCCTTCGCTTACAGATTTAAGGTAGGGCTTACCCTGTTTAGGTTTGCCCAAACCTCACGGTTGGCTAGCTTGCACACTGGCAAGGGACACGATGGACAGGTGGATTCTTCGGCTACGAAGAGAAGAGCGGTGGGGTCTGAAGCTGATTGACAGGTTTATCGAAAGGTATGGGTAACTTTTTTTTGTGGGCGAGGTATCTGTTTGTCCCGTGGGGAAAAAAATGTGTTGAACAGTTTAAAGTGTAAAGAGCAGTAACTTTAGTTTCTGGACTGGTGAATGTAAACCAGCGTCTGGAAAAGATTTAGGGCCAGATTTACTAAACGGGCCAAATTAATGTGAGGGCGCAATTCCCAAATAGCGCAGGTGGGAGTGGTAATATCTGCGGGATATATTCACTAAAAAGGCGCAAATTAAATAACACAGACGCAGCAGCTGATTTTCTTAAGGTCCAGCGCAATCTCTACTAAAAGCAGCGCAAATTAGTTTAGGGTCGCAAATAGAAGCTGATGCTCCTGCAGGTGCGGGTGATCTGTTAACGCCTGATGCGCTTGAGTTCAGCACCACGGAAATCGCAGGTGAAAATGCGGGGTGTGAAATCCCAACTAACACGGCAAAGAAAAAATGAAGTTGTACAAGAAGTTTTAAAACACTGGGTATTGTGTGACTTCTCCTAGTGACTCCTCTTTTATTGCCTTCAGCAAATAAAAAATAATGCTTTGCAAACAGTATTTTTGAATAATATGTTCCTCTGGCCTTCTAAAACTGTTTTATGTGGAAAAAAATCTTTGCGCTCTCTGATCTCTGTGATTCGCCTCCTATATCAGCAACAATCGCAGCCCTTTCAAGTGCAAATGGTTTCTTTTTTTGTCTTTAAATAATGGCACAAATACCAGTAATTTCACACATGCAAACAACATGCAAGTAAATCTTGTTGTGTGAATCATTTAAATACTCTTCCCCAATAAATTTTGCATCTGAAACTTCCAAAAATGTATATGCAATAAGGTCAATCACAAAAATAACTAGCCCATGCCTTTTCACGCTAATTGTCCACTGTAATAATCCCCACACTCATTATTTAATGCCAAAATAATGGTTTGCGCTGGCGCAAGCTGTTATTAAATCTGAACTTTAAAATGCTGCTACAGCATCTGTCAGAAATATATATATATATATTTTTTTTTTTTTTGCACAATTGTAGTAACAGTAGTGAACTAGTACTGTAGATGTCATACAATTCATACTGATCTATCTGTTTAAACACTGAATGATAGATGTATTTTTTCTTTTTCAGGTTATAGTAATGCAGCTGTGCACCACCGGCGAATATGCACAACCCAAATAAATGCCATTATGTTCATAAAGATGATGTGTTTTTAAATTCTTTGTTAAGTCTGTTCATTTAAACAGATAATCCACAGAGTAATGTGAGATCCGACTTGAACACGTGAGGTTTTGGCCGTGGAGCTGAAGCTCTGTGCATCTAGGTGGAGATTTCTTTACATGAACTTAACAGCAGTGTCTTAACCGCATACTGTACATCACAAGATGTCATCAACGCATGACAGGTAATAAGAAACATGTAAATGTGTATTAAAAATGAAACAAATGTGGCAGCGTGTTAAGACTTAAGCTTAATCAATTACAATAAAAAAACGTATTTTGCTACCGTATTTTTGAATTAAAAAAAAATTCAATTTGTTTTTATACAAGTCAGTTTAACAATATGGTTTAGCCCGTCCTCATGTACTTGTTTAAATATTATCAGTCCAGTGAGTATTAGGTTTTTTTAATATACTGACACATTTAAGTTTTGTGGTTATGTGAAAATTATCCATGGGTAAAAGAGTAAAAACATGGTTTTGACATTGATTACCAGTGTATTACCATATTTACTAATAAATAATATGGTTAAGCTGTGGTTACTGTAGCAAAAGCTGTTAATTTGTGGTAAACCAGTGTAAGCCTAAGAATCTTTTATGTACTAAAAACTAATATCCACTATATTGAACATACAGTAGTTACCACACAACAACCTTTCTTATTCTCAGTATTTTGTTTCAAATGAAACAAACAAAAGTAAAAAATATTTAGTAATGGTAATAAATTATTAAATAAATTAAAATAATTCATGAAACAATTGACAATTTCTGTGTTTTTGATTGACCAGTGAGTTATGCATCACATATATCAGCATCGGTTACAAAGGAAAAAAGGGCCTTCTTTTGTCCTTCTGCACCTGCCCCATGCGGAGGTCTGTGCATACCACTGTTTAGATATATAAAATCATGTCATTGTGTAGGTATTGTTTCCATTTATGTGGTTTGTTTTTTCTTTTTTTTGTTGGTAGTGGGTATTTTCACTAAAGAGATGAAAGTGGGAAGTGAAACAGTTACTGGTGAGCGAAGAAAAGTTTGTGTCTTTCACAGGCATTTTATTGCTGAACAACAAACTAGATTGCAAAAGAAAAAATAAAATAGTTAATTACATCCATTTCTATTTTATATAAATAAAAAATAATAAATATGTTGACTATAATAACTGTAGCAACGCAGTGTATGAATGATGACATCATCATATTGAGAGCTATGATGTCGTGATTATTACATCAGAGTTCCGGCAGCTATATAAGCCAGCGCGCTCATCACAAAGTTGTGGGTTTATAGTTCGGTGTATGTTCGGTGTGGTTTTGGTAGTCGTCAGTGTTCAAGGCATTATATCTAGCGTGTTTATCATCTTGTTGTTGTTGTGTTAGAGGTGTTATTTGAGTTTCAAGTCATGAGCGTCGTCGTCATTTTAGGTGCAGGACGTCAGTGCCCTGATAAATTGATGAGGGCCTATTCTCATCTTGAAAACGGGTCGACGGTGTTTCTGTATAGAAAAGATCGTCCACTTGTTAGCATTCGACCGGATGTCCCGGCACCTCCTCAACCCACTGAGCCCTCCAACTCTGTGAGTAGCAGTGTGGAAAGCGATGCTTGCCCCTCGGAGCCTGCAGTCGCTACCAGTGCTGTTGCTCCACAGGTGGAGGAGGCGCTCATTGGGCGTGCGGTGCAGACATCCGAGGAGACATCATCTCTGAAGCCGCCATCAGCTCCTCCAAACAGTAAGACTTCATTTTTGTACAAATGTGGAAAATTATTCTAAAGTATAATCTTATGTTGTTATGAATTGGTACTTTAACAAACCTGTCAGTGTTTTTTTTATTTCATATCTCTCTGCTTTGTTCTCAGCAGCTTTTCCAACTAAGAATGATCTCTGGTACACAGTTCCAGAGCTTCAATTAGGGGAAGAGCGGGATGTGGAGGTTAGGCCGAAGTGGGCCAGACTGGCAGGATGCGGGAGTGAAAATCAGTAAGTTTTGCTAATTATTTCTGTTTCAGCCTTAAAGGACAAGTTTGGTATTTTACAATTAAAGCCCTGTTTTCAGATTGTTTATGGTGAAATAGAACGGTTTTGAATTAATGTATTAATAAATAGGGCTGGACGATTCGGAAAAAATCTAATTGCGATTTTTCTGATCAAAATTGCGATTTAAAGTGCGATTCATTGGTATATAATAAAAAAGCTACATCCAGGTTTGATGTGGTGGTTTTAATAGCACCAAAGAAAGATGCTGTGCTACTGTTTATTTAATACTTCTTAAACATTGTACCAAGGTGTCTGCAAGACTTTGCTCTTCTGCAGACACACTTTTTTTTTTAATCTAAGAACATTAAACAAAATACAGTTTAACAAAAATGTATTGAAAGTTTTTTTTAAATAACATATAGGGCTATAGGCCAATGTATTTTGGCTGTCACTACAACAATGCTTCTGACAAGCAAATGTTTCGTTTTTTCTTTAAATCAAAAGACTGTACTCTTCTTGTTTTACTTTTCAGGCATCTGTAATAAATGTAAATATATTAGTTATTAGAATCTATGATTTAACATAAGCAAAAAATACAAATAAAACACTGCACAGTCCTCACTGTAGGATTTTAAATGTGGAGCTGCAGAAGCTTGTTCAGTTAAGAGTAAGGAGTGATTTTAATTTTTGGTGTGTAATAAACATTTCTGACACAGAAAGCACCAGGTTACTGTCACTTTAAGACACAAGACAGCTTTAAAACTGCTCTGCTTCAATATACTGATAAACATCCAGCTGTTTATGTTCAATTAGACAAGAAGGAAAACTTAAGTTTAGTGATCACGCGTGTGCTGACTACTTGCTGTGTTCGCGCTTCATGAACCCTCATGCATGTAAATATACTTTCAAAGCGGTGCGGATGTGCGCGTGCAAGAAAATATAATGTACCTCTTTCGTCTGATGTGTTCCGGGCTTTAATGAAACCTGCTTATAGTCTGATGAGGCGCTTGTCATTGTTTGCGATTCATGACGAGAAACGGACGTATATACACCTTTCTTTAAGTCCAACATTACACAAAAGGGAAATGTTTTCGCGCATTTCTGTCCTCTCATTTGCCGGTTAATAAGTTATAATGGGTTTTAAAAATGACTGAATCCAAAATCTGCCAACTTCCATGACATTCTGCGTTGTGCAGTTAATTCCATTTGTATGCATTTAGCGATTCTGTCCGTGTCCGGAAATCATATGGCCGTACACTTTGTTGGGGAGTTGAACTGCTGCTCGCGCAATGGCGTTATCTGACGTTCAGTCAGCACCTCAGTGTTAATGCCCTCTATTGGTTTAAACTGCATCAACCGTAAAATGCGCATGAAGCGAACTGTCAAAAACGGCGTACTAGATGATTGTTATATTTGATAGTACTGAATCAAAATAATCGCCGCTTTTGCGATTCGAAAATCGCACCCATCCAAATCGCGATTTCGGTTTAAAAACGATTAATCGTGCAGCCCTATTAATAAATGTATTCTACCAATTAATGTTAAACGCAATATGTCATCTTTATAGTTTGAACTGTGGTTGTTTTTAAAAAGAATAATAAACAGCAGCTGCTTAATTCTTAAACATTTGCAGAAACAGTACTTACAGTTTTTACATATGTTTCTAGGTTTCCCACCGTATTTGCGAGTCCATCTGATTTAGATCAAGAGGACTTTCCAATGGAGAACCTCCCCTCACCTGCTCCTGTGTCTGCTCCAGTCCCTGAGGAGCCTCGGGTTGCGGCCCTCCCCTCACCTGCTCCTGTGTCTGCTCCAGTCCCTGAGGAGCCTCAGGTTGCGGCCCTCCCCTCACCTGCTCCTGTGTCTGCTCCAGTCCCTGAGGAGCCTCGGGTTGCGGCCCTCCCCTCACCTGCTACTGTGTCTGCTCCAGTCCCTGAGGAGCCTCGGGTTGCGGCCCTCCCCTCACCTGCTCCTGTGTCTGCTCCAGTCCCTGAGGAGCCTCGGGTTGCGACATCCGAGGAGACATCATCTCTGAAGCCGCCATCAGCTCCTCCAAACGGTAAGACTTCATTTTTGTACAAATGTGGAAAATTATTCTAAAGTATAATCTTATGTTGTTACGAATTGGTACTTTAACAAACCTGTCAGTGTTTTTTTATTTCATATCTCTCTGCTTTGTTCTCAGCAGCTTTTCCAGCTAAGAATGATCTCTGGTACACAGTTCCACAGCTTCAATTCGGGGAAGAGCGGGCTGTGGATGTTAGGCCGAAGTGGGCCAGACTGGCAGGATGCGGGAGTGAAAATCAGTAAGTTTTGCTAATTATTTCTGTTTCAGCCTTAAAGGACAAGTTTGGTATTTTACACTTAAAGCCCTGTTTTCAGATTGTTTATGTTGAAATAGAACGGTTTTGAATTAATGTATTAATAAATGTATTCTACCAATTAATGTTAAACGCAATAGGTCATCTTTATAGTTTGAACTGTGGTTGTTTTCAAAAACAATAATAAACAGCAGCTGCTTAATTCTTAAACATTTGCAGAAACAGTACTTACAGTTTTTACATATGTTTCTAGGTTTCCCACCGTATTTGCGAGTCCATCTGATTTAGATCAAGAGGACTTTCCAATGGAGAACCTCCCCTCACCTGCTCCTGTGTCTGCTCCAGTCCCTGAGGAGCCTCGGGTTGCGGCCCTCCCCTCACCTGCTCCTGTGTCTCCTCCAGTCCCTGAGGAGCCTCGGGTTGCGGCCCTCCCCTCACCTGCTTCTGTGTCTGCTCCAGTCCCTGAGGAGCCTCGGGTTGTGGCCCTCCCCTCACCTGCTCCTGTGTCTGCTCCAGTGCCTGAGGAGCCTCGGGTTGCGGCCCTCCCCTCACCTGCTCCTGTGTCTGCTCCAGTCCCTGAGGAGCCTCGGGTTGGGGCCCTCCCCTCACCTGCTCCTGTGTCTGCTCCAGTCCCTGAGGAGCCTCTGGTTGCGGCCCTCCCCTCACCTGCTCCTGTGTCTGCTCCAGTCCCTGAGGAGCCTCGGGTTGCGACATCCGAGGAGACATCATCTCTGAAGCCACCATCAGCTCCTCCAAATGGTAAGACTTCATTTTTGTACAAATTTGGAAAATTATTCTAAAGTATAATCTTATGTTGTTATGAATTGGTACTTTAACAAACCTGTCAGTGTTTTTTTATTTCATATCTCTCTGCTTTGTTCTCAGCAGCTTTTCCAACTAAGAATGATCTCTGGTACACAGTTCCAAAGCTTCAATTAGGGGAAGAGCGGGATGTGGATGTTAGGCCGAAGTGGGCCAGACTGGCAGGATGTGGGAGTGAAAATCAGTAAGTTTTGCTAATTATTTCTGTTTCAGCCTTAAAGGACAAGTTTGGTATTTTACACTTAAAGCCCTGTTTTCAGATGGTTTATGGTGAAATAGAACGGTTTTGAATTAATGTATTAATAAATGTATTCTACCGATTAATGTTAAACGCAATAGGTCATCTTTATAGTTTGAACTGTGGTTGTTTTTAAATACAATAATAAACAGCAGCTGCTTGATTCTTAAACATTTGCAGAAACAGTACTTACAGTTTTTACATATATTTCTAGGTTTCCCACCGTATTTGCGAGTCCATCTGATTTAGATCAAGAGGACTTTCAAATGGAGAACCCCCCCTCACCTGCTCCTGTGTCTGCTCCAGTCCCTGAGGAGCCTCGGGTTGCGGCCTTCCCCTCACCTGCTCCTGTGTCTGCTCCAGGCCCTGAGGAGCCTCGGGGTGCGGCCCTCCCCTCCCCTGCTCCTGTGTCTGCTCCAGTCCCTGAGGAGCCTCGGGTTGCGGCCCTCTCCTCACCTGCTCCTGTGTCTGCTCCAGTCCCTGAGGAGCCTCGGGTTGCGGCCCTCCTCTCACCTGCTTCTGTGTCTGCTCCAGTCCCTGAGGAGCCTCGGGTTGGGGCCCTCTCCTCACCTGCTCCTGTGTCTGCTCCAGTCCCTGAGGAGCCTCGGGTTGCGGCCCTCTCCTCAACTGATCATGTGTCTGCTCCAGTCCCTGACGAGCCTCGTGTTGCGGCCCTCCCCTCACCTGCTCCTGTGTCTGCTCCAGTCCCTGAGGAGCCTCGGGTTGCGGCCCTCCCCTCACCTGCTCCTGTGTCTGCTCCAGTCCCTGAGGAGCCTCGGGTTGCGGCCCTCCCCTCACCTGCTCCTGTGTCTGCCCCAGTCCTTGAGGAGCCTCGGGTTGCGGCCGTCCCCTCACCTGCTCCTGTGTCTGCTCCAGTCCCTGAGGAGCCTCGGGTTGCGGCCCTCCCCTCACCTGCTCCTGTGTCTGCCCCAGTCCTTGAGGAGCCTCGGGTTGCGGCCGTCCCCTCACCTGCTCCTGTGTCTGCTCCAGTCCCTGAGGAGCCTCGGGTTGCGGCCCTCCCCTCACCTGCTCCTGTGTCTGCTCCAGTCCCTGAGGAGCCTCGGGTT